>NC_142010.1:249674794-250049169 GCF_049901735.1 Notechis scutatus | reverse complement strand
CAAATGAAAATAGGTCCACTTATCAACTGCAAAGGAATAGGGAGCATGATTTTTAAAAAAAATCTTTAATGAACTTTCTCAATAGAATGAAATTTATTGAGGGGATTATTCTCAAGCGTAAGTATTTTTCTACAAGTTAGATTCTTGTAGATGGATGCTAGCATTCCATGCCTTTGGAATGTGTGAACGTATAAATGCTGAAATCCATTTCACAAATGGAAAGATTATGGGGCCCCAAATATATTGGAGGGGGCTGTCTCCAAGGCACATATTACATATCAAAATCAGCATGGTTACCTAATAGTTCTTGACAGCCAAGCATTGGTCTTTATTCAGCTGGCCTACTTCCTCTTCTTCTCCAAAGGGAAAAATTTGAACGATTGCAAAATGTAAAATGGCTGGTTTGAGCAAAAGTTGAAGGCATCAAAATCAAATGAAAGACTAACACTCCACTCTTAATGGGAAGTTTGGTTTTCTCACATCTAATTTGCATCCAAGCACCAATCAAAGAACAGAAGTACATTCATAGGTTGATCTCAAATGAGAAAAGTGTTTCTGCACATCAAAGACATCTCAAAGAGGCATGTCATAATCTTCAGACAATGTATGCGAGTTGCATTCATTCCAATATGCCTGGGAATGGGAAAACCAGATAGAGGAAGACTGGTGTAACAGCCAGTTAATGGAAAGGATTGGGAGCTAAATGTACAAGGAGGAGGTCAACATCATTAATTGTATCAATAGTTATGTTCGTGTAATGTAGTAAAGTCCCCAAAACGCCTCTATAAGGTTATCAAGGTATCAGTTGATTATTAGGATAAGTATCTTATTATAAGAATAGATCAACAAGAGGTGATCCACTGGATGTATAAAAATCAACTCCATCAATTAATAAGATGAAGACTTTAGGCAGAAGCTGGACAATTAGATATTTTGATATGGATTCTTGCATTGGGTGAAGTTTAGGCACGATAGCCTCTATAGTTCCTTCCAATGCCACATTTCTTTTAATGAACAGAAGTATGACCCATGGGATACATTTCTCTCCACCCTCTCTCTCTCTCTCTCTCTCTCTCTCTCTTGATTGGCTACTCAGAGCTGTCAATTATTTGTTGAAACCTTACCCCTTTAAATATTCATCTCTTGGAAATGGGTCATCACAGGGGCTGGGGATGGCCCTACATTCCAGATATTACCATGCTACTGACCTCTGTTTCAGTATATATAATACAGAAGCCCAGAGGAGGAAAAACACTTTTATTAGCACTCATCATGTTATCTAGTTTGGGTAATGAAACATCTGCAAGAAAACAACCAAGTTCGGAAAACATCAATTTCAACCCTGAGTTACAAATGTTCTCCTTTATTGGGGGGGAAAACCTTCAGAATTCCCCTTCCTGCAAGAAGCCATTCACATGATTGGCATTCCGATAGCCTTAGGGCCTCCACCTATTCTTCTGAGCTGAGCTTTAAACTTGCTTCGGCCCTCCCACTCCCTCCAAAAGGCAGCTCCACCTTGAAAAGTATGTCGAATAACAACTAAAACCCCAGGAGTTCTTGGTAACTCAGAGTGGTTAATTAAACAATTCAACCAAAGACAAGAGTGGTTGTTTGCAGCTTTCCCTGAGTGTGAGGTCAACATTTTCACAGCTTTTGGTTTATACTTGAAGGACAGCCAACCTGCTTCTGTAGGGAAAAAAAAAAACTTCACCAAGTGCATCTTTCTTTCTTTTCTGCAACCTCAAAAAAGGAAAGGAAAGGAAAGGAAAAGGAAAAGGAAGAAAAGGAAAAAAGACCAGACATGACAAGACACCCGTAGAATATGTGTCTTGGAGATTCATGACCGCTATATCCAAAACCAGAATGGTGGTGCCAGAATTGCTCCTCATTTGCAAGCTACAGAAGGATTTGTGCATGTGTAAGGCAACAAATGTGCATTGTCTTTCACTGATTTGGCTACGGCACTGAATGAAGCCTACAATCCATATCTGTGTCTTATGCATTACCCTGCTGTGCGGCCCACAATTTAATGTGGGAAGGAGAAAAGGTTACACTAGTAACACAGCATGCAACATTATTCCTGTCAACACTCTCAATGACAGCAACTCCGCAAAAGGAGAAACCCTTGCAAAATCCAACACATACGTCAGTAGATTTACTATACGGTGGGGTTCTTTTTTCTCTGTATAATTATTAGTGTCAGAGAAATACAAAGGGATACATGCACACACGCAATTAATTCTTCATTCAACAGCTTTAACTGAATATGTTGTTTTTAACACAACAATGTACAGGGAGTCCTCCACTTACGACTACAATTCGGCCCAAAATTTATGTTGCTAAATGAAACATTTGCTAAATAAATTTTGCCCCATTTTACGACCTTTCTTGCCACAATTAAGTGAATCACTGCAGTTGCAGAGGTATTCAGCAGGTTCTGACCAGTTCTGGAGAACCGGTAGCGGAAATTTTGAGTAGTTCGGAGAGCCGGCAAATCCCACCTCTGACTGGCCCCGCCCCCATCTATTCTTTGCCTCCCATCGGCTGGGTCTTCTTTTGTTGCCCTGTACAGGAGAACGGAACTGGAAAGTAGGTTAGTGGAGTGGGGAGGGAATGGAGATTTTACAGTATTCTTCCCCTGCCATGTCCACCAAGCCATGCCATGTCCACCAAGCCATGCCCACAGAATCAGCAGTAAAAAAAATTGAATCCCACCACTGTGCAGTTGTTAAGTTAGTAACATGGTTGTTAAGTAAATTTTGCTTCCTCATTGACTCTGATTGTCAGAAGGTCACCCTGGGACACTGCAACTGTCATAAATACGAGTCAATTGCCAGGCATCTGAATTTTGATCACGTGGCTATGGGGATGCTACAATGGTCGTGTGAAAAACTTACGTGTACAATATGTGCGTTGTCTTCCACTGATCACTTTATTTTTGTTTGAACTTCAAACGATCACTAAATGAACTGTTGTAGGTCGAGGACTACCTGTACTATTGTGCCTCCCAAAAAGCTACAAAGGCCCAGATGTGTGAAACCAACCATCTTTTTTGCAGGCCTTATTTTCACAATCACTTGATTGCTGCTCAGTATTAGCAGGCAATTTTGTTGAGCAGTGAAGGTGAGTCAATTGTGCACGTGTTACCCAACTTCAAATTAAATTTACACAGCCTCACCATTTTCCACAGTAAGCTCTTAGAGTGAATGAATCACACATCCTCTGATTTATAACCCAGGCCACCCCAAAGTATTTTTATCCCACCTAATAATGGGCTAGTGTCCTCTGAATTACTGTAATGTACAGATTGGTTGCAATTTCCCTCCGTATCCAATCCATAGTACTAATAAAAACTATTATTTCCAGTGTTCTCTATCTGCCTCCCTCTAGGTGTTTTGGAATTGCAATATATCTGGAAAGCAACTTGTTGGAGGAAAAAAAAAATATTGTCTCTCTATAAAATTATAGGTTTTCCGGTGTACTGTGTGCCCTTTTGTTTTGAATTACAAAAGTAAAGAGTACATTTTTCATATGTAACAATGACGAAGGAAAAACATTTTTAATGTTTAATGAACATAAGATACAGGGGGAATTCCAGCCTGCCCATTCTCTGTTCCATACGCGGCCTCTCCTGTTTCAGCAGAAACGAGCCAACTACAATCTAACTTTAGTAGAAACGAAATCCCTTCCGAATGCACAATTTTTCAAGCTGTCCGTAAATTAAACTCTAAGAAGGAGCTGTCTGAGCACATGCTTAGCAAAAGGAACCAACCCTTTTACAAGTTGTAACACAGCTGAAACGGTGAGCATCAAACCCGCCTCCCCTTACCTGCAAAACTCTATTCTGACAATTTCTGTAAAAATCCAACCGGTTCAGAAGGAAATGCATTCGTCTTCCCTTTTTCTTACTGTTCCACCTGCTGTTTCCCACGATGGCTTTCTGTAGAGAATGCAAAATAGCTCAGAGCCCTGCCTTAGACTTCCTGCTGATGGACCGTGCTACAAACATGTCCCACGTTTGATTCCGCCTCTCTATTCTCCACCTTCTACTTCACCTCCTTGGGCACAAGCGGGCCCCACCCAAATCCATTCCGTGTATTTTCATTTCACAATGCTCCCAGCTAAATGGAGTCCTTAGAAGAATTATCTATTGCTTTGGCTGGGCTACAAGAGAAGACATTTGTTTCCAACTATTATTTGGCATGAGCGCAGCAGACATTTTTCAGAAATGCAAACAGAGTTGAGAAGTACAGGGAAAGGAGCAGAAAAATAAACACCTGTAGACAATTTAGTCTAGACACAAGGCAAGGAGATATTAATGCCCAATGAAGTGGGAAAAATAGAGTTGTACCTGAAATGATTCGACCAATTGCATATTGTCAGGTCCTGTTCCATATCATGGAAACAAACCAAACCACACTTCCACATAAAAACTAGCTGGCTACATTTTATATGTTTTCTCCAGAATAAACATTTATTTCAGGATAAATGTTCGAGAAGATCTGTTCTTTCCAAAAGTCAAGAGTCTGAGGTCCTTGATTTTGAAACTGACGCAAAAGATCCAAAGATCTAAACTCCCCAGGTCTATCTCCAGATGTCCTGGAGGAACCCTTGGGATGAATTCCAAGTCAAAGGGGAAGCCAAACCACTTTCCAACCTTCTGGCAAAGCAGTAAACACTTTAAGAGCTCAATGTAATTTATGAATCATGAATTCCTAATCATTTGCAGCAATATCAGGGCAGCTTCCTTAGTATGGTCTGGCAGCAAATAAATTAAAATACATTTCCAATCTCAAGTTCTTGTAGTTTAGTTCTAAAGTTGAAAAAAGACCACAAAATATAAAGATCTGAATGGCAGAAGTCAGCGATGGTGGTCTCTGGTTATTGGCAATTAGGATGTCCTATGCAGAAAATCTTGGATGCTACATAGAAAATTTACTCATTGATAAAAAGTCCATTCATCAATCACAAAAAGCTATGCTGCTTGGATTGATACACTACAACATCCTAGGTTGTTCAATGTATATGAAGGCAAACACCAACTAAAGTACTGGCAGTTGTGGTTTCACACTAAAACGTGCAAAAATGGGACCCGTGGAGGCAAAAAGCCCCTATTTTGTTCTTGTTTTCCTTCTCTAAACCTAGGTGCATCTTATGGTCCCAAAAATACGGTAATAATATTAATATTTAAATTCATATGCATTAAACAAGGACTATCTGGATCAGAATATGAATCCCTGTCTCAAAGGTGCTTTTTCAAAAGGCAACTGGACTGGATTTTCCAAGAGGAAGAGGGAGGGAAAAAAGAGAAGGACAAGGAGAAAAACGAGAAAGAGAAGGGGAAGGAGAAGGGGAGAAGGGGAGGAGGAGGTGGTGGAGAAGAAGCAAAACACCGTTTTCTTCCTCAAGGAAAAAAAACAATCCAGTTGCCTTATGAAAAAGTGCCTTTGGGACAACTTTGACATGAATGACTGAGAATCTCCTCAAACAATAATATCACTAATTCACAATATCTAAACAATGAGATCAGCAAGATAAGATCAAAATAATGCAATAATCAATGTAGCAGTAAAATACTTTGCTTCGGTAATATCCATCTTATGTAGATTCAGGTATTTATTTATTTTATTTATTTATTTGATTTGCCAATTGTTTACAAGATAATAAGTATAAGTGTATACATAGTTGTGAATACATGAAATGGGTACATATAAGAAAAATAAAAGAAGAATAAGAGAAACAATAGGACAGGGACGGTAGGCACGTTGGTGCGCTTATGCACGCCCCCTACAGACCTCTTAGGAAAGGGGTGAGGTCAATAGTAGACAGTCTAAGATTAAAGTTTTTGGGGTTTGGGGAAGAAACTACAGAGTCGGGTAGAGTATTCCAGACATTGACCACTCTATTGCTGAAGTCGTATTTCCTGCAATCAAGTTTGGTGCGGATAACTTTGAGTTTGTATCTATTGTGTGCTCTTGTGTTGTTATGGTTGAAGCTGAAGTATTCATTGACAGGTAGGACATTGCAATGTATGATTTTATATACCATGCTTAAATCAGACCGAAGACGGCGTAATTCAAGGTTTTCTAGTTCTAGTATTCAATTCGAAGTATAGTGGTAACCAGAATCTGCAGCTCACAGGAACAATCACTGCCCTTCATAAAAAAAAACTAAGCCAGGTCGTGTTTGAAATAGCTGAAATTGCCACATCTCTCTGGATGGCTAAAGACCTTAAGGACTAGCAGAGCCACATGGGGAAATCATGGGAGCACTGGGACAGCTTCCTAGATTCCCCAACCATGCCTTTTGCTGATAGCCTCATTGAGAGCAGATGTTGCCCATACTTGGTCCCCAA
This sequence comes from Notechis scutatus, assembly GCF_049901735.1. NCBI lineage: Eukaryota > Metazoa > Chordata > Lepidosauria > Squamata > Elapidae > Notechis > Notechis scutatus. Next base: position 250,042,814 of record NC_142010.1, on the reverse strand, counting down.
GGAGAGAAAACAATTGCTCTGCACTGATACCATGCTGAGAAGGAAAAGCAATATTCACCTATATTCTCCATGACCATGTAACTCAAGTGGGGAAAAAAATCTGTCTGTGAAAAGAAAATGCATTCAACACAGCATTGTTTCTCAACCTTGAAGTTGCGTGGACTTCAATTCTCAGAATTCCACAACTTGTTGGCTATGGAATTCTGGGAATTGAAGTCCACACATCTATAAGTAGCCAAGATTAAGAAACAGTAAACAACCGGTAACCAATCCAGGGGATATTTGTGCTCTTTCCCAATAGTATATATTAAAGAAAATTCTTTTGAGTCAAGCTTAGTTATTTCATGAGGTTCATAAAATTTTCTTGGCAACAGCGTGAAGGGATTAATCATTGCTTTCTTTGCGGCATGTCCTATCTCAACTATAATCACAGTATTTCTTGGAGATCGCCTAGGTAAATATTTATCAGGATCAACCCTGCTCATTTTCCAAGATTGGCCAAGATCCTTTATGTGCTGTCATCTAGCCAGGCAATATTTTGTATTAGGGGTATAATATCAATTCATCACAGGTTTATTTTAGTAATTCCTCAAACTCAGTCCATCATTACATAGTTTCCAGAGACCCAGATACATGCATATATTTGTGGTAAAAGTTGTATTCAAAAACAATGTATTTGCAGAAGCTGCATATACAAAAGAACATGTAAGGATTGGTTATAAGGTTACTTTTTCATCTAGCTGCAAACAGTCTAGAAATGAAAATCACTAAACAGGGATTACCTGTAACCAGCAGTTTCATTTATTCCTGAAACCAAATTGTTAATTGCCACAGCAACTATTTAGCATAGGTGTCACATGGCTGAGTCTGCTCTCATCATGGTGACCCATTCATAAAGATTTGCATCAGTTTCAAAGAATGTGACCAATAAGGAGAAATGGTAGGAACCAGATTCTCCACGGTTATAGGGACGAGAAACACAATTATGATACATGAAATACATGACAGACTGTAATCTGAATAGAGCCAAGAACCAAGAATCAAGCTAGTAGACAGATTTAGGACTAAACAGCATATTAGGTCTGAAAGACAACCTAGGAGCTAAACTAAGGAATAACCTACAATCTAGAACTAAAAGGTATTTAAGAATGCAGCAATCCCTAACTCTGAAACAGACCTTATTGTCCAACTAAGAATCAATTACAGCGGGAAGCTGAGCAATCTGGTTGGGTAAAGCCAATCAGAGACTGAAGGTACTTTTCTGAGAAGGTTGCATTGCACCTTATGAAAGTTGTGCTTGCTTTGACATTTCAGCCACCCCCATCAACTTCTTCAACCATTCTTCCATAGTAGGAATGGAAGTATAGTCTTGCTGCTGTCAACATATATAGTGCCAAAGTTCCAAACTTTTTCTCCAGTTCTTTTTTATTAGACCCAAAAGGAAAAAAAATTCTTGTTTCATTTTTATCTCCATTTTCAGAATGTTCTACTTTGGTTAAAGAAAAAACATGAGTACTTTTGTTTCCACCTGGAAACCGCTTCTGAACTTTGTGCTTGATGTGGAAAAGAATGAAACTCTGGCTTTGGGTTTTACAGATTAGACTGATAGATCTTTATAGAAATGGCTTGTTTATGCTATTATGGAAAAGCCAAAAGTTCTGATTTGATGTTAATGCCTTATTTTACTGTAACAGAGAGCGTCGGAAGTCAATGCTTCTTTTTCTCTTTCCCCCCTATCTTTCTTCACTTCTCTTCCCCCTCCCCACTCACTGCTCTTCTATTTATTTTTGTATTTTATCTTTTATAATACTTTATAAGTTAATAAAAAGGTTTTTAATAAATAAATGAATGAATGGAGTTGTTCTTGCCTTTGGAGCAGATGCTCTCAGATTCATAAGCATCTGACACAACAATTGTCTTCCATTTTCATGGAAGACAATTTTTCCAAGGCCTTGGGGGGGGGGAGCGTGAAATCTAGATCACATGCACAGTTTCGCTTGCCCGCCACTCATCTCCAGCTTTGTGGCCTGTTTCCTAACAGGCTACTGACTGGTACCGTTTTGCAGCCCTGGTGTCATGCCCCTGTCGGAGTCTGAATCCGAGGAGGAAGCCAAACAGCTGCAAGGGAGTGGGAGTGTGGCTCCGTTGGCTGTGGAGGAAACTGGGGAAGGGCAAAGTCTGGCTGGGCAGAGCAGGGCAGAGGTAGAGCAATGGAGAGGGAGTTCAGAGGAAGACCCAGGCCCACCCCCTCTTCATCCCAGGGCACACAGGGAGGAACGGAAAAGGGAGCAATGTAGGTTGCGTGGCTTACGAAGGAGGAAAGGGTCCTGATTCCCTTCATTAGCCACACCTGGGGAGGCAGTTTATAAGAAAGTCAGGCTGCGTGCAGCAGCAGCTGGGAGCAAGTATGACTTTATCATGTGTTATCATTGCTTATCTGAGTTCCTGGCATCTTCCCAACTGTGTGAGTTTTGCCATGCCTTCAAGTCTGGAATTCTTCCTCCTCCCTGCCAATCTAATTACCTCAGTTTGGCTTCATTGGATTTAAAGTTACAGTTTGTGTTGACCATCTTTTGGACTTCATTATCTGCTGTCAAAGGCTGTTCCTGGGAGAGTTTTTCTTCAGCCAGAAGGTAACCTGGACACTGGGGGCAAAGTTGGAGCTAATAAAGGGACTCTTATTGATTATCTAACTATGTTGCCTTTGTGCCACGCCCCGGGTCATCACACCAGGGGCTGGAGACCCTGATCTAACATAGCCACCATATTTAGTCTAAGAATGCATTTAGGATTTCACTACTGAAGAGTTTAAACCTGAAACTTTGTGTCTTATACCATGGGTGTCCAACTTTTGAGCAAAGAGGAATTATCTTGGGCCGCATATAAAATATGTAATATAGTTGAATAACAAGCTTCTTTTATTTTTTATATTTTTTAAGAACTTGTAGGGCCACATTACTAGCTGTCCAGTGTCAGGCGCAAAGAATCTGGATCACTTGTAAAATTGCAGCATTGAAGATTGATTCCAACCTACACACAAGAATCTGGTCAACTAATGGTCAGCTCTAAAATGGCTCTAGATAAAGAGTCAACAGAATTCAAGAAGGGGAGGACTTGGATCTCTTGTGGCAAAGCAAGGAGTCTAAACTGATCCTGAGTCTTAATGGTCAACCAGTTAAATATGAGCCAGCAGTGTGCGGTGGCAACCAAAAAAGCCAATGCAATCCTAAATTGCATTAACAAAGGGATACAATCAAAATCAAGTGAGGTACTAATACCACTCTATAAAGCCTTAGTAAGACCACACCTAGAGTACTGCATCCAGTTTTGGTCATCACAATATAAAAAAGATGTTGAGACTCTAGAATGAGGCAGAGAAGAACAACCACAATGATTAGGGGACTGGAGACTAAAACATATGAAGAATGATTACAGGAATTGGGCAGGGCTAGTCTAGTGAAGAGAACATGATAGCAGTGTTTCAAGCTATTTTCTAAAGCACCTGTAGGCCAGACAAGGAATAATGGATGGAAACTGAACAAGGAGAGATTTAACCTGGAAATAAGGAGAAACTTTCTGACAGTGAGAACAATCAACCTATGGAACAGCTTTGCCTTCGGAAGTCGTGGGAGCTTCACCACTGGAGGCTTTCAAGAAGCAATTGGATTGCCATCTGTCAGAAATAGTGTAGGGTAGTCTCCTGCTTTGGAGGGGGGTTGGACTAGATGACCTTCAACAGGGCTCATGGTCTGCGGGCTGGATGTGTCATGCACTGGCCACACCCACGCCCAGTTTAGTGAAGGGTAAACGATATGTCACGTGACGACGCCGTGACGATGCGAGTTTGACACTTCTGACCTACAAGGTCTCTTCCAACTCTGTTAATCTGATGATGTGGGCCACAGGTTGGACATGCCTGGTTGATTCCCTTAACATGGTTTCCCACAGCATCAAGCCTTCTAAGGGAAACAGCAGTTCCTTATTGCTGGATCTGTCAACTGCCATTTTATATTCAGCCACAGCTGGTCAGGTAGAAACCCAACATTTCTAGCAATACGCTAGAAATCAACTAGCCTCCAACAGTTGATATTTTTCAGATGTTTAAATCTAGCAACAGCAGACATGTTCAGCAACAGAGACTGATAACCCTAAAAAAATTGACAGAGATGCCAGAAAAACATTACATTGACATTCTTCATTGCACAGAACATTCTTGGTTAATGAATATTCAGCAAGATAAGAAAGCCTCTCTCCCATCAGAATGTAAACAGGAAATTTTTTTTTAGATGCTCGCTTTGCAATCCTGTAATCAAATGAGTGAAATTTCTGCCCTGTTTGCATCTCTCTTGAGCTCCACCTTATGGAAATTCAGAAGTTCAAAGCTTGTCTTCTTGATCATGAACACTATACAGAGAGCAACTACTGACAGTGAAAAACTAAACGAATGCAACAGTCCACAGCAACAGGAATATTCAGATAAGCAAAAGCACATATGCACATAGGGACACATGCATCGACATTGGCAATCAACTGTCTTCATTTTCTTCAAATTTTGCTTTAGTCATGTGTTCTTCTATGGAATGGTATGTGCTTATTAAAACAAGGCTGAAGTAAAGTTTATACTAGCTATAGTACTGTGGCTTCAAATAGTTATTTATCAAATGCACTTACTTATTAGGTTAGGGTAAAGTGCTAATAATTTTGGAGCTGGGTATGCATACCATTCTTAACTTAGTTACTACATTAACAACTGCCTGAGTTTACACAATACACTGAAGTCTAACCTACTCAAAGGAGCTACTGCATACCAGGCCCAAAAAAGATCTATCCAAGGTTAACATTAAGCTATGCAAATGCATTCAGGTAGTCCTTGATTAATGATCCCAATAGAGACCAGAGTTTCTGTTGCTGAGCAAGGAAATTGTCAAGTGAGTCCCCTTTTGTGATCCTCTGACAAACAAAGTCAATGGAGAAGCCAGCTTCACTTAACAACAGGGATACCAATTTGACAACTGCAGCGATTCGTTTAATAATTGCGGCTTGAGAGGCTGTAAAATGGGGCAAAATTCACTTAACAAATGTTCCACTTAGCGACAAAAATTTCGGGCTCGATTGTGGTCATAAGCTGAGGACTACCTGGTATACATCACTTAGAATAAAAAATCGTCTCATCGGCTGGGTTGTCTCCCCTATTCTCTCTATCAGCATTTTTCCTTTTTCTTGCCCTCCATTCCATAATTTATAAAGCTGCAAAGGCTCATTCTTGCAGATGATGACAAGGACACACAGCCTGAAAGGTCAGCGGTATTACAGGCTTAATAACAACCACTTCTTAATCATTGCTCCTTAATTACATTATAGGCTTGTTTATACTCTGGAGCTTTTTCTACAAAAATAGAAATTCCTCCCGTTTCTATATAATGTGGGAGAATGTAAATAGAAGGCAGAAAAACCAAAGGAACCCTTTCCCAGAGTTCCCTACACAATATTTCTATTTTAAACTTTCTTTCTACCTTCCGGATTTCTCTGGATGGTGAAGCCACAAAGCATTTAAAAGCACAGAGTGGCATATTGTCATGCCCCTGTCAGAATCTGATTCGGAGGGGGAGGCCGCGCAGCTGACAGAGTGGGAGTGTGGCTCCATTGGCTGTGGAAGAAACTGGGGAAGGGCAAAGTCCGGCTGGGTAGAGCAGGGGAGAGGTAGAGGGAATTCAGAGGAAGATCCAGGCCCACCCCCCTCTTCATCCTAGGGCATGCAGGGAGGAACAAAGAAGGGAGCAAAGTGAGTTGCATGGCTTATGGGGGAGGAAAGGGCCCTGATTCTCTTCATTAGCTGCATCTGGGAACACCGTGTTTAAAAAGGGAGGTTGCGCACAGCAAGTTGTTGGGAGCAAATCATGAGTTCTCTGGTATTGTCAAGGCTTATCTAGGAAGCATGTCTTTTCCAATATAGCCACTGCCCTATGGAACATCTTGCCCCCTGAATTTCAGCCATCTCTTTTAAGCCTTCCATAAAGCTTTAGAGACCTAATTCCACCACCCCCCGCAAGTGTTGGGAGATTAGATGATAGCACATTAGCTGTGTTTGGAATCATGTTTTTGTCTGTTTTAATGTTTCATGTTTTACCTGGTTGCGTTTTATAGCTTTTAAAATGATTTAATATGTTTTGTGAGCCTCGGTGGTACAGTGGTTAGAGTGCAGTAGTGCAGGCCACTTCTGCTGACTGCCGGCTACCTGAAATTTGGCAGATCGAATCTCACTAGACTCAAGGTTGACTCAGCCTTCCCTCCTTCCGAGGTGGGTAAAATGAGGACCCAGATTGTTGGGGGCAATAGGCTGACTCTGTAAAACTGCTTAGAGAGGGCTGTAAAAGCACTGTGAAGCCGTATATAAGTCTAAGTGCTATTGCTAATGCTGTTGTGCCACAGTGGCACACTGGTTAGAATGCCATACTGTAAGCTACTTCTGCTGATTGCCGGCTGACTGCAATTTGGCAGTTCAAATCCCACCAGGCTCAAGGTTGACTCAGCCTTCCATCCTTCCGAGGTGGGTAAAATGAGGACTCAGATTGTTGGGGTTGACTCTGTAAACCGCTTAGAGAGGGCTGTAAAACACAGTGATATACAAGTCTAAGTGCTATTGCTATTTGTAATCTTTGATGGGGAACCATCCAGCATCGGCTGAAAAATGGGCAGCTTTATAAATGTCTTAAATAAATAAATAATTGTGGAAAAGGGTGATTGCATTTCACCTTGTGGATGAGTCAGACCTACCTATCTCAGTGAGCAGACTTCCACATCACAGTGAGTGAGAGTGTAGTTTGTTTGCTACGAAGTGATTCAAAGCCAATCCAGCCAGTCTGACTCTGAATTATAAGTAAACCAGCCCAGCCTGGCTTTTTAAAAAAATGACCTAGTTTACATCTGAATTCAATGAATAAATGATTTCAGTAGGAAAGTAGAAGAAGTAGATGTGCAGTGTGACCGGTCTGATTCATAAGACAGGACCAGCTCTCCTGGTATGGCATACAAAACAATCTCCATTCAAAAATTTCAAGGACGTTGAAAAAGGGCGTTGGTACTTACCTGACACGCCCGTTCTCTGTGAGCTGTGAAGAGCATCCAGAAGTGGGAGGTGCTTCAGTCTCTTCTGGAAAGGCTGGGCTTAAAATTCCGGGACGCTCCTCCTCCTCCACGGGACACCTCCCCAGCGTCCCCCAGTTTTGCGAAGACTGAGTGCCAACGTCCGGAAGTCATCACCTAATCTAGATCCCTGACCGGAATGGAACCCCACCAGACGGAAAGAAATGGGTGGGGCTGGATGCTCTTCACAGCTCACAGAGAATGGGCATGTCAAGTAAGTACCAACGCCCTTTCTCCCATGAGCTGTTCAGAGCATCCAGAAGTGGGACATACCAAAGCTTGGCCTGTCCTTAGGGAGGGACTCCATCTGGATCGAAATCCACTCCTAAACTCTGTGGACCCTCTGCAGGACTCTTCTGCCAAATGAAGTGTCCGCTGAGGCATAGACATCAATTTTATAATTTCTGACAAAGGGCGATGGTGAAGCCCAAGTTGCCGCTCTGCAAATTTCATCTATGGAAGCCCTTGTGGCCCATGCTGCTGATGTTGCCGCACTCCTTGTTGAGTGGGCTGTAATGCCCTTAGGAACTGAGATGGACTGGCATTTGTAACTTTTAGCTATGGTGGCTCTCAACCATCTACCGATGGTCGTCGACGACACCTTGTGTCCTAGGTTGAAGGATAGGAATAGAGCCTCAGATTTTCAAAATGCCGCCGTGTGGTCTAGATAGATGCTCAACGCCCTTCGAACGTCAAGTCGATGCCATTGATGCTCCAGTCTATGAGATGGTTTCAGACAAAAATTTGGAAGCACCAACTCCTGCGCTCTGTGGAAGACTGAATTTACTTTAGGGGTGAACGATGGATCCAATCTGAGAACCACTCTGTCCTCATGAAACACGCACAGGTCCTTTCTCATCGACAATGCTGCCAACTCGGAAATCCTCCTTGCTGATGTGATCGCAATTAAGAAGACCACCTTATATGTCAGGAATTTGAGACTAGCGGTTCTTAAAGGCTCAAACAGGCCAGATGTAAGTGCACTTAACACCTTGTTGAGCTCCCAAGAGGGATAGCGGTGAATTACAGGAGGTTGTAAGTTTGCAGCACCCTTAAGAAAGCTGCGGACATGTGGATGGTGCGCTATGGAACGAAGGTCACCCCAGGATATCACCGAGGCTAAGGTCGCCACCTGTCTGCGTAAAGTATTTGGAGATAGGCCCTTGGTCAACCCCTCCTGTAAAAAGTCCAATAATTGTCCTATTGATGGGGCGGTTGGATCGATCTTAGACCACCGGCACCAGCGACAGAAAGCAGACCACGTAGCCTCGTATATACGATTTGTTGAGGACCGTCTGGATGCTTGTATGGTGGCAATGGCATCCTCTGAAATCTGTTGGGTCCTTAAACGGCTCCGCTCAACCTCCATACGGCTATATATTCTGGGCATAGCTGGCTGGAGAATTCTGGAAGCTGAAGTCCACAAGTCTTAAAGTTGCCAAGTTTGGGGACCCCTGGTATATGGTTTTATGTCTATAACCATTCATAAGTCTGAATGGTTCCATATCCTCTTCCAACCTTGTCTTTTCCATCTAAAACAACTCAGGAGCGACATAACTTTTTCCACCATCAGCCACCAGCATTTAAATATCTTATTTCCTGCTTGAGTGTGAGAACTTTTATTCCTTTCTTACCACAGAGCATTGTGGTATGCATTGATTTTCTTTCTTTCTAAAAGTAATTACCACCTTGCAATACGGTTTAGTCCACTTTTGTGTTTTGATGCAATGTAAATTAAGATCCCTTTAGTCTGCATTTCCAGCACATTGATCTGGGCTTTTGTGAGGGTTCTTTAAAAAAAAAACACTTTTTCTCACTATATCTTGGAACACACAGCCTATTAGTCCTTTACGGATGCCAATGAGTGCTTAAACCAGTGGTGGTTAACCTTTTTGGCACTGACTACCGAAACTGGAGCATGTGCGCACCAGTGTGCAGGAATCTGGAAGAGAGCCGCTGGTCGGTGTGTATGTGTGTGGCAGCCAGCGACACTTCTGGGTACCATCATGTGCATGCGTGCTGGCCTGCTTCTCTCTTCCGGGTTCCGTTACTTGCATGCACACTGGCGAAGATCAGCTGGCCAGCGTACATGTGCGCGATGGAAACCAGAAGAGAGCAGCTGACCAGTGCGTATGCACACCATGACAGAACCCGGAAGTGCCGCTGACCACCGCATATATGCATGCTGGAACCCAGAAGGGCAGCTGGCAACAGCAGGTGTTCCCACAGAGAGGGCTCTGCATGCCACCACTGGCAGACGTGCTTTAGGTTCACCATCACGGGCTTAAACCCTCCCTCCTTAAGATATCAGCCTAACGCAGCACACAAACCAACACACACAGCAAGCATTTTGAATGGCACAAAATACCATGAATTCTGTAGGCTTCTCATTTATTTTAAGCTAACCTCCACGTTGTTCCCTCCTGCTGCTCCCCATGACTTCCTTTCCTACAAATCCATATTTTCTAGGACAAATCTTGACTTGACGTAAACGGAAGCATCTTTCCTGACAGCAGGCTAGTTTTGTCTATAAACAAGATATACCACAGTCAGGTCAAACTAACTTAAAAATACCTTCCCTGGTGCAGATTCTCTTATCTTCCCCCAGCCTGGTGCTTTCTCCCCAAATTCTCATTCGGCATGTTCAGAGCTGAAGCCTAATTGCTTTGCCTTCCATTTCATTCACAACAGTGAGTAATTTCTGGTGACTCAGAAATTCTAAACGAGATGCAACGGCTAATAATCTCTCACGGTGTTATTTGCACCTACCATCAAGCATTTAATGTAATGTAATCGAACTACCTCAGTTAACAACGGTAATTGGGATCCTAATTTTTTGTTGCTAAGCAACGAGGATATAAAGCGTGGTGCCACGTGAACAGCTTCGTTTATTGACAACCTTTGCAAAACCTATTGCTGTCATTAAGCAAAAAATCCCTTGTTAGGCAAGAACCCAACCTTATGGCTGAATTCCCTTTAAGTCCCAAAATTCCATAAGGTGAGGGACAGCTTCCTCTTCAATTCCTCCCACCCACCTGTCTCCCCACAATCCCTGCTCTTTTTATTTATTTAATTTTGATAGCCACTTATCTCGCACTAGTACTGGCTGCCCTGCACGGTGGCACTGCTCAGCAGTGGCACCAGTGGTAAATAGAGCCTTCTCTTTCAACCCTGGCAACAACACCACTGCTGAGGAGTGCCACCGCAAGCCCCTTGCCATGGCCAGCCACCTTGGCACCCAAGCACTAAGCCCTAGCCCCAGATCTTAGCCACCGCCCTGGGTTTTGCTGGTTCTCAGGTGATCTCCCACTCAGTGGTAGGATTGAATTTTTTTTACTACCAGGTCTGTGGGCGTGGTATGGCTTGGTGGGCATGGCAGGGGAAGGATACTGTAAAATCCCCATTCCCTCCCCACCCCACTAACCTGCTTTCCAGCTCCGTTCTCCTGCGCGGGGCAACAAAAGAAGACCCAGCCGATCAGCTGGGACTCGGGAAGCAGAGAATAGATGGGGGCGGGGCCAGTCAGAGGTGGTATTTGCCGGTTCTCTGAACTACTCAAAATTTATGCTACCGGTTCTCCAGAACTGGTCAGAACCTGCTGAATACCACCCTCTGCTCCCACTGCTATTGAGCCATGCCTCTCCTGGCCCTTTGCTAGAAAGCTGTTGGCTGCACATTAGACTTCCTAGAAGAGTTTTGGAAGGGAAGTTTACAAGCAGGAGGAAGGTGCACGAGCGACAAAGGCCGCACACAGCCTCAGGAAGAAGGACTTGTGTGGCCGGGTGCACTTCATCAGCTGCGGGAGGAAGAAGACAGTGAAGGTGAGTGGGGCTAGCAGAAGACAGGGTGGCAGGACTGGCAAAGGCAGCATGGAAGGAGAATGGAAGCATTTCTGCAAATACGTGTGTTGGACTGCCAAGGGCATGAATTTTGGTCTGATGGCCACGCGGGCACTGCAGCGCAGCAGAAGGAAGCCAGTTATGCAGCTTTAATACTGGCATTAATCTATCCTTAACAGGCAGTAAAATTAATCCACATTTGTAGGCACACATGAAATCTATTTCTCCAACTCAGTTTGAATGAAAGAGGCATAAACTAATTGCCTGGAAATTTCTCTGCTCTTATTTCTTTTAATGTTTGAATCTGCAGGAACATGGAGTTGGGTTACTCTACAATCCAGCCCATGATATGGGAACAGGCATGTGCTCTTGATACCTACCAAATGCCTTCTCCTTGTTTCCAGCGATTCTAAGCAGCCACAATAGCAGTGCATGTATAGGAATCCAGAAGTTGGGGCATGAAACATTATGTGTGTTGTGACATTGTTGCACAAACAACATGAATTAATCCCGTGTATTGCGTTTGCATCATGATTCGACAGGCACAAATTACATCATTCGCATGAGTTGTGAGATGATTTATCTGATGTCACCTGGACTGAGAACAGATACACAACTGAATACGTTGTGTTTAGACATATACAGTCTAACTCATATAGGTAAAACTGTCTATCTGGAACTGGTCTATGGACAGTAGATTTCCTCCATAAAACTAATAATGAAATTTGCATTGAGATGGAAACAACGATGCACATTTGGCATACTAAAAAAGAGATATGTTCTCACTGCCATCCAAAGCATGGGCTAGTCTGAGCAGCAAAAGAACACAACAACCACAGACTTATTTAGCCTAGTTATGTCCTCCACAGTGGACAACTATGGAGGTTTATGGAGGCCTACCTCCACATTCACAAAGGAAGTTCTGATGTAGCCTGATCCAAAATTATCTTAGCAAATGTTAATTACCACAACTTTCTTAGATACCATATTTGCCGGCGTATAAGATGACTTTTTTGCCCTGAAAAACATGCCTCCAAGTGGGGGCCGTCTTATACGCCGGGAGGACTCCGACTCCCACTTCGAGCTTGAGTTGCAGCCGGGAGGGAGGCTGGGGGAGCGGTGTGTGTGTGTGTGTGTGTGTGTGTGTGTGGCGGGTGTCACTGCCACGCGCTGCAACCTTTCCCCCTCTTCCTTCCTTAGCGGTGTGGGGAGGAGAGGATTCGAAGATCCTCACGTGCGGCGTACTTTTCTTTTCTTTTATTCTTTTGCACGCAGGTTTTGCATGCGGGCGGCTGTAGGTTAAGGATGGGGAGCCCCGGTGGGTTATCAGGTTTTACGGTGCTTCCAACATGTGCGAACGGTGGGAGAGCGGAGAAGAGAGTGAGCGAGCGCCCGCTGTGTGAAATCCTGCCGTCAAAGCAACACTGGGGAGGCAGGGTATAAATTTACCAGGTTAATGTAGCAATGGTGATTAATGCCCAGAACATTGTTTGCGGGTATTGGGGTGTGTGTGTGTGTGTGTGTGGTGGTGGTGGTGAGGAGAGGTTGTCCTTTGAATGCGGAAAAGTAGGTGTGACCTTGTGTAGGAAAATAAAGAGATCCTTTTAGCGTGTTTGGCTTCTTTTGCCTCCCCTGCGTTCGTTTGACGTGGAGATAATGGCCTTCGGCGGGAGGGAAGAAAACGGTAGCTGGATCATTTCAAATTTCACTTACTCTCCTGCCTCACTTCAATATGTCTGAGCGACTCCAGATACTGGAAGACTTTTTGAATGAAAGTGTTACCTCCATTTTTTTTTTTAAAGAGGGCCACTTGGGGAAAAAAAAGATTCTAAGGAATTCCTTGTTTCTTGATTAAAGAGAAGGCATTGAATATACTGTTCCTTGGCAGCCTTTTCAGTGTCCGGGTTTTTGGTGTGTGTGTGTGTGTGTGAGAGAGAGAGAGAGAGAGAGAGATCAGCTGTATTGAGAAGAGAACGTTTCCTGTGTTCTCATTTTATTTACAACATATTTTACGCTTAATGGTAAGCAATGAAAAATATTTTTAAAACTCATTTCTAAACTCCATAGCTATTTGCATATTCTTAGTTCAAAATTGGATTAGCTCATTTCAAAATTGTCCAAAGCAGAAAAGTCGTCAAAAAAAAAAAAAAAAGTGCAAAAGTGGAAGGTGTGTGGAAGAGGGGTAGTCTTATACGGCAAGTATATAACAAACTCTATATTTTGAGTGGAAATGTTGGGGGGTCGTCTTATACGCCCAGTCGTCTTATACGCCGGCAAATACGGTAGATCTTCATCCAGGCCTTGAATGAGGCACTGGATAGACAGGTTTGATCCTGGGGATCCGTTCCAATCCAAATCCCATTCAGATTGATTACCCTATCATTAAAAGAGATGGACATTCCAAGTTTAGAACCAAAGGGCAAAGAGCCAGGTGAGAGCTACAAAAAATATCCTGGGAATAGTGGCATATTCAGAAATATAGTATACCCAGTAAACCAGTTTCTGCAATTAATAAACTAGCTGGACACTGGGAAATCCAAAAGAAACTGAAGTTTTAACCTGAGAACGGAAAAGTTCTGAAGCAACTTCCAGTAAAGTATATTATTTATGCCTCGAATCTAAGCCTTCCCAGATTATCTACAACCCTGACTTTTTGTTCTGAATGTGATTTCACTTTCTTGCTGTGTCCTATATGTAAAAGGCTGTGAGAATGACCTTGGGAGACAGGAGGAAGAATTGCAACCTAGAAAACAGTCTGATAACCAATATCTCAACCTTCAGAAGAAATTGGAAGAACAGGAAACACCACAGAAGGGACCTTTCTGGTACTCTGGAAAATAAAGAGGGAACCAGTTTGGTCTAGCGGTTAAAGGCACCAGGCTGGAAAGCCAAGAAGCTGTGAATTCAAGTCCCAGCTTATCTATGAAAGCAACCTGGTTGACCTCGGGGCAACCACTCTCTCTCAGGTCAACTCACTTCACAGGATTGCTGTTGTAGGGAAAATAGGGGGAGGAAGGTGTGTTGGATTTATTTGCCACCTTGAGTTATTTACAAAAACAATAAAGGTAGAATAAAACAAACAAACAAACAAAGGCAGGGGAAAGGGGAACAGCTTTCATACTTGCAATACTCTGTTACTATAATCTTTATTATTATAATAAAGGTATAACAGCACCTCAAAGGGCTGACATTAACCCAGTGTTTTTCAACCTTGAAGATGTGTGAACTGCGCGGGCAACACAAGCTGGGGAATTCTAGGAGTTGAAGTCCACACCTCTTAAAGTTGCCAAGGTTGAAAAACACTGCTGCTACCCTCCATTGGCAGTACAGAATTTTTAAAATGATGTTATCAAATTTGGTATCTCACCCAACAGCTGTGGATGGCTCACAGTGACTAAAGCAAGGAAAATGCTAACCAGTTAAAAAATAAAATAAAATCAAGAACGGCAAATCGAGCAAGGACAAAGCAAAGGGTCTTTGTTGCTTGCACCAAAGGTCTGGCTCAAAAGTCAGGTTTTCAAAGCCCTTCTAACAACAGAAGGGTGGAGCCATTCTGGTCTCGGGGCAGGGGAAGGAGACCCTCATTCCAGAAAGTAGATGCTGCAACAGAGAAGGTGCACTTCTGAATCTTTTGAGCCCAGCCCAGATTATGTAAGGCAATCGCTTCCATTGAAGTGACTCAAATAACATTAACCTTGGACAATTTAGAATATAGAATACAGAGTTTGAAAGGATCTTGGAGGTATTCTAGTTCAACCCCCTTCTCAAGCAGAAGACCCTATACTGTGATGGCGAACCTATCGCACGCATGCCAGAAGTGGCACGCAGAGCCATCTCTGCCACTACGCGAGCCATCACCCCAGCTCAGTTCCACTGAGCATGCGCACACCTCCCGCCAGCCAGCTGATTTTCGAGTATCTGCAGCCCATCGTGGGGGGGTGGCGCATGTGGGAGATGCATGCGCATGCACAGAGGGGAGGGGGAGCGCGGGGGCACGCATGCATGCACAGGGAGCAGGGGGAGCGCAGGAGAGCACATGCACATATGCAGGGGCGGGGGTCATGCGGGAGGATCGCACGTGCATTGCATTACAGGTGTAGACATGCGCAGGGGTGGGATTCAAATTTTTAAACAACTGGTTCTGTGGGCGTGGCTTAGTTGATGGGTGTGGCTTGGTGGTCATGTGACTGGGTGGGTGTGGCTATATATTCATTAATCACCCATCCATTAAATGTTATTGGCTGGGTGTGGCCAACTCAATATCACTCACATTGAGGCATGCATCTCCTCGCCCTGCCTCTCATGACTGTGGGGATGCTGCAACAGTTGTAAGTGCGAAAAATGATCATAGGTCACTTTTTTCAGTGCCATTGTAACTTTGAATGGTCACTCCACACAAGCAAAGTACTAGCAAAGGAGGGGGGAAAAACTCCAGAGAAGTTCCAGAGACAGGAAGTCTAGTCCTGCCAAGAATGTAATAAGGGTTAATGGAGAGGCAGTTTCTGTAAGCAACACCAGAATGTTTCCTTCCTGCCTTCCTTACAGGATTAGGCCAGTAATTTCTTCTAACAACCAGTTCTCCGAACTGCTTAGAATGTTAACAACCGGTTCTAGTGAATAGGTGCAAACTGGTAGAATCCCACCCCTGGACATGCGTGTATGTGCAAGCATGTACTTTTGGCACGCTACAACAAAAGGGTTAGCCATCACTGCCCTATACCATTCCAGATGAGTTGCTGTCCAGTCTCTTCTTAAAAGTCTCCTGGGGTGAAGCACCCACAATTTCTGACTGCAGGCTGTTCCATTAGTTAATTATTCTCAGTGTTAGAAAGTTTCTCCTTAGTTTTAGGTTGCTTCTCCCCGTGATGAGTTTCAATCCATTGTTGGAAACTAATCAAAGGAAGAAAGAGGCAACCAAGAACTAAGGAGAAATTTCCTCACTGTGAGAACTATTAATTTGCCTTCAGAAATTGTGGGTGCTTCATCAGGGGAGACTTTAACTCAACCTTAACCAAAAAAAATTGCTCAATTTTCAACTCTCTTGTGTAGGACACGGCTTTATTTCATTCATAACTCATCCTTGTCTAATTCCTTCTCAATGAAAGAGGAACTCCCTAAATGTAAATAATCTTAGATCCAAAAGCCCAGCATTTTCTCTGCTTAGAGAATGGCAATGATTCTTCACCGATGCAAACTTTAGAGTTTCATGCTTAACATAGCTTGGGAATTATGATGATAGAATTTCTGTGAGATTCAATTACCCTCGTAAGAAAAATCCTTTTATCATCTTTTGATTAAATCCGAGAAAGGCCATCAGGAGTCAAATTAAACGATTTTGCGGATTGTCCTTTTCCTAGATAGTTGAAGTCTTTATAAAGAAGGTTATATCTTTCTCAGAAATAAAACAAAGTGACAACAGTATTAGTATGACTGAGCTTTTATGAAATACATTAACGAGTTCAAAAAGTTCCTGATACCTAATCAAGATTTTGCTTTCTTTACCTACCAGTCTCTCAGCCAGCTCCAGCCTTCAAGTATTTATGGATTTTGACAGCTGCAGTCCCTTGTTGTCTTATTTAGCTTTATTTTCCCATAGCCTTCTCCAACAATGAATTGTGTGTGATTTCCGTTTGCCTCAACCAGCTTGTGAGCTTGATGAACTGGCAGTGACCTCAGAAACAAACAGCCAAATGAGGAACTGCTGAAACAAGCTAAACTGTGAACTGAATTCTAGCATGAAAAAGCGCAGGGGGGGGGGGGCGATATCCCCGAGCAGGTTGCGTTTGGTACAGCTGGGATGCTACAGAAGCAAAGGTGGCTTGTACAGGATGCAATTTTCTGCAAAGTCTGAATTTTTTTTTTTTTAACGCTGGAGCCTGGAACTTGCTAAACACAGCCCCCTGTAGAGGCAGCGTGATTCATTGTTCAAATTGCTCTGCCTGAAATGAACATGACAGGTAGCTCTTTGACTTACAATCAGGGGTGGGCTTCAAAAATTTTACCAAAGGATTCGCTGCCCAGTTGCTGGGCAGGCATGGCCATGGTGGGCGTGGCCTAATCGGCCTCCTGCATCGCGGGTGGGGGAGGTGTTTTTGTCCTCCCCGGGCTCCGGAGGTTTTCTCTGAGCCTCCGGGAGAATGAAAACGGCCTCGCCCAGCTCCAGAGGCTCTCTGGAAGCTGAAAACGGGCCCATTTCCAGCCTTCCCAAACTTCCAGGAGGCCCGTTTTTTTTGGCCTCCCTGAGCCTCCACATACGCCCTGCACTTACCTGTATCCAAAATGGGCCGTGTGGGGACTACTGGGAGGGGAGGGGGGATTTGGGGTTGTCCAAACTGCACAGAATCTTAGCTAGGGGCTCTCCCGAACCCCTGCGAACCCCCAGCAGCCCCATCCCTGCTTACAATGGAATATATCTGTAGCTCAGGGGTTAGGATGAAGGTGGGAGTTTGTTCCTCGAGCTTGTGGGTTGGTTTCTGAATAATTCCCCTAAATTCTGCTGAAGGTGTAGCCTAGCCTGGTAATGAAACGTTCAGGAATCAACCCACAAGCTCAGAGAACTAACTCCTACCTTGACAGTCTTTGCTTTAATAATGGTTTGGAATGATGACAGCCACTGAAAAAGTAATTTATGACCTAAATTTCCACTTAAGACTGTTGCACAGTTGCCCCCTCACCCTCCCTGAGGTCATGCAATCCTAATTCAGATGCTTGGCAGCTGCCTCGCACTTACAAATGGTTGCAGTCATGTGATTGTGATTTGTGGTGACTAGGGTTAGGGATGCGGTGTACCCAAAGCCATCGGAAAAGCTGGATTCACTTAACAACTACATGATATGCTTAATGACGGCTGTGACTCGCTTTGCAGTCACCATAAAATGATTGTAAAATCCGGTCCGATCACATCGTGACTTAATTTATGACAGCAATGACTTATGATAGCACTTCTGGTCCCAACTGCAATAGTAAGTTGAGGAATACTTATAATATAACTTGAGGGAATGCTTAGGTATCGCTTTTCTCCAGAGTTGCGGAAAAAGTGGGGAGGAGAGTGGGAAGAGGCATTAATAGCCTTCATTATCCTTCTCAATAAAAAAAAATGTATTTTCCTTTCTCAGAATTAGGGAGATCCTCTTTGACTCAATGCATCTCCAGACTGAAAGAAGAAAGGGAAATAACCAGATATGGTTGGACAAATTTACTGTATTGCCTACTCTTGATCTTCCTCTGGTATAAATCCGATAAAGGAGAACTAGCCAATGTTTTGCTTTATGACTGTAGTACTACAACTATATTCATTAAATATGGATAAGAGTTGTTCAGAGTTTTGTAGCACAAATTCAGCACCAGAAAAGTAAACACAGATGGCTGAGGCTTCATTTAACTTCTTTACAAACGTATTAAGTAAATTTTACAATAACAGTTGTAGATTTTTCCAACATGGAGCAAACTCAAACGAAAGCAGACATGTTACAAGTTTAGAGCAGAACAGCAACTCAGGAGCTCAGAAACAGACATTAGTTTCACTTTAATTCAGCAGGCAAGCAAAAAACACAGCAGAGGAGAGAAGCAGTTTCATTTTCAACAGACAGACTCAGAGCTCAACATAGCTGCAGAGCTGCAGAGCTTAATATAGGCTACTTCTAGTTTCAGTTTCCAAACAGTTCTCATTGGCTGACTTAGTTGCTATGCCTATTCATTGGCTGACCTTGTTACCATGCTCTATTCCAGTTCATGAATATACTCTGACAAGAGTACTCATATTTTAAAGATCAGCAGAGGTCCCCTTAGGTTATACTTAAGGATAACTTTCCTACACAAAAGACAGCTATCCCCCTCACTAGACCAGGGGTCTCCAACCTCAAAGCAACTTTACGACTTGTGGACTTCAACTCCCAGAATTCCTCAGCCAGCGCATGCGCTGGCTGAGGAATTCTGGGAGTTGAAGTCCACAAGTCGTAAAGTTGCCGATGTTGGAGACCCTTGCACTAGATCTTGTCTACTAATTAGGGTCTTTCTCTATAGTTTAAGAACCAGAGACTTGGTGGTGGCACCATGGATGGAGGCAGATCTTTTTACAATGACAGGCAGGGGAAACTTCTTTCACCGTAAATTCTTGAGCTTAACTCAGTCAGGACCTTTAGTCAATATTACCAAAGTCAGAGGGACATGGACTCTGTTTTCTGTCCCTTTTCATCCATCAAAGAGCCGGCCTGACATTTTAAACTTCAAGTTATTTAAATTTCAAGTTTTAGACCTTCAAGTGATCTTTCTGAACTTGAGCTATCTACCTATGATAAAGCCCGACATCTACTATGACTAAGCCAATCATATCCAAAATCCGCCATATAACCTTTACCATCTCATTAGATAATAAATATCAGAAAAGTTTATGTATTTCCATCCGAACTCTGTCAACCCTATTACAATGTTGTGTGTAATAAAGAAAATTGTGCCCATGTGATTCCCTACAAATGCTTTGCTTTGCAACATACCAGCTTTAACATTTTATTTAATTAGAAGAATAAAACAAAGTAAGGATGGAGGGGAGTGAAAATGTAGCAGATTACCTATTTTGGATATGAATATTTTAGGCCACCTGAGCAAAATCTTGTTTTACCACATTTATCTGCTCAATTGTCTTCTCAAACAATTTATTCTTCCTCCTTGTATGATGTCACTTTTAACTTTTTTCAAGCGTGCCAGCTAGGGAATTCTGGGAAATGAAGTCCACAAGTGACAAGGTTGATTAAGAAACCTGGATTACTGCAAAGAGATGTATAAGGACCTACCTTTTAAAATAATCTGAGAAACTTCAACCAATCCAGAACAGAGCAGCAAGACAACTAGGGGCTGAACTACATGGTCCCATAAGGCCAGTGTTTTGTCATCTCTGCTGGCATATGCTTTGTTTCTAGCCTGTATTAAGAATGCTGGTATTCAAACTCTGTCTACTCTAGCATGGCAATCTTAATTTTGCATGTCTTGTAAAAGTTGTAGCAACGTTTCAGCAGAATCTCATCTGCCAGAAGCCTGATAATGGCAGATGAGATTCTGCTGAAACGTTGCTACAACTTTAAAAGCACCACTACTATGACGTGGGAAAATACCCGAACAAAGCTGAAGGCCATACATACATACATACATACATACATACATACATATGTATATGTATATGTATATGTATATGTATATATATATATATATATATATATGTATATATATATATATATATATATATATATATGAGACTTTCAGAGAAACAGAATAAGAATGCATCTGCTTTAATAAAATGCTATGCCTGACTGGTTTCCCAGGCTAGTATAAGTGGCTAAAAGGGAATACTTTGTGGTTGCCTTGAAAGCTGTAAGAGGGATGCCAAGCCGTTCCAATTCTCATTTAGCTAAGCTCTTTGAGACTGCATATGGGCAGGCAAGCTGGCTAATCTTAGCTGTGTTTGAGCATGGAAAGCATCCCATTCATGAAAATTAAAAAGGCAATTAGTACGCATTGGGGAAAGTAATATTCTTCTTGTTTCACTAAAACACAGAAAAGATAAATGGATTCTGGCAAGGAGCCTAGGAGACGTTTCACCCATAACACACACACACACACACACACACACACACACACAAATCAAAGTTTTCCACCAAGTGCCTAGCTGGCAGGACTTTCTCATGAGTATCCTTATGGAGCATGGAACCTGCCACTTGCTGATGAGAGCTTGTGCTCCACACGTAAAAAGCCTCTTCCCTCTGATCAGCCTCTGGCACCTCCACATGAAAAGCAATCTGAAATAATGGATGATGGAAAGGAATGGATTCTGCTCAACTTCTTGGAGAGAGATGTTATTAAGGGCAGGTTTAATAGACTAGCTATAATGGGCTGCACAGTATCAACAGCCCAAAGAGCTGTCCCACTTTGCTAGAGAGATGTTCCCTGAAGAAGGGCTCCAGCACGAGTCCAAAAACTCAAGACAACAAAACGTCTGGTTTGCAGACTGGATCCTGCAGTAGCATAGTTGTCTACCCTTTCCAATTTCTCTCAGGTTTGAGGTTAGAGTTTTAAAAATGGTGTGGATTTTAGAGTGCAAATGTGGGCCGGGGTTCTTCAAACTATGTTCCATGGAATTTTATGAGAACTTGATGGGCTTCTGAGAGAGGTTAAGGAGCAGAGGAAGTTTACTCAAGCCACACTCAAACACAATCAGTTATCTACCCCTAGAGCAGTGTTTCTCAACCTTGGAAATTTAGTTTACAGGTATCAGAAACACAGCAGAGACTGAATGTTAATTATTGAATCCCCAAAGCCCTCCTGAAAAGTGGGTCTATGGAGTCCTCCTAGTTTTACAAGACATGCAAAATTAAATTTGCCATGCTAGAGTACACAAACTGTGCGCTGTTCTAATCAGACTATGTAGTTCAATACTGTTGTCTTGCTGCTCTACTCTGGCTTGGTTGAAGTTTCTCATGTTATTTTAAAAGGCAGGTCCTTATGCATCTCTTTGCAGTAACCCAGTGTTTCTCAACCTTGGCACTTGTGGATTTCAACTTCCAGAATTTCCCAGGCAGCAAATTTAAAAAAAAGTTAAAACTGACATCATATAAGGAAGAATACATTGTTTGAGAAGACAGGAAACCTTCAACAAGTGTGGTGGGTGAAATCTGAGTGACACGTAAGCAGGGGTAAGCAGGTAAAGAGGAGAACCCAAAATATAAAACAGCCCTGCCAAATAGGACTAAAGGGCCATCAATTCTAGTACCATCTTTGCTATCATGACCAGTTTGGTGCGAATAGCATCTTCCTACATCTTATTCAGAAATCAACTCCATACAACTCTTGTTTTCTGTGAATCAATCAAATTCCCTTTAAAACCATCCCAAATGGAGACTTCAATGTTTAGAAGGGAATTCCACTGTTCAGGTACACTAGAAAATTCTTCCTTTGATCTAATTTAGCTCTCTGATTGTTCAATTTCATTGGGAAGTCTGATGTTTTATGGTACGAAGGGCTCAAATCTTCTCTGTATTTTCTCCATACCCTGCCTAATTTCATTCACTTTTTACCGTATGAACCAATTCGTTTTCTTTCCTAAACTACAAGGCTCTAACCAGGGGTGGGATTCAAAAGTTTTAACAACCGGTTCTGTGGGCATGGCTTAGTTGGTGGGCGTGGCTTGGTGGTCATGTGACTGGCTGGGCGTGGCCAGCTCAATATCACTCACATCGAGGCATGCATCTCCTCACCTGGCCTCTCATGAATGTGGGGATGCTGCAACAGTCGTAAATGTGAAAAATGGTCATAAGTCACTTTTTTCAGTGCCATTGTAACTTTGAATGGTCACTCCACACAAGCAAAGTACCAGCAAAGGAGGGGGAAAAAACTCCAGAGAAGTTCCAGAGACAGGAAGTCTAGTCCTGCCAAGAATGTAATAAGGGTTAACAGAGAGGCAGTTTCTGTAAGCAACACCAGAATGTTTCCTTCCTGCCTTCCTGACAGGATTAGGCCAGTAATTTCTTCTAACAACCGGTTCTCCGAACTGCTTAGAATGTTAACAACCGGTTCTAGCGAATAGGTGCAAACTGGTAGAATCCCACCCCTGGTTCTAACCGTATTAAAATGAGTTTTTCACTGCATATGGGAGCAGACAAAAAGCAAGTGCCAAGTTTTAATATATATGTTGGTGTGGTTCATTTTGGATAGCAATGCTGTAGTGGAAGATCAGAAAGGATGAAGTTACCCTAATCAAGGTGAGATATTATTTGCAACATTGCAAAGAGAGATGTGACAGGTAAAATAGAAATAGGCATAAATGAGGGGGTCACCAACAAGATCAAACTAAGAGGTAAGTGTCCAGAAGATTAACTACCTGAAGGAAGCTCTCTCACAAGAGCATAGTTATTTACAGGTGATCCTCGACTTACAACCACAATTGAGCCCAAAATTTTTGTTGCTAAGCAAATTATTTGTTAAGTGAGTTTTGCCCCATATTATGACTTTTCCCGCCATAGTTGTTAAGTGAATCACTGTAGTTGATGAGTTAGTAATTCAGTTGTTAAGTGAATCTGGCTTCCCCATTGACTTTACTTGTCAGAAGGTTGCAAAAGGGGATCCCATGACATTGGGACACTGCAAAGCGTCATAAATACGAGTCAGTTGCCAAGTGTCTGAATTTTGATCATGTGACCGTGGGAATTTTAAGTGTGAAAAACAGATATAAGTCGCTTTTTTCAGTGTCGTTCTAACTTCAGTCATTGAATGAACTGTTGTAAGTCGAGGACTACCTGTATTTATATTTCAATTATTGCGGGGAATATTGTCTCTTTTAATTTTCAGTGTAAAGATGTTCTTGGATGTGGAAGACATGACATATACAAGGTGAGTCATTTCAAGTTACCAAAGAATGGACTTGAGTCATGTACCTCCCAAAAGTGAAAAACTAACCTGCAACATACTTTACTTTAGGCAAACAGGTTCCAGCTTGTGATAGGGAAAAGTCATATTACTCATGTTGCAAGCCCTAATTTATTAGGAGGATCCTAGCCGGTTCTTGTGTTAGCAAGGAAGGATTGGTGATTCCTGAGTATGGAGCAAGCAAAGAGGCAACATCAGAACCAACAAAAGGCTCTCGTTTGTTTGTACTAGTTCTAAAAATATTAGCCAAGATTTTCTCCCAGGGATGAGCAAACTCCAATGTCTGCACTTAATTAAGCAAGTCTGTCTTTGCCAGGGATGAGAATGTAATAGTTTTGACAAATATAGGACAATGAGAAAAGTGTGTGTGTGTGTGTGTGTGTGTTGTGTTGTGTGTATGAGTGAAAGGAAGGAAGGAGATATATTTGTGCAGACCTCTAATTAAGTCACAGGCTGGGTCAGGGGTGTCAAACTCATGTTGTTATGGCAGTGTCACGTGATGTATTGGGACTTTTTCCCCCTTCGCTAAACCAGGGGTGGGAGTGGCCAGCGCGTGATGCATCGGACCCGCGGGCTGGGAGTTCGACAACCCTAGTCTCGGTTGCAAGACTTACGCCTATAAATAAAGAGCAGAAAATATAAACTAGCATAAACTTACAGTCACTCTCTCTCAGCCCAATCTACCTCACAGGGTTGATGTGGAGAAAACAGGAGGTGGAAGGAATATTATGTATGTTCGCTATCTTAAGTTATTTATAAAAACAATAAAGATGGGAAATGAGCATCCTTGGAGATTGCTCCTTTCCTCCCACCCACCCCCAAAGGCACAGTTTACCCTCTGAACAACATTGCCCCCTCATTGTCATGAATTTCCAGATAATAGTGAAAATCTAGTTTTTTCCAGAAAGTCTTTGGTCTTCAAGCAGCTAGAGGAAGATCCATGCCATTATTCTTACAGTTGTAAAAAATTTTTTATTACACTGTTCTTTAGTGAGGCAATAAATGAATAAAGCTAACAGTATTCTGTAACTTCTTAGAGAAGTGGATTCTGCACATTTTTCTAGCAAAAGGACAGCAAATCCAAATGGTGCAAGGATTTTCTAACCTTTTACCTCCAGGAGTTATTCAGTCAATGACTAAGAAGCAAGCATTGATGAAAAGAAAAGTAAATCCTACTTGTGCAATATTTTGCATTTTCATGTGCAAGCAACAATTCAAAGACAGATAGATATCTAGCAGTTGATAATCACAATGGCCAACTACTAAATGTCATTTTTTTTAGTATAATGTGTGCTTTTATGTTAAGGATTTATATTATCAGCTTTTGGAGTCAGGGATATGAGTATTATAAAATCTAAGTAAAGTAGGTCAGGTGAATTTACTTCCTAACCTGATCAAACCTACAATCCTCCTTGGAGAGATTTTTAAAAAGAGATGTGAGTTAGACGAGTCCATCAAAGGGCAGAACTAGAAAAATAAAATCCTGAGTAAAAAGCTGGTACTTGTACAATATCAAGTTGGGTTTTTTTATAAAAAAAACACACAATCTAGACCAGAGGTGTCCATGGTTGGCTGGGGAATTCTGGGAGTTGAAGTCCACAAGTCTAAAAGTTGCCAAGGTTGGACACTCTAACCCAGAATTTAGAACAAGCCTTTCTCTAAAGGTGAATTTATATTAAAGTTTTTCAATAGGGAACTTCAGGGAAATAATTTGCCAAGAGGAGAACATTGATTAGTCTCTCCTCAATAAAAAGGATGATACAAACATTTTGTGAGATGGGGAGGAGATAAATAAATACCTGTTACCATTTTAAAAGGGGATGCCTTTTTAGGATCCTGAATTCCAGGAGTAAAATAATTCAAGAATATATTTGGTCTTATCACAGCCAATACGAGAGTCCCACTTTATGTCCTGGAATGAACTATTTCTGCAAGTTTCTAGTTTGCACACTTCCCAGCAAAAAAAGAAACTGCTTCAGAGGGCACCATTTAAGTCACTGTCATCACCTCAGCACCTTTTAAATCTTTAATGCCACTTTCAAACTTTTTTCCTTTGGAAGGGGAAGGCTGTATAAAGAGTACTTTCAGCCTGTGACACGTAGCAAGATAGAGATAAATGTGATTTTAAGAATAGATCAATTCTTCAGTGACCTAAAAGCTGGCTCGGTAAAGGCACCACTGAGCCGGATAGTCTTCTAGAGAAAGCTAACTTAAGCAAAAAGGGAACAGCCAATTTTCTCATTCCTAGGCTGAAGCCAAAAGTTGGGTTTCAAACAATGTCTGGGCTGGATCAGGAGATGGAAGATGGTGGACAAGAGTATCGACTCAGAGGAGATGATCCATAAATTTCTTCCCTCCATCAAGCAGGTATAAGCTGATATGATTATTCTGTGCCAGTTGAGATCTCTGCATTTCATTTATTCCTTTTGCAACTGACAGTGATTATGATATGGCGGAACTTAGAATTGGGAAGCAAGGGCCAATCAATGCATTTGCACATTTTTTTTTCCCCTGGTCCTGATTAACTTACCCTCTCCTGGTAATGCAGTGACAGTTAAAGGGCTTTGAATATACTCCTTTCAAGAGCATGGCAGTCCCTTGTCTTACCATCTCTTTACATCAGGGGTCTTCAAACTTGACAGCTTTAGGACTTGTGGACTTCAACTCCCAGAATTCCTCCTCCAGTCATGTTAGCTCTGGAATTCTGGGAGTTGAAGTCCACAAGTCTTAAACTTGCCAAGTCTGAAGGCCCTTGCTTTAGACTCTAAAAACTTGATCTCCTGCCTTCAGAATCCCAATATTGTCTGGATTTGTCTCAAAGTCAAGGTTGTTGTACAAAGTTCTGTTTTCACTGTGGCTGTTCGTGTACTTCTATGAAACCCAACAGAAGAATCTAAAGGCAATTTTAGTTTAGCTCAGGGGTGTCAAACTCAAGGCCCATGGGGTGCTCAGATCTCGCCCACAGGGCTGCCCTGGAAACAGTGAAGAACCAGCCTGTGGTGCCTGTGCCAGCAAAAATGGAGCTTGCAAGGGCTGTGCGCAGCCCTCCTAAGCTCCATTTTTGCTGGCAAAGGGTTGCAGGAGACCGTCCCAGCCGAAAACAGAGCTCAGGAGCCCGTTTTCACTGGCAGAGTGATTGAGCCACCACAGGTGTCTCCCCGACACGAGTGATGTCATTCTGGCCACACCCATCTCTGCCCCCCCGAGGTCAAACACAACCCTAATGAGGCCCTCAATGAAATCAAGCTTGACACCCCTGGTTTAGCTTATCCTGAGAAGGAAACACAATCATTGTCCTTGGAATGAAAGCCAGACAAGAAGACAGTTGTTAGTGGCCCATCTCCTCTTGAGACAACCTGTGGAGTGCCCTGAAAAGACTGTTTCATGGGCTGCTGCTCCTCTATCCATCTTGTTTCATTGGTAAGGTTCCTGCTCTTCCAGCTGCCCTTTTTAAAGCCTTAAAATCAAAAGCAGATGGCCTGTCAGAGTTCTCTTGCCAAGATTTGAGGATGCTGTGATTAAAGTTGAAGAATATCCACTTCCAAAGCTTTCCAGTACAGAGGAATGGGGGGTGAGGGGAGAGAGAGAAAGGAGGAAGCACCAGAACAGGTTTGATTTCTCAAGGAAGATGTGACATGACTGCAAAATATTCCAGATAAGGCATTTATTATATATTCATGCATTCCACCTATGAACAGGATATGCTTGAACGCAGCAGAAC
This sequence comes from Notechis scutatus, assembly GCF_049901735.1. Classification (NCBI taxonomy): domain Eukaryota; kingdom Metazoa; phylum Chordata; class Lepidosauria; order Squamata; family Elapidae; genus Notechis; species Notechis scutatus. Next base: position 250,015,700 of record NC_142010.1, on the reverse strand, counting down.
ATCTCTTTTAGTTGTACCAGTTTCCTGCCCTGGGTTTACTCCCTTTGGTTTATATCTAACATAGGTGATCAGCTCCTGATTTGTAAGCCCAGTTACTGAGATTTCAAATTCATATAAGGACTCTCTGTGACTGGGTTCACACACATATATGATATGCTTTACTTGAACTACAGCTGATGGAAGCTACAATGGTAAGGTAGTTTAAGAACAATAGTGATAGGGTTCACACAATATACTAAGTCAAAATTAAACATTAGACTAGGGGTGTCAAACTCAAGGCTGGATCTGGGGTGCTTAGATCTGGCCCATGGTCCCGCCCTGGAAACAGCAAGGACCAGCCCTCCTGAGCTCCATTTTGGCTTGTAAAGGAGTAGAGGAGACTGTCACCGCTGAAAATGGAGCTCAGGAGCCCGTTTTCATTGGCAGAGGGCTCGGGCCCCCACAGGAGCCTCTCGACACAAGTGATGTTGAGCTGGCCACACCTGCCCTGGCCACGCCCCCCAGCCCCTCCTCCCGAGGTCAAACATAACCCTAATGCAGTCTACTCTTCAATGAAATCGAGTTTGACAACCTTGCATTCGACTTTAACGCAATGTGGAAATCAGTGGTGGGATTCAAAAATGTTTACTACCAGTTCTGTGGGCAAGGCTTGGTGCAATGTGGCGGGTTTGGTGGGTGTGGCAGGGGAAGAATACTGCAAAATCCCATTCCCTCCCCATCCCACTAACCTGCTTTCCAGCTCCATTCTCCTGTGCAGGGCATCTAAAGAAGACCCAGCCGATCAGCTGGGACTCGGGAGGCAGAGAATAGATGGGGGGTGGGGCCAGTCAGAGGTGATACTTGCCAGTTCTCCGAACTACTCAAAATTTCTGCTACTGGTTCTCCAGAACTGATCAGAACCTGCTGAATACCACCTCTGGCGGAAATCCAACCAATGAATTCCAGGGACTTATAACTTTAGGCCAGACATGGCAGAGTTACAGTCAATAGCCAATAAATGACCTGGTCTAAGACTAGACCTGTAACATTGCTAATTCTTTAACTGCCCTTATGGTATTTATTTAAAGAAGGTCGTTCACAGGACTCCTATTCCAATTCTGAAGAAGGAAAGGATGTTGCTTATATCTTATAGTGCAAATGCCCATAATTAAATCACTATAATGGTCCACATAGCTGAATCAGAACTCATGAGCATCAGCTGGGGGGAAAACACCTCAAAGAAGATACAGACATAGCAATATTCACAGGTAACTAGATCCCAAGAACACTGTATTGATTCGACTAGGGTAGGTTGCAATTTTGGCATTGGGTTAGGTGAAATTGTAGTGGGGGAAATAAAAAATATTAAATATACTGAGCACTTACCACTTGTCCTCCCCTGTATCTTGTCCTTTTCTGTCTCTTTGGTTTCCAGCTTCCCAAGTAGAAATGGCTACAAACTCACACAGGCAAGAATTTGTTCCTTACCTACATGACCGAAATATCATCAAAGCACTACCTGATTAATGTTGAAATTAATGCCTAGAGGACTGCTTTACTACTGCAGAAGGAAAAAAAAACTTCTGGCATTTTGAAAATAAGCCAATGTACACCTATATAAATATATAGGCATTAGCCTTAAAGGTGCCACCAGATTCTTGCCTATTTTTTTGCCATGACAAGAGAAAGCAATTCTAAGTCATGCAAAAGCAGCGTGACAATGAAGTTTTGCTAGATACAATACCGGGAGTTTCTCATCATCCGGGGAGTTATTCGGCAGCCCGAGGCAATAATTCCTAACTATAAACTCAGGCAAGGAACATCCTGCTAAGGAGTTTCATTGCCATCGTATGACAAGGTGACCCCAGATAAATGGAAAATGATCACAGGGCAATCAAAGATTGTGTCATGCTTGGAGAAAGAACTGTGAAGCGTGAGATCTGCAAAGTCGACATAATTAATTTCTTTTGAAAAGGCAAAAATTTGTTCCCCATCCTGGTTGGAAATCACTAACACTTTTGGACCTCTCACCCACCAGTACCAGATTATACACAAGCATTAATAGTGGATATTCAAGTATCAAGGTAGAAGGAAAGGATGGATAGCCAACAAAGACAGGGGCATTTTTTTTTTTACTTCTAATCCTAGACCAAATTATTTAAGCCCCGGAGGCACCTAATCTATTTTTTTAAATTTATTTATTTAACTATCTACTATTTATTTTATTTTACTAATAATAATTTAATTTAATTTAATTTAATTTAATTTAATTTAATTTATATATATATATATATATATATATATATATATATATATATATATATATATATATATATATATATATATATATATATATATATATATATATATATATATATATATATGTGTGGATCTTTGGTTATTCGGTTTTCTCCGCGTAAGATTCAAAGTATCTAGGCAACGTTTCGGCGAGGTCCCACTCGCCATCTTCAGGCTGGTGCTTTCGGCTTAGTGCCAGTGCAAGCAGTGTGTGACCGGAGCTGCCATCTCTATATATACAAGTGGTGGGGGATAGTGTGCTGGGCTGGTTGGCTGTGCTGCAGCCTCTTGATTGGTTGATGGAGTTGATGTTGGTATAATGGGCTGTGTAATGGCCTTTTGTTGTAGAGATATCCTGGATCTTGTGCTGTCATCTCCTGGGTCGTTAGCCTCTTGTGTTTTAACGGCTTGGGTAATGGGTTGTGTGATGGGCTTGTGAGTTCTTTTGTTGTGGTATCCTGGGTCTTGCGTTGTAATCTCCTGGGTCGTTGTGTTTTGATCTCTTTCGATTAGCCTCCTGTGTAGTAACAGCTTGGGTAATGGGTTGTGTGATGACCTTGTGAGATTTATTGCTGTGGTATCCTTGGTCTTGTGCTGTGATATCCTGGGTCATTTGCTGTGTTGTGACTTCTTGAGTTCTTGAGGTGTAATTTCTTGAGTTTTCTGATGTGATGTCCTGAGCGGGTGGCTGTGATGTAGCATTTTGGGTTTTTAATATGGCTTTGAGTTTGGGGTCTGGGTCTGTGTTCGTTTGGCTTCGAGTTCGTGGTCGTGCCACATCTTCATGGTGGGGGTCAGTTCGCTTCATGTATGGTTCAGAGGAGTTTGAAGTGGGTAGTGATGCAGCTGCAGTGCGGCTTCTGGTCTGTGGTCGTGTCTCATCTTCTGTGTGGGTGTGAGTTTGATTTTTACGTGGAAGTGTGGTGGTGGCATCTTGTGTGGCCCTCATGGGTGTGGGTCTGGTGTCATTTATCATGTTGGGTACTGTCTGTTCATGAGGGCGGGTTTCCAAATGGCTGGTAAGCGGGAGGTGTCATCTCTTTTATTCATGCTGTGTGGGCGTTTTTCTATCTCTATGGCTTCTCTGATTATTCTGCTGCTGTGGTGTTCAGTTTTGGCGATAGTTCTGGTATTTTTAAAGTCAATCTCATGTCCTGTGGCTTTGAGGTGTTGGACCAGGGAAGAGGTTGGTTCTTCTTTTTGATTGAGTTCTTATGTTCTTCAACGCGTGCACTTATTCTTCTGTTAGTTTGTCCAATGTATGTGGTGAGGCAGGCAGTGCAGGGGATTTCATATACTCCTTGGTTTTCTAACTCGATTTTGTCTTTAGAGTTTCTTAGGATGGTGGATATTTTTCTGTTTGTGCAGAATGCTGTTTTAATGTTGTGTTTTTGGAGGATCTTGCTGATTTTGTCTGTAGTGCCTTTTATATATGGGAGGAGGGCTTTGCCGTTCTCTTGTTCTCTGTCTTGGATTTTGGTTGGGGTTTCTTTTTGGATTAGGTGGGTGATCTTCTTTCTTTGAAATCCATTGGCTGTTAGTACGTTGGTGAGAGTGTTTAGTTCGGTTTTTAGGTGTTGTTCATCAGCTAAGCATTTTGTTCTGGAGATGAGTGTCTCAGCTACGGAATTGATCTGTGCTGGGTGGTGGTGTGAGAGTGCGTGTAGATAGCGGTTTGTATGTGTTTTCTTTTGGTAGATGGTGTGTCCTAGGGAGCCATTGGGTTTTTTGTATACCAAGACATCTAGGAAGGGAAGTTGATTGTTAGCTTCTGTTTCCATGGTGAATTGTATTTTGGGGTGTAGGCTGTTGAGGTGTGTGAGGAAGTTGTTCAGTTTTTCTTTCCCATGTGGCCAGATTATGAAGGTGTCATCTACGTATCTGAGCCAGAGTTTGGGTTTGTGATCATATTTTTCTAGAGCTTGTGTTTCAAAGTGTTCCATGTAGAGGTTTGCGATGACAGGTGAGAGGGTGATCCCATGGGTGCTCCTTCTATTTGTTTGTATTTTTGTCCATTGTAGGTGAAGTATGTATTGGATAGACAGTGGTTGGTCAGATCTAGGATGTGCTTGGGGGTTGTATTTGTTTTGGATGGCTGTCAAGGCTTCTTTTATTGGCACTTGGGTGAAGAGGGATATGACATCGAAGCTAACTAGTAGGTCGCTGGGTTGTAAGTTTTGTTTCTTTATGATCTCGATGAACTGGAATGAGTTTCTTACATGTGAGTTGATGGATTCTGCATAGGGCTGTAGTTGTTTGGCAGAAATTTGGCTAGGTTTTGTAGAGGTGAGCCTATGGAGCTGACTATTGGTCTAAGTGGAGTTCCTTCTTTGTGTATCTTGGGGAGACCATAAAGCTTAGGGCACCTGGATGATTTCTCTCTGGGTATGATTCTTTGCTGGATTTCTTCACTGATGGGGGAGGCTTTTATTTTGGATCTGGTGGTTTTTCTAGGTAGGTGGTGGGGTCTGTCTTTAGGGGTTTGTATGTGGGGTCTAGGAGTAGGTTGGTTAACTTGGTTTGGTAGTCAGATGTGTTCATAACCACTGTCGCGTTGCCCTTGTCTGCTGGTAGGATTATTATGCTGGTGTCTTCTTTCAGGTTACGTAGTGCAGTTTGTTCTTCTTTGGATAAGTTGCTTTTGGGTGGTTTGCTAGTGCAGAGGATGTTGGTGATTTCGAGTCTGATTCTATTGGCCTCATCAGGGTTGGTTTTGGTCAGGCTGGTTTCAACTCCGCATATGATGGTTTCTGTGGGGATGTGTTTGGGAGCAACAGCAAAGTTGAATCCTTTTGAAAGGACCTTGGTTTCGGCTTCGTGAGGATCTTGTCTGAGATGTTGTGCACTGTTTGTTTCATGTGTGGCTGTGAGGGGGGTTGGTTTCTGGCATTGTTGTAGTTTTCTGAGTTTGTTGGTGTGTGTGTCTGTCTTGAGGGTGGTCTGTGTTTCGGCTCTCCAGACAGCAAGTTGTTGGATTTGTCCCAAAGTAAGGGGTGAATCTTGTTGCTGAGTCTGAGGTGAAGTGTAAGAAGATCTTTGTTGATTTGGTCTAGGAGAAATCTTTTTGTGTGAAGTTCATTTCTAATTAGGGCCAATTCTGTTCTTTTTAGGATGCGTTTGGTGGCTGCTCTGTTGGTGTGGAATTTCAATTGGAAGCTTGTGGGAATTAAATTTTGATCTCGGCAGTTGCATAGAATGCGAGGTCACATATATATATTTGGTTATTCGGGTTTTCTCCCGCGAAATTGGAAGTATCTAGGCGACGTTTCGATGAAGTCTCATTCATCATCTTCAGGCTTGTGTCTTCAGCTTTGTGCTTCTCAGAGTAACCAAAGACACGAGCCTGAAGATGATGAATGAGACTTCATCGAAACGCTCGCCTAGATACTTCCAATTTTACGTGGGAGAAAACCCGAATAACCAAAGATCCACATACAAATACCCGCGAGAACCTCAGAATGAATAGTACCCGCGAAAACTTAAGAAAACACACACACACACACACACACACACACACACATATATATATATATATATATATATATATATATATATATATATATATATATATATATATATATATATATATATATATTCATTCATTCATTCATTCATTCATTCATTCTTAGTTTTGTTGGGTATTTTCCCACGTCATTATAGTTGTGCTTTGAAAGTTGTAGCAACGTTTCGGCAGAATCTCATCTGCCATCATCAGGCTTCTGTATTGTGTTCATCAGACGAACAGACGAACACAATACAGAAGCCTGATGATGGCAGATGAGATTCTGCCAAACGTTGCTACAACTTTCAAAGCACAACTATAATGATGTGGGAAAATACTCCAACAAAGCTGAATACCATACATACATACATACATACATACATACATACATACATACATACAATTTAATAATTTAATAAGCATGCTTATTTTGATTTTGAATAAATACATTTAGATGTCACCTATAGGGAACAGAGTGATAGATTATAAACCTTAGCAGATCTAAAAAGGTACTTGGTATTCTTTTGTATTTAATTTTGGCTGGAATATACCCTGACTTCATAAATACCTTTTTTTTGGAGTGGTGGGTGGGATGGGGAGTAAAAGATTATAATTTTCAGGCCAAGCATTAAAAGCATTCCTAAAATAGAGAAACAGATTAATTCTCCATTTTTCTTCCCTTCTCCTATGCAATCTGTTTCTCATCTGTCCCAAAGTATCCTGGCTCTCTACCTTTTAAGTCAACCTAACTATAGTTGCCAAAGAAAGGCATGAAACAAAACAGAGTTATAAATATATTTGACTGCAAAGCTCTGGCAACAACAAAGTTTTGATTTAATGTCAGGATTTCTAGAGCATTCATTACCACAGACATTACAAAATGATGACTGAATTGTTTTTGTTTTAAAAGCAAAAAACACTAAAAAAATGTTGATATAAATTATTATACAGACAGTCCTTGACTTACAACAGTTCATTTAGTGACCATTCGAAGTTACAACGGTATCGAAAAAAGTGACTTCTGACCATTTTTCACACTTATGACCATTGCAGCATCCCTGTGGTCATGTGATTTACATGAGGATGCTTGACAACTGACTCACATTTATGACGGTTGCAATGTCCCCTGGTCAATGTGATCCCCTTTTGTGACCTTCTGACAAGCAAAGTCCCATGGGGAAACCAGAATCACTTAACAACCCTGTGACTAATTTAAGAACTGCAGTGATTCACCTAACAAATGTGATGAGAAAAGTCGTTAAAATGGGGCAAACCTCACTTAACAAATATCTCACTTTTAACAACATAAATTTTGGACTCAATTGTGGTTGTAAGTTGAGGACGACCCGTAGTTATTATTACTACTACTTTTAGTGGGGATAGTAGTAGTGCAGGTATTCCTCAACTTACGAGCACAGTTGGGAATTTCCATTGCTAAACGAGGCAGTTGAGTGAGTCACGTCTAATTTTATGACTTTTGCCAGAATTGTTAAGCGAACCACCGCAGTTTGGTGAATCATACAATCATTATGGGAATCTGGCTTCCCACCATTGACTTTGCTTGTTGGAAACCAGAAAGGGAAGATCACAAATTGTGACCATGTGACCCCAGGACACTGAAATAGCACTAGCAATAGCATTTAGACTTATATACTGCTTCACAGTGCTTTCCAGCCCTCTCTAAGTGGTTTACAGAGTCAGCCTATGGCCCCCAACAATCTGGGTCCTCATTTTACCCACCTCAGAAGGAGGGAAGGCTGAGTGGGATTTGAGCCTGGTGGGATTTGAACTGCCAAATTGCAGGCAGCCGGCAGTCAGCAGAAATAGCCTGCAGTAGTGCACTCTAACCACTGCACCCCCGAGGCACTGCAACCACCATATCAATTGCCTAAGTGCCCAAATTTTGATCACATGACTGTATATGTTAAACCAGAAGAGTAAGAGTGCCAAACTCCGTGGCACCCTAAAGACCCTAGGCTTTGGGCTCAACACCAACTAGACCCAGACATAGAAAGAAGAAAAACCTCTGCGGACAATGCCCCCAACTACCAACCCTCTAAGATAGTCCAGAAGGATATAACAGTTAATGGTACTAAATACAGGTTTTACACGCACCAAATAATTAGCCCCCTTTACACCCACGTTTCCACATTCTGAACCTAGTTGGAGCTCCCCAATGCTCTTCAAGGACAGCCCCATGTAGAGTGCTTTTCAATGGTCTAGATGGGGAATCATGAGGCATGGGAGACAATGAGCAGAGCCTCTTGGTCCATTAAGGGCACAACTTGTGCACAACTTGAGGGTGTGCAAAGTTCCTCCTAGCCATGGCTGCCACTTGCTCTTTCAACAGGAGCCGGCAGTCCAGAAGGACTTCACACTGAGTCTGTCTGAGGCAGGTCACTCTTCCAAGACCGACAATGGAAAGTTCTTGCTAACAGAGGTTCCAGATATCTAATAGAGCTGAACTCTTGTTGCACCTCATCCGGGCCCCCACAACTTCCAGATGCTGGACAGGATGTTCAAGAATCACTCCCTTATTCCCCTTTCTCCCACAAAACCCAACTGTGGGTTGATAAACAATTATTGAGATGAAGTCCAATGCTTCTAGAAGGCACCAAATTGAATATGACTCTACTAAGATCTGAAGCACTTATACTACCCTCAAGATTTCTCCCATCCATCTATCAAGAGTGGTACAAATACATCTTTTTATCCAATTGAGATTTCAGTTTCATATCCAGTACAATGAGCCTGTCAATCAGGATTTTCAACCTCAAAGGTAGTGCTTACTTGTGAAATTGAAGCTTATACAGATAGATTTATTTTTTTAAAGAAAGGCTTTGAAGTTTTTGCTCCTTTCCTCCTTTCTTCTTTTTGGGGAAGATGTTTAAGCTTACAGCATTTCCAGGATTCAAATGTACAAATTCAGAAAGTACCAATTAAGGATAAACAATTTTCCAGGATGGCCAGAGTTAGAAGTGACCAAGGCTGTGTCAAATGCAAAAATTTAGTGGCAGCATAAAATTGATAAGCTCGGGAGCTCTTCTGAGGAGAGAAGCAAAGTTTGCACGTTTCTGGATTAATCTTCTTTAAGAAGTTTCACGCTCTCTGCCAAATTATTCTCTGGGTTCTCAAGCTAAGAACAAAACCACCATTGACGTCTACCAGAATGAAAATTTCAACCCACCTACAAGAAGAATGGAGCTCACATTCATCCTGCCAAGATTCCTACAGAGAAATTTGTGGGTCATTTTTTTAAAGAAAACAGTGAGCAATTGTGGACACTAAACTGTCAAACCTAGGGAATTCAGCGCATGGTTGTAGGGCTCACTAAGCGAGAGACTACGAGGAATTCTCCCACCACCTCACCCCTCAGGAACGTCTGCAACCCAATTGGCACCAACAAAATCTCTGCCTGGCAGACCCAACTGTGCATGGGCACAGAGATCATTTTTCCATTGAGCCAGTGTTCATGCTTGATAGAAGGCTGGGCTGAACTTCTCCATGGATTTCTACTTGTAAGTGAATTTCTGCCTTAAGGTAAAATGAGCTGCCCACCACAGACTGCTTGGTATACAGGTGGTCCTCGACATACAACCACAATTGAGCCCAAACTTTCTGTGGTTAAGCGGGACAGCTGTTAAGTGAATTTTGCCCTATTTTACAATCTTTCTTGCCACAGTTGTTACTGCAGTCGTTAAGTTAGTAACACAGTCGTTAAGTGAATCTGGATTCTCCACTGACACTGCTTGGCCAGAAGGTCGCAAAAAGGGATCATGCAATCCCGGGACACTGCAATCAATGGTCATAAATATGAGTCGGTTGCCAAGTGTCTGAATGTTGATCTTGTGATGATGGGCATGTTGCATTGGTCATAAATGAGGAAAATGGTCAGAAGTTACTTTTTTTGGTGCTGTTGTAATGTCGAAAGGTCACTAAACAAACTTTCGTAAGTCGGGGACTGCCTATGTTTCACAGTACTCTGTCTTTGACCTGCCACAATTTTCAGGGGATTGCCTTCTCTCTAAAAACTTTGCAAATGTATTGAAATAAAGCTTAGTCTGCACAGAGAGCCGCCGAAAGAAATGTCTTAATGTTCTACAACAGTGGTCGCCAACCGGTGGGCCACAGACCACTGGTGGGCCATGAGAAAATGTTGGTGGTCTACATTTCTACAGAGAAATGTTTCCCAAAGCACACACACCCCCAAAGCAATTAATCCAGGCTGCGCAGGAACACAAGGCTGGCCCCCACCCTTCGACCAAGCACAAAGCTTACCTTGAGTAGAGCCACATGAGCTGGAACTGGAAGGTAAGACCAACAGCGGGGGAGGGAAATCTGCCCCGGGGTGGCTTGCTGATGGTGGGAAAGTCAGTCCCATATTCCAGAGCTGCAGTTGTTACAGGACTGGCCCCTTTGGTCATCCTGGAGTAGCTCCTCCAGTCCATGGTAGGCCGGTGCACCCGGGTGGAGGAGCAGCTGCTCCAGGATGACCAAAGGGCCAGTCCTGTGACTATTGCAGCTCTAGAATATGAAACCGACTTTCTCACCAACGTCAGCAAGCCACCATCAGTCAAAATTCATATTGGTGGTCCGCAGGATTTAAAATTATGGTTTTGGTGGTCCCTGTGGTCCAAAAGGTTGGCCACCCCTTTTCTATAAGTTGTTGTTGCAAGAAAGAGCAAGCATTCCTCTGAAAAATGATGAAAAATCACCTGTTTGGGAGGCACTATGTTTTCTTCTGCAAAAACACCCTGATCTGGAATACAGGTAGTTCTTGTTTAGCAACTACAATTGGCACCAGAAAGTCAATCATTAAGCAAAACAGCTGCTACTGGAAGTATAACCACCTCTGTATTTATGTTCCTACATCAGCTTTCCTTTGCTTTACAGATCTACAAAGCTCATCAATATAAGGATTAATCAGCAAGCTACTTTTTCATCATGGTCATAAGGATGAATGGTCTCTAAATGAAGCAGTTGCTAAAGAAGGACCACCTGTATTATTTTCAATTCTTGATCAGACAGAAAGGTTTTCATCTGAAGCAAATATAAAAAAAGTGCATTGAAAGATTCCTTCTTATCAATCTGGAATGGAAATAGTTAATCCAAAGAACAATAGAGTTCTGATTAATACAGGTAGTCCTCAACTTAGGATCACAATGGAGCCCAGAATTTCAGTCGTAAGTCATTGTGGTCGTATATTGAATCATCATGTGGCCAAACTCAATTTTACAACCATTTTATGTCAGTCATAAAGTAATTTTAGTTAAGCAATTCACAGAGAGACACACAGAGAGAGAACAGATAGTTAGATATAGATAGATAGGTAGATAAACATTAATAATTAAAATAACTTGCTTTATGATTGTAATATATATATGAGGTTTTCACGGGTATGTGGATCTTTGGTTATTTGGGTTTTCTCCCGGCGTAAAATTGGAAGTATCTAGGTGACATTTCGATGAAGTCTCATTCATCATCTTCAGGCTTGTGTCTTGACTTTGTGCACTTAGCTACTCCGAGAAGCACAGTAAATGCTTCTTACTCCGAGAAGCACAAAGCCGAAGACACAAGCCTGAAGATGATGAATGAGACTTCATCAAACGTCACCTAGATACTTCCAATTTACGCGAGGCAGCTCCGAATAACTAAAGATATATAATGTATATACACACACACACACACACACACACACACGTGTGTGTGTGAGTGTGTGTGTAATAAAAGAGATAAGTCTTTTCCTCTGCACCGAAGAGGTGTGAGAAATCCGAGCAAATTCTTTTTTATTTAGATTGCATGTGTATGTATGTGTATATGTATGTGCGCACACACACATGCAATCCAGATAAAAAAGAATTTGCTCGGATTTCTCACACCTTTTCAGTGCAGAGAGGAAAATACTTACCTCTTTTGTTCACTGGATTATAACTGTTACTGGATTTCCTATTAGAGTGAGGAATTATTCTCCCAAAATGGATTAAGATTATGCATATTTTCAATGGCTCTCCCTAGAGAATCCCAAATGCACAGCTGCAGGAACCCTGCACAAATTTAGTAGCACGTCTTTAGTGCCACAATGAGCAATCTTTCCATTTAAAAAAATTAAAATCGTGGAAGGGGAAATTAAAAGTGAAATTTCCCCCAATCCTCCTTTTAACATACCAAGGGTTAATTAAACCCATTGACTTGCCAATTCATGACAGTCTATAGCCATCAAGCAAAAATCAACATCCTGCTAACATACCTCCCAGCCTGAGGCATGTATTTCTATTTTGTCTAGTTGAATCTGAGTTGGACAATACTCTACTTACCACTACTATGAAGTCTATGAGGCAACACCCATCACTAACTTGCCAATTTGTATGGCACTAAGGACAAAACTTTAAGATTATAAGTATGACGGCTGCTACAATTGCAGAGCATTGCCAATTACACTTTTTCATTGTGTTGTCATAAAACAGCTTCTGGCTACCACGAAGTATTTCCAACGGAGCCGTGGTTAATTTACATATTCGTGCATCTTACTTGCTGCTTCTACAGCCAACTTGATGGCTGAGGGCCAAATGGATAAAGGAAAGAAAAAACAGTGCTGTGAACTAATATGAAATGAACACCGCACTTGGCCATGGCTGCTTCTCTAGGTTGCTTCACTGCCACTCCTTTCCAAATAAAGCTTGTATGGAACCCGCCAAAACCCTGGAAACCCCCCCGGCTATGGTAGGGGGCTGAAGTACAAGGGGGCAATAGAAGAAATCAGATGAAAAGCAGAACCTTCAGTTAGACAGGCCAACACAGTCCGCCTTTCCGTGGTTGACCTTCTCCTTATAGTGAGGCACTGGGGAAAAATACATTTACATAAACATTTCCAACATTGTCATTTTAAATAAATACATTAAATTTGGAACCTGCCAAATTTTGCAATGCCCCTGAGAATTTTTTAAAAAAATGGGAAAGATGCATCTATGCATGAGAATAATGTATGAACATGTATTGCAAGTGTGTGTAAACCGGGCAAAATTACACAGAATGATATGTACCTCTGAAAAAGTATGGAACAAAACAGACAAGTATTTTAATGTGGGCTTATTTAAAATAAACTTTCCATTTGACAAATTAGACTTTATTCTCAAAAAGCTGGCAAACTGAGAAAAAAGCAAAGTGGATATAGGATAGCAGAGGACAGGATAGGAGAAAGAGCAGAAAGAAGAAAAAGAAGGAAAAAAAAATCTTCAATTCTAATAGCCACCTCTGATCCTATATCTCAGCCATCTGGACTAATCAATTCCTACTACGTATGATGGTTGAATCCTCAACTTACGACTTTAATTGAGCCCAGAATTCTGGTCGTAAGTTGTTTTGGTTGAAAGTCAAGGCATCACATAACCAGGCTTTTTTTTTTTCTGGTGCTCATTAAGCAAATGTCACTGTCCTCAAGCAAACATAGCAGTTGTTATGCAAACACACTGTGGTAGTTAAGTACAATTTTCCCCAATGGCCTTTTTTTTTTTTTTTTAAATCAGAAACTGGAAGTAAATCCTGGAACCAGCCAAAAAGCTACAAATCATGGTCACCTGACTGTGGGATGCTGTAAAGTAGACCCAGTTGCCAAGAAGTGCTTGAAAAGTGATAGTGACTGTGGGTTGGGAGGCAGCCATGGTAACTTTAAAAATGAGTCATAAGAAGCTCTGGGGAGGTCCCTCATAACTTTGAATGGTTAAGCAACAGGGGTGGGATTCTACCAGTTTGCAGCTATTTGCTAGAACTGGTTGTTAACATTCTAAGCAGTTTGGAGAACCGGTTGTTAGAAGAAATTACTGGCCTAATCCTGTAAGGAAGGCAGGAAGGAAACATTCTGGTGTTGCTTACAGAAACTGCCTCTTCGTTAACCCTTATTACATTCTTGGCAGGACTAGACTTCCTGTCTCAGGAACTGCTCTGGAGTTTTTTTCTCCTCCTTTGCTGGTACTTTGCTTGTGTGGAGTGACCATTCAAAGTTACAATGGCACTGAAAGAAGTGACTTATGATCATTTTTCACACTTACTACTGCTGCAGCATCACCACAGTCATGAGAGGCCAGGTGAGGAGATGCGTGCCTCGATGTGAGTGATATTGAGTTGGCCACACCCAGCCAGTCACATGACCACCAAGCCATGTCCACCCAGTCACATGACCACCAAGCCACGCCCACCGCCTAAGCCACGCTCACAGAACCGGTTGTTAAAAATTTGAATCCCACCCCTGTTAAGCAACCATTTGTAAGTTGAGGACTATCTATAAAGTTCCAAATCTAGCAGTCCTCACATCTTTGGGTACCAATCCTTTTCAACTCTTTATGGGCTTCTCTTAGGCATCTGCTGGACTTAGGCATCAGTCTGACAGATACATAAATTTGGGCTTTGCAAAGCAGTCAGAAGAACATGTTGATGCACGGAGGCCTTGTATCTTGAGCAACCTCTTCCCCTGAAAAACTGGGCATCAGGCAAATCGATAGTGAATTGAAGTAGATATGACTTCCCTTGTCTTCACTTGCACAAATATCTGCTTCATTCCTCATTAATCCGAGAGGAATTGGTTGGGGAGGAGGGGAGAGTTATGGTTGCGCATGGATCGGCAATCTGAGTGGGCTTTTGAAGTGGCCACGCATGCCTTTTTTAGGGGCTGCAGAAAGAGGGATCTTTGCTCATGCCAACAAACTTTGCAAAGTGCCCCTTGGAGCTCTAGCATAAACGAGATAATCTATCTGAATAGATCTAGAGATACGGGCAGAGCAAAATAAGGTGCATTCATAATCTAAGACCAAAGGCCCCACTCATTTTTCCTTTCTTGAAGCCTGCCCTTGATCTCTTTCGCTTCCTGCATTTGAACTTAGTTCCTTACTGACCACCCAAAACTCTCCACAGAACATAACTTGGCTCCCCTTTTGCTTCTCTTATGGAGCAATCGCTTTTATATAGGAATAAGTATCCAATTACAGAGCTGTAAAGCCTCCTGTAGCCAAACATAATACATAATACAGAGACTCTCTGCACATTAGATGTTGAACTCTCTGAGAAAAAGGAATTTGGCAGATGCTCCTGAAGCCAAACAAAACGTTTTCTTCCCTCCTATGATTCATCCATTCACAAATATTGTCACTAGGGCAGCCATTTATCATAGATAGACAGAGGGAAGGGGTGGGGTTTTTTTTTGAGCAAATTAACAGAGCCATGAAATAAGCCATGTGCTCAGAACAACCACAGCCCAATTCAGAAGGCCTGGACAACCCATTTCACCAGCAGGAAAACTGAGTCAAAAGGAATGAGTGTCTATAGGGAAACCATCATTACTATACATGCATCTGTTCCAACCCATTTACTATAATGGTAGGTGGGAATGACCTTGGTAGACCAGATAAAGAGACAGGAACAGTCAGGGAAGAGGGAACAAACCCCACAGCTACACAGTGGGTGGAGAAGAAGATCAAGGGGAACCCTCCCTAAGTTATGGGGATGTAAAGGAAACAGTGGGACAATTATACTTTCAGACTTACAAGACTGATGTCAACTTTACAGGTAGACCAGATAGGAAACACAGTCAGATAAACTAATTCTACTTTATCATAAAGCTGACAGAATCTTGCACATCTGAATGTACAATTTTGCTGCAGTCCCTATTACAGCCTGAGAAACTGGGGTGGGTTCTTTCTAAGCCTCTTGCCCCACCCTTTATGCAGCTGTAGACTATGCTCCATCTTATCTGACTGTTCCCTAGGCAACATGACTTTGCCTGCCCCCCCCAAGGTCATTTCCATATATTATTACATCTACCAATTAATTTCTATCTCCAATTAACACCAGTAATCCAGAGCTCAAAATAGATGAGAGTGTTTAAAGACAGTTGAAGGAAACATGATGAATCATAGAAACACCGGGTTGGAAAAGACCTTGGAAGTCTTCTACTCTAACTCTTCACCAGGACAGGAATCCACAGGCTATCCTAAATGGCTGTCCAACTTTTGTTTGAAGCCTCAAGTGAGTGATAGGCACTGGTGATGCTATTTATTCATTCGATTGCTATTTCATTGCTCAATAGCTCTGACAGGCAGGAAATTCCTCCCTATTTCAAAGGTGGAAAGCTTCCATCCACAGGTTTTTGTTCTTTCCATTACAGGGTATAAATTCACATCCTTTTTTCTCTCTAACAGTCCTTCAAATAGTGGGAGATTGCTATCGTATCTCCCTTTAGCTTTCTCTTCTCTAGGCTAAACTTACCCAGCTCTTTTAATGGGATTTATCCTCCAATCTTCTCACCATATCTTTTTTTATTCTTCCCTGCACTCTTTCTGGTTTCTTAGCATCCTTTTTTGACACAGTATTCTAAGTGTGGTCCTACCCTGCAGTGTACAGCAGCAGAAAGAGACCTTTAGGCTCCTACCCTTGGTTGCGCCTCCTTCTCTTCCAAGCTCCCATCTCTACCCATTTATCTCCAGCTTTCCACCTCCACTGGGCCTCCCCTAGCCATTCGCCGTGGCCAATGGGCCTCTGCCCTACACCATAGACCCTACAACAGGCCTATCAAGTCCTGTAATCTTGAAATTATCCTTCTGCAGATGCAGCCAAAGATTGCATTGGTTCTTTAAAAGCTGCTATACACTGTAGTGCATGCTTAATCTGTAGTCTGTTAAGGTAATCCTTGTCACAAATACTGCTGCTAAGCCAGTTATCACCTTTCTTATACCTTATCTTGGTATTTCTTAAAGTCTGGTCACCAGATCCATTCACAAAATCAAAATTATTTGCCAGAATTGAAGATACTGGCAAAAAATTAAAAACCCCTCATTCTTCTCATTCTTATTTGTTTTTTGTTTTGTTTTTTTAAAAAAAACTTTTCATGTAAAATACTTTATATTAATACCTAATATTTTAATACGGTGATTTTTATCGATTCAATAAATAGTCTATCACTTAATTTTGACTAGGGTAAATGTTGATAAATATATGACCCATATAAGCGAAAGCTTTTTGGGGTCCTCCATAATTATTAAAAATGGTAAGGGGTCCGGAGAGCAAAAAAGTTTAAGAAACACTGTGTCATACAGACAAGCCTCGACTTATGACTGTAATCATGGCCGTAAGCCGTTGTAATCATAAGATGAGGCATCATATGACCAGACACATTTTTTGTGATGGTTGTTAAAGAGAATGCCACAGTCGTTAAGCAAATTCATTTTCTCCAATGGCCATTTTTTAACGGAACAAGAAGTGAATACTGGAAACCAGGAAAAAAAACCATTGCAAATGGCTGCATGACCACAGGCTAGAAGTGATAAAGGTGAGCCAGTTGCCAAATGCTCAAAATCTCTTTCCCCACCACCTCTCTCTCTCTCTCTCTCTCTCTCCCCTCCCTCCTAGCTGTGGCAGTGGTGGGATTCAATTTTTTTATTTTTACTACTGTTCTGTGGGCGTGGCTTGGTGGGCGTGGCAGGGGAAACTCTGTAAACTCTGCAGTCAGAGGTGGGATTTGCAGGTTCTCCCAACTACTCCAGAACTGGTCAGAGCCACCTCTGAGCTGTGGGGAAGTTAGGGTTAGGACTAAGGGTTAGGGAAGATAATGGCTGTTGCATATTTTCATCAAGGTCATCTTTCTTACCCTCTAAATTGACCCCTTCTCTCATTAAAAGACTTCAATCCAATCAGAATAGAGCTGGAAGGGACCTTGGAGGTCTTCTAGTCCAGCCCCCTGTTCAAGCAGGAGACCCTATACCATTTCAGACCAATGTCTGTCCAGTCTCTTCTTAAAAACCTCCAGTGATGGAGCTCCTACCATGTCTGGTGGCAAGCTACTCCACTGGTTAATTGTCCTCGCTGTTTGGACATTTCTCCTCAATTCCAGCTTGCTTCTGTCCTTCACTAGTTTCCATCCATTCCTTCTTGCCCTGCCCTCTGGTGCTTTGGAAAATAAGTTGATCCCCTCTTCTTTGTCCCCCCTCAAATACTGGAATACTACTATCATGTCACCCCCAACCCTTCTTTTCTCTTGACTAGTTTCAATGACCAACCAGCAGCAGCCCAATGCCCCCTCCTCAGCCTTCTTCCTCTGCCTGTACAGCTTTTCCCGGGTGGCCCTTCAGATAGGCATGAATTAGGAAGGACCAGAGAGTTGATCCGTGCAACACCCACAACAAAGAGCTGTAGGTTTTTATCCCTCTCCTGCCACCACCGCTAAACAAAACCATGCCTGAAAGAAGGACAAGATCTCTACAGAACAGTACGCCTCTCCCAACCCCTGGAGATGGCCAGAAGGATAGCACAATCAATCAATGCTACGAAGCTGAATGCTATGCCTTAGGACCATGTTTGAATCAAAAGGTTGCTTCTTCCTAGGAGCAAATTTATCCAAATAAACAATCTATTCTCTTTATTTATTTATTTTTTGCAAAAGGAGCCAACCAGATTAATAGTGTTCAGCAGTGTACCATGCCTTTCTGCAAAGGAAAAGCCAAACCTGAGGTCAGAACTGATAGAATGAAATGCATAGAGAGCTTGCATCCCCTTTTTCATTAGCTTTTGGAAAACACTGCCTTAAAAACCTCATCCTCTTAACATCCTTCTATCTATAATCAAGAAACCGTGTTTGGTGTGTGACACATTCAGGCGTACAGTGCTTTCCTCTAAATTTAAAATAGTCCAAGCATTTTTTCTGTAGACTAGCTCTCATACAAATTCTGTGCGAGAAGGGTGAAGCCGCTGTTTTGCCATGCTTATTAGATCTTGCTTAACCTGATTCCGTTGCTCTCCTTTAAAAGCAGCTGGGTTTTCTTAAACGTTCCATGATAGTAGCTGAGAAAATTGAATTTGCAGCTGTGAATGGCATTTGGAAGTTTCTAAACAACCGCTTCTGGAAAATAAACCAGAACAGGCAATAAGAATGTCTTTTGAAGTCTTCCAGTGGGAATAATTACAGATAACCCTTGGTTGTCCTAAACTTTTGACTTCAGATCTGGATAAAGAAAATTTCATGGCTGTTCCTCCTCCCCCCCAATTAACTTTTGGGGATCCAAAACAATTTAAAGATTAGAGCCAGTAGAAATTGTCTGTCTTTTTCTGAATGAGTTTAGAAATGGGTGGGCAAGAAAGAAACTTTTTTTTTTTTTTTTAATCCATCCTGACAGATCCTTTGTCTTTTTGACTTTCTCCAAAACACAGGGGCTATAGGCCACTGCGGGTTAGCTCAGGAATGTCTTCCAGCTACAAAATACCAAACAGAAAGAAAAGCAGTTGAATTTTAAAGGAAGTTGCAACAACTAAACACAAGATTAAAACTTTGAATGAATGGTATTTGATAAGAAATTGCTGGCACAATCCGTTGGTCACTGAAAGGTCATTCCAAGAGTGGTAGGATTTTCCCTGTGTTTTTCTCTCTCTACACACAAATGTCTCTTCACAGTCTTCACTATCCTGCCCTGCCCTTCCATTGGTGCTCTGATGGCTGAAAGGAGAAAGGTGGGGGTTTTTGTTTGTTTTCTTTTGTGTTTTGCAGTCCTGGATCCTGAAATCCAACACAAACACTCATACTTCAAGAGGAGGAATAGAAGCAGGGGGTGGGTGGGAATCAGAGTAGGCATAATGTAGGAGATGACCAGGCTGAGACTGAGGGCGTGGTAAAACATATCATCAGTTTGGAGTCACTACGTGCCCAGAAGAGACCTAAGTGTATTGACTGTTATCTGGTGCCAATTTGCCTTCACCATTCAGATTCTTGTAGCATGGAATAAACTCATAATGTTTTTGAATTCTATTCTGGATCCTGGTTCCGTGCGCCTGACTCATATCTCAGGAGCTGCCATGAAGAAGAGGGAATCAAACTGTTCCCCAAAGCACCTGGGAGCAGAACAAGAAGCAACAAATGGAAACTAATCAAAGAGAGAAGCAACCTAGAACTAAGGAGACATTTCATGACAGAACAATTAATCAGTGGAACAACTTGCCTCCAGAAGTTGTGAATGCTCCAACACTGGAAGTTTTAAGAAGAGATTGGATAACTACTTGTCTGAAGTGGTGCAGGGTTTACTGCCTAGGCAGGGGGTTGGACTAGAAGACCTCTAAAGTCCCTTCCAATTCTGTTATTCTATTCTATTCCAACAGATAAGACAGTAAACTAAAGTAGGCATTATTTTATCTTCTCTATTGAGATACAAACTCAAATTTACCATATTAAATGAGCACAAATTCTCATAACTAATTATATGCTTTTCTAATAAGATTCAGTTCAAAAGATGCAATTCAGATGCAATTCAGATTTTTAACTCTGCCTATAAAATTGTACACAGTATTCCACCAGGAAGGACACTACATCTGCCAAATTATTGGAAGTTTTCCCATGTAAATGAGCATTTTTGAAAGTATAGAAAATGTTGTATATAGTAAAATTACTGCTCCTAAAACCCTAAATTTACTCTTTATTAAAACAAGCATTACACTCGGTGTAATGGAGATGTTCCTTAGCATAGTTGTGTCCTCTGACTTTGTTTGGCCTTGGAAACTAAGCAGGAATCTGGTTAGAACTAGATGGAGGCCCTCTGGGGAACACCTGTACAGTAAGTGAAAAAAGACCTTGAAAGATGGACGAAGAAATGCTGCCTAGAGAATGGTCAGAGGGAGGGCATAGCCCACAGCTGCAAAACGAGTGGATCAAGGCGCTCAAAGGAGACCATTCCTAGCTTCTCAGACTATAAAGGAGACTGCAAGATATGTGCACTTGCAGAAACACTGCAAGATTCTGTTAATGTAGAATTAGCTCATCTGCTCAGTTTTCCCTGTCTGTTCTACCTGGGAAGGCTGACAATACTAGAGCTGTCTTCCTTGGAGAACTTCCATTCAAGTTCCTTTCCATCAAGTTCTAACAATAAATCCAAACACATCCCAGGAGAAAAGTGGGAAATCATTTCCGTACTATTGTCAAGAAAACTGTATAGTTGAGTTGGAGTTCAATTTGTTCTCTTCATATTCATGGGGATGCAGTTGGATGAAGGTAATATTCATATTTGAATGTACTGCTTTGGTAGAACTTTAAGATTATCAATCAATTCTCAAGTTCTGAGAATCTGCACAACAAATCTGGGCTGTTGGATGACGAGGATGAGGATGATGATACATAGTTGAGTAATGAAACCTCTGCAAGGAAACGGTTCAGAAAGCATCAAGGACACTACACTTTTACCCCGAGCTCAGAGGTGGGATTCTACCGGTTCCCACCAGTTCTACAAAATTGGTTGTTAATGTCAAGAACTGGTAAAACCAATCCCTGGCTGGCCCCACCCCTCTCGAATGCAGACTCCCCGTCCGGCCGCCACTGCCTCGTCCACCCAGTGGCCGCCATCTTGGCTAGGCCAGCGCCACCTTCCCTCACCCGCCACAGCCCATGGGTTGATGCCTTGCCTTCCCACCACCGATTGGTGAGTGAGGAGGCAAAGCAGCAAGCCCCGCCGGTCCCCTACCTCCGCTGCCACTGCCACTGCCAGCCCTGGTCGAGTGCCGACTTCCGGGCCAGCTGTCCTTGCCGTAGCAAGCTTGAAGACTAAGGAGGACCCTGGCATAGCGGGCTAGCCAAGTTGCCTGCCTCATTTTTGGTAAGTTGCTTTTTTATTTATGTATTTATTATTTTAATATCTGTTTTTTTTATTAATCGTAAAAACAAAACAGATACTAAAGAAATAAATAAATACATAAAATAAAAATTATTTTACTATTCATCTTGATGTTTCTTTCTCCTTTGTTTTTTCCTATTGGGAAAAAGCAAATCAGAAACAAATATCTATATAGCATCAATGTAACATAAATGGAAACAAAATGTTACATTGCTGTTATATATAGATACTAATTTCTAATTAGTTCTAAATTAATTGGTTTGCCAGTCACATGGCAACCTGCCCTGCCCTCCCCAGGGTTCCCCTTGGAAACTGGGAAAAAATACTTGCTAAGCACCTGGTCATTAAATGAGGACCTTGTCATTAAATGAGGACCAGTTAAATTTGGTTTGCCATTCACATGGCCACCTGCCCTGCCCTCTCCAGGGCTCCCCTGGCCTTGGAAAGTGGCAAAAAACACTTGCTAAGCAACTGGCCATTAAGTGAGGATCTGGTCATTAAGCGAGGACCACTTAAATTTGGTTTGCCAGTCACATGGCCACCTGCCCAGGCTTCTCCAGTCACATGATCACCTAGCCATGCCCAGTCAGCAAGCCACTCCCACCCGTCACATGACCATCAAGCCACACCCACAAATTAGGCCACGCCCACAGAACCGGCTGTTAAGAAATTTGAATCCCACCCCTGCCTGAGCTATATAGATTTTCTTATAATGAGCTATCCTTGTCACAATAAATAAGGATCTCAAGAGGTATGAAGTCTAATTACAATATAGTATTTTACTGGAGTATTCTAAATCTATTCAATATCTACATATATATTCCCATTTTCTTTCATTCCTTTATCAAGTTAATGTCACTTAGATAAACAAACATAACTGGATGATAATACTGTATATCAAACAACCTTAGAAATCCAAGAACATTTTCTGTCTGTCACTACAATTTAATTATCTAGCAGTGATTCTCATTTAACCAAAATAATCTAATCCAGCCTTTACCCCGCAATTACTCTTCAGATATGAAATTAGAAATTTCAGCTCCTAATATCCCTAATCATTAGGAACACAGTCATAATACATCTGAAGAATGCCAGGGGTTCAAACTCGTCTTAAGTTTTACTGTCTCTTTTTGAATCTTCCCTGTTAAGATAGTTGGTGCTAACAGACCTTAAATCATATACTGGACTAAATGAAAAAGCCACAATGGGATGGACTGGCACTATATGCCAATTCACAAACAATGGTTTAAAAATCTAATTGGCTGTCTTAACATACCAGTAACAAAAAGGTCAAAATCAAAGTATTACTACAATATATCGATACAAAGGTAGTCCTTCACATACGACCATTATTTAGCCAGGCAATTACAGTTATAAGTCATGAGAGTTGTAAAGCAGAACATCATGTAAGCAACCCCTTTTTTATGCCTGTTATATCATTATGAGACACTGTAAATGACCATAAATGCAGGCTGTTTGCCGAGCACCCAAAATACACTCAACGTAACTGGGGAGAGGGAGCATTGGAATTTCAGAACCATAAGGAGCTTTTGGAAGGTCCACTGTAACTTTGAACAGTGGCTAAAAGACCAGTCATAAATTGAGAACTACCTTTAACTTCTACCTAACAGAATTTTTATGCAAATCCTGAAGAAGCAGCAAGATTTTAAGGCAAGATTCCAAAGATGTTTAGCCTGTTCCTAAATAGAAAAGTTAATCACGTTTATTTTAGGGTCACTGATGTCAACAGCACCGAAACTAGGAAACTGTCATATTCTAAATAAATACTTTCACAGAATGCTAGATTAAAATGGGAAACAGTCCAAGAGTTGGATCCCAGAATCACTATACGTAGAACCAGTTTTGAAGTTGCCCCAAAGACTGAAATATGGAATGTTGTTAATGCTAGTAATTCAGCAATTCTTCATTCATACACTGAGAAGGATATACACCCTCCATGTTGCTGGGCAACAATTGTCACTTTGGCACCAGACGAATGAGAGTCTTTAATCTGTTCCCTTGTCTGTTGGGCTGAAATCTGAGCACAGCATAAACTGCCGTGCTCACAAATTGCCTGTAATTAAAGATGATCAATGAATGCTTCACTTCCACTCCATTTACTGCTAAACTCAACGGAGTTCTAAGATGGAAAGGGAGGCAGGAAGGAAAGTATCACTATTCTTGGATCAACTGAACTGAGTCACAAAGAGTTCCCATGGTCCATACCGCACCCCACATTAAACCGCAGGAAGGCCGATTTAAAAGATGTCCCCCAATCTGACATCAGATTGCTTTTGAACAAATGTGGAGATACTGTACCTTTAAACCATTTGGAGCATGGAAAGAATTAATGTTAACATTTCCACATGATAATTCTTGCTTTTTATGTTCCTTTTCAAGTTTCTGGTCCATTTAAGTAGCACGCCTAGCCAATCCTGGCCTATCTCAAAAAGCTAAACAGGATCACGCTTGGTTACTACTTGGATGAAGAACCACTAGGAAACAACAAAGCTGTAGACAAGATTGAGAAGTTAAAGAACATATTGAAAGAGGACAATAATGAACAATTTTCATATTCTTGCAAAGAACTGTACAAAAGTTTCTGCCATCAAAACAGATATAGGCATATGCAAGAAGCAAGGTGGTCAAGTAAATGAAACATCTGTTTACTTTATGACATTGCAATGCATCTTATGAAGTTGTGTGTGACACTGCAACCCAAGTATGAATGGACTGAGCACACAGGATATCACAAAAAACATTTTAAGGTCCTCCTATTTACCATTGGATCACTATTGTCAACTTGGTACCTTCTGGATGCCTTGAACTTCATCTTCCATACCCGCTAGCCTGCATGACCAAAATTGTAGCTGAGAATTATGGTTATAGAAACAGATCAAGAGGATATCAAGTTGGGAAAGGAGCTATAAATAAAATCAACTTTGATTTGAGCTTAACTCCTTTAATATATGCCACTATCTTACAAAAAATATTGAGCTATTGCCATTTTCCAGGATGCTACTGTACCCATGGCCCTGGACCAGTCTTTTCAAAATTAAATGGCTTAGTAATCTAATTCAGTGACCCAGTAAACCATTGTTTAACAACAGCTTGAATAAATGAATAAATAAATTGCAAAGCCGTAAGCAGTGGGCATATAAGCCTCAGTGGATGGATGGATTCACAAACATAGTAAATCTAAAATGAACAAAACTCAATATAACTTAGCTTGTTGCGTGATCCAAGCCACTTCTTATGTTCCTGTTTATTACTTGGACTATGATGATTTTGGCTGAACCAGATTCTATATTTTATGCCAAGTGCCTAAGGTAACATCGAACCAATGAACACCGGTTCTATGGTTTATTCATACATTTTTCTTACTGCAAGCTTTATTGGTAGGAGTGACACGGTAAAATTAGGTTACAAGCATTTTTGGACAGAATGTTTTTCTTGTGGTTGACTGAATGGAGCAGTCTTCCCTAAACTGGTGCCATGGTGGCTATGGATTCCAAATGTTTATGTTTAACCCTTTCTAATGGTGACAGTTTGGATAAGGCTAAGGAAGGTTAAATTGTTAGCATATTGCTGGAAAGGTGCAGTTTATAAAATTACAAATGTCTACAGATCAAATATAGAAAAGAAAGGACATGACAGTAACCACTAGCACCAAAACTCAAGTCAGAGAAGAATTGAAGGTGTTTAATTAGAGATTGGACAGACATTTATCTGAAATGGTATAGGGCAGTGGTGGCTAACCTTTTTGGGCTCCTGTGCCCAAAATTGTGCACTCATTAGCGCATGCACACTCACATTCCAGCACCCAGAATGCAATGCATGCACCCCACACACACCCTGCGCATGCGCACACAATCCCACCACCCCGCCACCCCCTTACCTGCACTGCGTCTCACAGCTGACTTTTGAGGCCTTTTGCAAGGCTTTTCAGGCTGAATAATATGTCTGTTTCATCACTTCCGGTATTACAGGAAGTGATGAAACAGGCCTATTCGTCCTGAAAAGCCTTGCAGAGGCTTTTTCCAAGCCTCCGGGAAGCCGAAAAAGGCCTCAAACTAACCAAAAAAGAATCAGCTGTGAGGCGTGCGCATGCGCAGTGAGGTACGTTTGCCTGTGGCTTGAGTGCCGGCACAAATGGCTCTGTGTGCCACTTGTGGCACACGTGCCATAGATTCGCCATCACAGGTTTCCTGCTTTGCAGGGGGTTGGATTAGAAGACCTCCAAGGTCACTTCTAGCTCTCTTATTCTGTAATCTGTACTTCTGGAAGGATGCTTTTGGCTGAAGGACTGTCCCCATTCCAAGATAGGACAGATCTTTCTGACTGTGTAACTTTGCCTTCATAGGAAATGGGTTTTTTATCGAATTTCCTTGCATTGTCCAATCAACCGATGTCAGCAACTCCCCCCAATGTCCAGCAACAATCTTTCCATCCTTGCTACTAGATGCTGAGTCTGTACGGGAAAAACATGAACTCCCCATTAAGCTTTCCAACATGGTGTCAGGATTTCTGGGCTTCATAATTTGGAAGGACACAGAAGGAGCAAGCTTCACTCAGTTTTCCAGCTTATGATCTTTTATAAAGGGAATTCTTGACACAAATGTATTTAAAGAGACGCTACTTGTCTATCACAGAGATAGATGCTAAACAGCCCTGAGGTCATCCCACCATACTTTATTTATGCATTTGTTTATTTGAAGCAGCAGTATGCATACTGATAACTTGAACTGTAGAGTTGCTAATAGCATTCCGAAAATAGGACTCCAAGGCTACAAACTGATTTGGCAAAATGCTGCTCTTAACAGTAAGAATACTTTTGAATAACGAAACATTTAAAGAATCCCTGCTACTTTTTATTACTAATCCATATTTTACTTACAGATAGTCCTCGCTTAACAGCCCTAACCTGGGCTGGCAATTCTGTCACTAAGTGAAGCCCTTCATGAGTTCTGATGCACCTCAAACATCACATGACTGCCCTTCTTATCACAAGCAGTTCCAGCAGCCAGAGTTATGGTCATTCAGTGAATCACTTGCAGTCACTAAATGAAATATTATATGACTGTTACTTGTGACCTCCTGCTGGCTTCCTCATTGTCTTTGCGTTTTGGAAGCCAGTGGAAAGGTCACAAATGATGACTGCAGGATGCTGTGACAGTCAGAAATGTGTGTCAGTTGTTAAGCATCCAAACTGCAATTATGTGACCACAGGGACGCTACAATGGGCTTAAGTGCAATACTAGTTGTAAGTCTCTCTTTTTCAGCACGGTTGTAACCTTGAACAGTCACTAAGGAAATGTTTGTTAAGTGAGGACTATCTTGTATTTGTTTCATACACAATTTTTCTGCCCACCCACTCCCTCTTGTGGTCTCACTGCGAGCCAAAGCCGTACCAAAACAGCACTAATAGCATGCACGCTTATAAAGTTTATTTTAACCAAGCCAATCCCTGCAAGCTCAAGGTTACCTATAAAAATATAGTCTTGACATTTTTGTAGCAAAATTCACACTCATCGAAGCACTGAATAGAAAGCTCCTCTTCCTACAGGATCCAATCCCCACCCATTTCATTCAGTAGCGTAGAATACACCCACATAAACCCACAAGCACATACAACAAGGGTGAGCCTCGTTAAAACAAACATCTCACTTTCTGCACTAAATGTTATCACTATTACTGTAAGGTCCCTGTGGGATAAGAACCATTTGGTGAGTCAGTGGGCATTAGCATATACAACTTTTGGTAAAACAATTGCTGGTTGTAATTGTAAAACATTCTCAGTGAATGTTCACCTCTTTGAGCCAATAATCTAGGTCTGTCTATATTTGCATTCTTGAACATTCAAATCCAGCAAAAGGGACAGGGACGGAGTCCCCAAGCGGTGCTTGCTCTGATTTATTGAGGATTCCAACATCCAATTTCTCCAAAATCCCTGGTTTTCCTTGAGGCTGCTATCGCAGCGCTACACTGTCCCCGGGGCTCAGTTCTGGCACCACGGAGCCCTTCATGAGTTCTGATGCATCTTCTCCATTTAATCAAACGAGACCAAATCTGATCAAAAACGTTCCTTGCAAAGCCACGACGGAAGCCAAACGCACTGGTAAGAAGGCGCTGTCGCTCAAACGCACAGCTGTGGCAATGGTTTCACAAACCAAAGTCATTTTAAACAACGTTCTTAAAAGAGAGTGCAAACCGGGCATTTCCCACAACCATAAACAACAATTAGCCATAATGAAAGGATATCCATTTCCCCAGAGTTTTACCTTTCCGAGGAAAGCACCACTGGCGTGGGAACTGTCATTTTAGTTACATAACTTTTTTTTTTCTTTTTTAGTTTCCCAGTTCCGTTTACGCAGAAGCGACCAAATACTTGCCCATTTCTCTGAAAGACTTTCACCGTCCGTTACTCCTACCTCTTCTCCTTTTTAGATCTCCCTGGAGGTGTTTTTCCCCTTCTCTCTTCCTCCTCCTCTTTAAAAGACTTGCTTTCTGTGGAATTTCTTTAAGGAGCAGCTGGCATCTCTGGATTAATCGGTGAGCGGGTGGCTTAGAATCCTGTTAAGTCTATTAATTAGTTTAATCGCTGACTGGCACCCGAGACGAGGGAGGGAGAGAGAGAGAGAAAAAGAAAGAGGGAGGGAGAGGGGGAGAGAGAGAAAGAGAGAGGGAGGAAGAGAGAGAGAAGGAGGAAGAGAGAGATAGAGAGAGAAGGAGAAGGGGAACTTAAGTACTCAAGGAGCAAAATCCAGCAGCTAGTGCTGCTGCTGCTGCTGGCTTGGCTTCTGCTGGGGGGGGAAGCTCTTTTCCCCCACAAATGGATTTGTTTATGCATGGGGAGGACGGGGGGGAACGAAGTAAGGGTTTCTGGAGCTGCTTCATTGAGTTTCCAGAAGGCAGAGGGCGTGTTTTTCCCTCCTCCTCGATGCTTCTAGCAAAAGGAAAACAAATAGATCGCGAGGCATTTCTGACGCTGCTCTGTCAGTTGCAAGGCGCTCAGCTGTCAAAGAGGCAGAGAAAACCCCATCCACTCCTCCTCCTCCTCCTCCTTTTCCTCCTCCTTTTCCTCTTCCACGGAGAGATTGGCAGCCTCAGCGGGCACAAGCCCGAGAGGGCTTTCAACGGGCAGGTGAAATCTCACCTATTTCTGGGTTGCAGCAGCAGCAACAGCAGCAGCGAGAAGAGCTGGCCCTTCCAAACAAACCCCGCTAGAGAAGGGAATAAGCAAACCCTCAACTACTTTGCTGTCAAGCCGAGAAACATTTGGGGGAGGGGGCGAGGAAGAAAGAGGAGGAGGAGGAGGAGAGGAGGAGGAGGAGGAGGAGGAGGAGGAGGAGGAGGAGGAGGAGGAGGAGAAGAGGAGGAGAAGAAGGAAGAAGAAGAAGAAGAAGAAGAAGAAGAAGAAGAAGAAGAAGAAGAAGAAGAAGAAGAAGAAGAAGAAGAAGAAGAAGAAGAAGAAGAAGAAGAAGAAGGAAGAAGGAAGAAGGAAAGGAAGAAGAAGAAGAAGAAAAGAAGAAAAGGAAGAAGAAAGAAGAAGAAGAAGAAGAAGGAAGAAGGAAGAAGAAGAAGAAGAAGAAGAAGAAGAAGAAGAAGAAGAAGAAGAAGAAGAAGAAGAAGAAGAAGAAGAAGAAGAAGAAGAAGAAGAAGAAGAAGAAGAAGAAACGTCAGCGCCAAGATCGGTGCGCCCCTACGGCTATCCCGCGAGCTCCTGGCATGGCTGGTTCCCTAACTTCAAGAAGGCACCGGCGAGGCTGGGGCAGGAAAAGGGCCGGGATGCGACCCTGGAAGGCGATGGTCAGAGGAGACCTCCGCCCTCCCCTCCCCCACCCCCCCCCAGCTGGCTGAGTGACAGGGTCTGATCTGACCGCACCGCTCAAGCATTTCCTTTCCACCTTCCCCTGCGCGCAGTTCCTTTCGCTGCTTCGGCTAACTTCAGCCGGCAGGATCATTCCCCCACCCCCACCCCGGGAGGGGCACAGCCTTTTTACCCGCTTCCCCCCCCCTGCAAAGTGATTAAGAAGCGCGACCGAGGCAGCTAAGCTGCTTATAGCGCTCCTCCTCAGGGCTTCCCGCCTTGATGCAAGAAGCGGCAACGCTTTTGTTGCTTGGAGATTTACCTCACAGTCCCGCTGTGGGCTGGCCAAGGCGGCTCTCCTGCAAACTTTTTTTTTCAGGGCTGTGCGGCGACCTGGGCAACGAATGGCCGGGACAAGGTCCTCCTGGCCAAAGAAACCTGAGCATCCCAAGCCCTCTCCTAACGTTTCTCACAGGCCTCATGGCTGGACTTTTTGTCTGGAGGGAAACCAAATTCCCCAAATGGAGAGAGGGCTGTGGAAGGTAACATTTCTGATTTTAATTGTTTTTCTCTCGCCTTTATTATTGTTTTTCACATAACTCACGGCTCGAGATACAGAGTTGGAAGGGACCTTGTAGGTCATCTAGTCCAACCCTCCTCCACCATTTCTGACAGATGGCACTCCAGTCTCTTCTTGAAAGCTTCCAGTGATGAAGCTCCCATAACTATCAAAGGCAACTTCTGTTCCGTTGGCTGATTGTTCTCACAGTCAGAACATTTTCCTTCCTCCTCCTCCTCTTTAACCCCCAGAACAACAACCCTGTGAGGTGGGTTGGGCTGAGAAAGAGTCATTGGCCCAAGGTCACCCACCTGGCTTCCAAACCTAAGGGGGGATTAGAATTCACCATCTCCTAGCGATCAGGCCAAAGTCACCCAAGCACCTTTCATGCTTAAGGCAGAACTATAAATCAGCATCTCCAGGTTTCTAGGTTAATGCCTTAATCCAGGGGTCCCCAATCCCCCTGTTGGTGGACCGGAACTGGTCCACAGCGTGTCGGCAACCGGGCCACAGAAACAAGTGAAGCCCCATCCGTGGGATGCAGGCAGCATGTAAAACCAGGCCCCCTCCAGACCGTGGAAAATCCTTTCTCCACAGAGCCGGTTCCTGGTACCCAAAAGACTGGGGGGGGGGGGCACTGCCTTAACCACTAGACCAAATTGGGTTTGGGCCTCTTGCAATCATTTAAAAGCCACACTGTTTTGTTAAAGAGCACTACTCTGTTTTAAACTTCCTGTGATTGAGCTACGCAAGCGAGCCTATAGGCTGGATTCACATTTGGGATTAATCTATGGTTTGCTTAATCGTGGTTTACTCAAGCTGTCCAAATGACTTGGATCTGTCCAAAATGCCAGGTGATGAAAGCATGGTTTATAATTATTGCATTCCTTTACCACACTAAGCAATACATACACACACACACACACACACACACACACACACACACACACATATGATCACACTATTTACTTATTTATCACATTTTTGAACTGCCTCACAGTATCTTTTCTTTTTATGTACACTGAGAGCATATGCACCAAGACAAATTCCTTGTGTGTCTAATCACACTTGGCCAATAAAGAATTCATTCATTCATCCATTCACAGAGGGACTTTGAGCGATGTCAATAAAATATTAAAATATTTTTTAAAGCAGTTAAAAATCTAAAAAGGCAAGGATGATTAAAACTCTGTTAAAAATTAATGTAAAGGCAATGGGAGGGCTTTGGGGATACTAACTGTGCACTGCACAAGCCTATTTATGACCCTGAGAAAATAGCCAAGAGCACAAAATCTCTATGTGTAATTAGAATGCAGCCAGAAACTAAACACTGCCTTCAACATATCCTTAAACTACACAGTGCGTTTAATTCTGGACACTGCGCTTCAAGGAAGATGTCAGTCAACAGAGGATAAAAATGGCCAAGGCTACAAAAACAAGATCTGTGAAGAAAAACAGACGTGTTTGTCTCAAGACCAGGGATAGGGGAACATCTCAGGATGTGTTTGTCTGTGTTTGTCTCAAGTAAAATGGATCTAAGACTCTGAAATGCAAAAAACTGGGCCACCAACAGGTGATCGCAAAGACCTAGAGATTTCTGTCTCCTGCCACCTATTGGTAATACAGAAGCTCTCTTCTAATTTAAACAATGATTGAAGATGCATTAAATGTGCATATTTACCAAACATTTGGATGATAATTGTGTCAGGAGTGCATTTGCTGTTTGGTCTGCCTTTCAGATGGGTTGATATAACTGAGACTCTAAAAAAAAGAAAAAACACCTCCTGTCTTTTAGGATAGCTGGTTTAGGGAATTGTTTGTAGGCGGATAGCTTTTAAGACTGTTTTAGTTGTTCTTTTGTAAACTATTCTGAGGCCCTACAGAAAAATATCACAGCATCGACACTGGCCAAGAACTTTCCAACATGTAGGATTTCAAGTCTAGAAACTGATCATCTGATGAAAAGAAATATAAATTGCAGGATTGTTTAAGACCAACTAATTTTAGATGTATAGGGCTACTACCTGCAACTGAACTAAATCATATCCAAGATGAGAACTAAGAGCATCCAAATCCATTCCCTTCTGGCCAAGATGTCTAAGGCTGTCAGACCCGCCTCAGCTTGAACCTCTAAGTAAGGACGATCCTTAATTCCATTTATTGATAAAGGTATAGTTTACTAGAAGTCAAGTGAATTACAGTACTACATAGCCAAAATGGAGAACCATGTGCCAAAATACCCAAGTCTAACTTTTCCCTCTCTTAATCACTTTCCATTACTGGGGCCCCATGTCCAATCAAATTCAAATAAGATGTTACAACAGTCACTTCAAGTGTATGTTTGGTGTGCAACTGTGTTCCATTGCCAGCTGGTTATCTTTGAAGCCCATCTTGGAGAGATGCGGTGAAGTTTTATTTCCCTCACACACACCCTGATCCAGTCCCCCTTGAGCTCATGGCAACTGATACCGAACAGTTGCACAGTGTGAGCATGAGGTGGCAACTGACATTGGCTGTAAAAAGGAGGCTGAAACAGTTGCACTGTTGCCCTAACACAATTATTCCCCCTTAATTTCCCTGGCCTGGTTGCATACCTGCTTAAGTATGCTTAAGGCCAGAATTCAGTGACAATTCTTCTCTCTAGATATACATGCTTGGTCTTTCCAGCTGCTTCCGCTATTCCATAGACTTCAACAAGAACTTGCCATAACCTCTGGTCTTCCAGAACTCCAGACCAGGTTTCTGAATTTAATATGCCTCAGTTCAATTTCGTACTACAGTAAAAATTGGTGCTGGATTTTCATAGTATAGGATTTCTACCTTTGGTATGGATAATCATCTGTTGCATGCCTGAGCCTTGGCTAGATCTACAATTGATTTTAATCTGCAGGATGTAGGAGCATAGTTGAGTCATCAACAGCTTGATTTGCCTTCTACCCATTTTTGGGCACGGATCATAAGTCCACTATTTAGCACCATCATAATTTCAGGCAATGAACAAATGGTCATAAGTTGAGGACTATCTGTACTTTCTAACTACTTACTGTAAATCTTTAGGTCAAAGGTGAGTAACATGGTATCATTTACATCAGTACCCCTGTTGATACATCTTTTGACGTCTACTGGCCTCCATTCCCTATTTTACTTCATTTTATTATAGAATCCTTTTTTTATTTTTAAAAAAGTAGAAGTCAATGTTCTACAAAGCAAACTGCTAGATTTGGTATTATTTCATATCATTATTTACAGGAATACACTGGGCCCTGTAGGCATTCTTAGAAAATAAAGGAAATTAAAAACTTGGAAATGTTGTGTCCATCTGTCTCAAAAGAAAAAACAACAACAAGAAACTTAAGTTTTACAAGCCATTTCTTGGAGTGATGAAGCTTATTTGGGTTTCTTTTACTTTTTCATGTTGTAACATGTTTTTCACCTGTGGCCACCTTGAAATACCCTGGCCCCAACCTGGTTGAGATTTAATGGCTTAGATTATCGTTCTCTGATCTGTGATTTCCTGGAAATGCTGGACTGAATATCTTACAATCTCCAACCACGAGGCTTTCTGGAAATGATGAGATTTGTACACCTTCAGGATTGAGAAAGGCTGGCATAAGAAAGACTAATAAATATTTACAGAAGTCCAAAAACAGCTGCAAAATCTTTAGTAGTGGGCAGAGCATGGTATTACTGGTATGTTATCTATGCAATTCCTTTAAGTATCACCAATTAAAGATTCTTAGTTATTAAACATTAACTATAAACTCCATAGAATTTCAAGCATGGGTAACTTATGACTTACTTACTTATAATACCATTGAGACTAGAATTGCCACTGCTAAGCAAGGTAGTTGTTAAATAAGTCACATCCGAGATGGGGCAAGGTTCCCCCAACCTAGCAGTTCAAAGGCATGTGATTGCGAGTAGATAGATAGGTACCACTTCAGCAGGCACATTAATGGGGACATGTAAGGAGCCTTCAATCAGGCATCCGCCAGACAAGGATGATGTCACCACCTAATCTTTTAACCAGGAAGCACTCATGTGAAGCCAGGACATTGCAACCGCAATGTCACATATTGATTGCAAACACCTAAATTTTGATCATGTGACCGTCGGTATGCTGTGATAGTCATAACTGTGAGGATTGGTCGTAAGTCACTTTGTTCAATATTATTGTAACTTTAGTCACTAAAGAAATAGTTATAATTTGAGGACTACTTGTACTGAATTACATACATTTTCAAACATTGGCCGAATTTGCGTAGAATAATTTTCAAGATAATGCCTCAAGCGAGGTTTAGCAACCTCTTTTTTAGCCTAAAAGTTTATCCTCTCAGCACATGAAACTATATTGCATTCGCATTCCATTGTTGTTTAAACGTGGTGCAAACCTTGTTTGCTTGCATTAGACCTAAAAGAAAAACATGAAACCAGCTTCAGAACTGGAATGCATAATGGGGGAGAAGAAAGAAAGAGACATACAGAACATTCCCATGGTGCAACATAAATAATGCATTATTGTACGTGAATTCTTTGAAAGATCTATTGCCAACGAAGGCTGACAAGAAACAGACACGCAGAAACTTCCTCTTATCTGGACCTCCTGCATCTGGAATTCACAACTTAGAGTCCATGATTCATGTGTCCCGTGAGAAGGAGCCAAAGACCATGCATGCAAATGCTGGACATCTCCAAAATAAAACTCAGTCTCCATTTTTATTTATTTATTCATTTGTATCCCACTTTTATTATTTTTTTACAAGTAACTCAAGGTGGCAAACATATCCAACACATCTTCCTCCTCCTATAGTTGTGAAGAACAACCTCCTTGACTTAAACCCTCGAAGACTCTTCTCCAACCTGGTGCCCTTCAGATGCATTAGTCTTCTATTATCCTCAATTACATAGTATCTTGAAAGGTAGTTGAAAGAGTCAATTAATCATTAGACTCATATATGGTTGGACCATACAAAGTTTGCTTGTACATTATGACAAGCAAAGGATGGATACTGGGGATGGAGGGCAGGGGTGGGCTTCAAAAATTTAGCAACGGGTTCTCTGCCCGGTTGCTGGGTGGGCATGGCCATTGTGGGCGTGACCTAGTCATCCTCCTGCACCGGGGTGGGGGGCGTTTTTGCCCTCCTGGGCTCTGGAGGCTTTCCTCAAGCCTCCAGGACGGCAAAAATGGCCTCCCCAGACTCCGGAGGCCCTCTGGTAGCCAGAAACGAGCCATTTCCAGCCTTCCCAAACTTCCGGGAGGCCTGTTTTTCGCTCTCCCCAAGCCCCCACATGCGCTCTGCACTTACCTGCATCCAAAATGGGCTGCGTGGGGACTCCTGGGACGGAGGGGCAGGATGGGTGGGGCAGGATGGGTGGGGGGGCAGGATGGGTGGGGCCAGCCAGGAGTGGGATTTGGGGGTTCTCCAAACTGCACAGAATCTTAGCTAGGGGCTCTCCCGAACCCCTGCGAACCCCCAGCAGCCCCACCCCTGGTGGAGGGTCTCTTCTGGGTTTGGAGTGGTATGCTGTACTCAAACATAATTTTTACTAATTTAATGTTCCACCGCTTTGAACATGTAATGCATATTCCAGTAAGTTTATTTCTCTTCCTTGGAATACATTGGGAAAAAAAGGAGAAAGACCTAGTTACCATGACTCAGCTTGCTTCCATTCTAACCCATCTACAGATATGTTAACATTCATGAGGATCTTCTGAAAATCCCCTTTTTGTGGTTGGGTTGTTGTTGTTTTTTGGAGAAGTAAGAAACAATCAGAGCTGTGTCTGAAATAGTCACATCACACATTAAGACAAGAGACCACAACGCATGGGCTCTCATGCCCAGCCACACAATATGCTACCCCCCGCCATCCACATTGTATAAAAGGGACTGAGGCCCAGGGAAGAGTTTTGTTTTCATTGTGTTATGCCTATTTTAGGATTTATTAAAAAAACTTTTTCATCATTTTCCCCCTTCTGAAATAGTTGTTTTGGTGAAAGATGCAAGCCTTCAGACATTCTCTAACACAGGGGTCCTCAACCCATGGTCCACAGCCCTGACCTGGTGGGTGGCCCATTGGGAACTAGACTGTGCAAGCGGCAGATGCGTGCACGAAACAATTGCCTCTCCCACTCCCCCCACCCTTTGCTATTGGTCCACAAAGCCAGAAAGGTTGGGGACCACTGCTCTTACAATTCAGCTTTTACCCCGAGCTCTGGAATATGTCTGCAATATGTTCACTTGATATATTTGATACTTCAATAAGTGTTTCTTCCAATGCAAGATGAGCTTTCTGTTGTTTTAGGTACTGTACCAATCAATCATCTTGAGTTGAAATGATAGATAGGATTTGGAGGCCTTGAGGGATTTTGGCTACAGGTTCACTACCTCTATACTAAACCATAAACAAAACCTACCAACTGAGTTTACACAAGACACCAGGACAAATATGTGAATGCCTAATTACTGGCATAGCGTGCCATGCAAACACAGCCAATAACTTATTTGTGTTTGTTTCTGTTTTGCTACTTTAAAAAAAATACTTCGTTCCATCATTTCTTTAGTTTCTTCCTAATATTTGTGTCCCTGAGAGTATGTTTTTTATTCAGTAAAAAACATGCACGTCACATTCTTTTGTTCATCTCATGCAAAGGTCAGGATTGCAAAAAAATAACCCACAGACATTTATTCTCCAAAGAATAATTTCAACACACACAAAAACACTATTTTTAACTTGGATTCTGTTTCATGTTAGAAGTCGCCTACAGAGCGCATATAACCAAAGGGACCACAGCAATCGAAAGGTTATTTGCATTTTTGCTTTTCCATTATAGAAAATAGTAATTGTAATTGATGCTTTTCAAGAAAATTTCTTCAGACCACACACATGCTCTGCTCTCCAATTTCTGCCTTATATTTATCATTGCCAAGGAATGCTTTAACTTGAAGACTGCGAACATCCTAGGATTCATGGGATGAACCTTGGTCATTTCCATCAAGAAAACATGAGGGAAAAAATATTCAATATTCAATACCATTGGCCAAGTGCCCCATTGCATGGCAGGGCATCCCCCGATGGCTTTCTCACCTGTTTCTAGGCAAAACTGAATTATTTGAATACTGTTGTGGTTTGCTGGCAGCCTGTGCAGACGGCAGCGGAATCGGACAGTGGGGAAGAACGGGGATCAGTCCGGGAGCCGGGAGAAGACTCGGACGAGGGTCCTGCGCCCAATGCAGAGAAGGAGCCAGGACCATCTTGGAGTGGAGTGCTGCCTCTGGAGCCTTCGAAGTCTGGCAGCAGCGAGGCAGAGGACCCAGGGGAGCCTGTTCCCAGTGTGTGTGTGCACAGAGCTGCTAGAAGGCGAGAGCAGCTGAAACAAAAGGGGCGACTCTGGAGTAAGGCTGGGAGGTGATTGACCCTCCCGTAAGGTATAAAGGACAGGCAAAGATGACAAAACCTTTGCAGGAAACGAAGTAGTTCGTTCAGTTCAGATTCATTCTTGAAGCTCTTTGTACTTCAGTTGGTTTTTTTTCTAGTTCATTTGACCCTTCTGTTATTGGCAGCACTTCACAGAAAAGAAAGGTGGGTGCTTATCTCGAGGGACTGTTTTGAGATTCATTACCGGCTGGGAATGAAAACAATTCCCAGCGTTGCAATAAAATAAGACTTGTTTAAGCGTGTGCGTAATTACGGTCTAGGAAGCCTTGGTCAGAACAGATACCAACTTGCCTGTCTCATCCCAATCTGGTCCATATTGGTCTGCTATGAATTCCCCCCCGCCATCCCTTCACTAAGAGCCCTTCTCTCCGAGGCTTTCACATAGAAATGGCGGTGAGTTAAAAACTTCTTATGTTACAGCATCCACTCTCATCCTGATGCCTTACCTGCTAGGACTACAAATCCCAAGATTCTTAGCACCCACGGTCATTCTTCAGCCTATTATCAGGCTCAGTGAATAATCAGAACCTTAAAAGGCCACTGGATTTAGTACTTAATACTCTGCTCACCTGACCCTCAATTCCTGCCGTGTACAATCTACGTCCTGATCGGTGAGAGCTAGAATGGTTAAAAGAACATCTGCAAATATACGGCAAACCATGCTAATTTAAAGCAGGGACAGAAGTAGTTTTCAAGTTTTGTTTTTGGAAGTTGTTGAGTGTGTGATGTATTAAAACCCTCAGCCTGATTCTGAAGGTTTTGCCATCTGAATACCATAATTCTTTGGCACCAACTCTAATTTTTTTTTAGCTATCACTTTCACTGCAACGTAAGTAATGAATGATTTAATTCCATGGCTCTCTAACCACATTATCCAGTTCTATTTGTATGATGAATTTATGATTCAGAGTTTCCTGCTTTCCCTGAGCAATGTGCTTCTTTCCTAAACCTTCAGTTCCACTCTATCAAAAGGAAACATGTGCCAAACATTTGCTTCCTGCCTCCCACCTCAATCTGTAAAGTCCAACTGGTGTGGTGGAAATTCAGTTGTATGACATTCCACCAGCTATCGAGGTTTAAGATACAAGAAAAGGCAAGATATGAGTCAAGTCATAAAAACTCTTCAAAACAGAGGGTACAGGTAGCCTCAAACTTACGACCACAACTGAGCCCAAAATTTCCACTCCTAAGCAAAACAGTTGTTAAGTAAATTTTGCTTCATTTATGACCCACAAATCGCTTGCCATAGAGCTTAAACAAACCACTGCAATTGTTAAGTTAGCAACGTGGTTGTTAAGTGAACCTGGCTTCCCCATTGACCATGCCAGTTAGAAGTTCGCAAAAGGTGATCACACGATCCAGGAGACAGCAATCATCATAAATGCATGCCAAGCTTCCAAATTTTGATCACATGACTGAGCGGATTCTGCAACTATCGGAAGTGGGAAAACCAGCCACAAGTTACCTTTTTCAGCACCGTCGTAACTTAGAAGTAAATGAATGGTTGTCAGTTGTTCACTAAAATGAACGGTTTTAAGTCAAGGACTACCTGTGAAGCATTCCTTAGGTCAGGCTTTTCAGTTTTAGGAAAAAGAGACCAACATTGTCTGCATCCATGAATAAATTGTGTTACATTATGCTAATCAGATAATCCCACCTTCTAGGATAATCAGGTAATTTGACCTTTCTATCTCATTTGATGGAAATCTGCCTTTCTCTCTTGCTTGTGTTAATATGACTTACTCATACGTTTACAATAGAAAGATTAAAACAGAAAGATTAAAACAGTTTGTTGGCCTAGTTTGGAATCAGAGAAACTGGCCAAGCCTGGCGTCCTCCTGACATTTTAATCCTGTAAGTGACAGCATTGCATTATCCCATCCAACTCTTAGTTTGTGTTTTACACACACACACACACACACACACACACAGTGTGGTCTTTAGATAGATGGAGCTGCAAACGTGATTGGCATAACTGGAAAGTTTAGAGTAAATGAACCCATGAGTCATTCTTCTGAAACCAATGGGTTTTTTTGGCTCATCAAAGCACAGAAACGACAAAGCACACACCCTTTCACTCCCAAGCGCCATTTCCCATTAATTTCAGGGTTACAACGGAACCTACAATCTAAGAAAATGACGCGTGGAAATATCCCTCTCAACTGAAGTGGAAGGAAATACTTCTGAATAGAAGAAGCTCTAAGAAACATCAAAGCACTTACCACTGTAAGTGGTTTTGGGGTCACCCTGACGGAACATTTTCAAAAGCGAAGGCTTCAAATCAGGATATTTTGCATTTGTGTATTCCATGTGGTCATGTGCCGTTGTTCTCTGTGTGAGATGTCTCTTAGACAACATCATTTTTTTCATTTTAGAGTTGGAAGGGACCTTGAAGGTCTTCTAGTCCAACCCCCTGCTTCAGCAGGAGATCCTATACAATTTCAGACAAATGGCTGTCCAGTCTCTTTTCAGAAGCCTCCAGTGATGGAACATCTACAACCTCTGAAGGCAAGTTGTTCCATTGGTTGACTGCTCTCTCTGGGATTTTCTCCTTAGTTCTAGGTTGCTTCTCTTCTTGGTTAGTTTCCATCCGTTGTTTCTTGTTCTGCCTACTGTTGCTTTGGAGAATAGATTGACCCCCTTGTCTTTTTAGAAGCCTCTCAAATATTGGAACACGGCTCTCATGTCTCCTCTAGTCCTTCTTTTCATTAGGCTAGACATACCCAATTCCTGCAACCACTTTTCGTATGTTTTAGCCTCTAACTCCCAATCATTCTTGTTGCTCTTCTCTGCACTTTTTCCAGAGTCTCAAGATCTTTTTTATATTGTGGTGACCAGACCTGGATGCAGTATTCCAAGTGTGGCCTGACTTGAACTTAATGTGTTGAAGTCTCATACAAACATTGTCACTCAAGGTGATCATTAAACTGTTATGAAAATGAAAGTTTCCTGTTTCAATCAAGCCTTAACCAAGCAATTAATATTCCCACATTCTGGCATTCTTCTGTATTCTTTGATTCCTCTCCAGTTTTGACCGTCTTGGTTCATTAACCCTTTCTAGACTACTGACATATTTCCTGGTTCCTGGGGGTTTATTTGTGTCCGCAGCTAAACTTAAAAAAATATCGAGAGGAAATGCATAACAAAGCTTTCTACTACTCTACTGTATTCTTTCAAAGAGGCGCTGGAAAGGAGACAGGAAATTATTCCATACAAGATCAAACTTCTACTCTGAGAGATCCCAGAAGGTCCACTAAAGCCACTAGGGGGAGACCTAGTCACAGAGACTACCCGTGTCTTAAATCAGATCCTGCTTACTCCTGCATAAGGCTGAATGGATTTAAATTCTGAGCATGGGTGTGTGAGGGTGTGTGGACATGACCGTGAATGATAAGGGTAGGTAGAACCTCAACTTAATTGTGCATGGAGGTTTCCAAAATTGTAAGCTCCTCTGCAGGATCCTTCCCTTGCAAATCAGAACTACAAGGGGTCATATTCAAGTCTACTGTCAACTCATAAAATATTTCTATGGTCTTTTTAAGAGTTGCCAACAGGAAGGGAGGTGGGAAAGGGGTTTGGTTTGGCTACACCCAGACAATGCGGGACATGTTAACTCCCAATAAATCCTTTTGAAGTTTTGGAAGTTTGGCTCGAGACTCATGATTTAATTGGGAGTAACTGCCGGAATCCTGACGGGTACATTCTGAATAAAGTACGGTGGTCTTCCACTTATGACCACAACTGAGCCCAACTTTTTTGTTGCTAAGTGAGACCTTTGTTAAGCGAGTTTTGCCCCATCATACGACCATTCTTGCCACAGTTGCTTAGCGAATTACTGCAATTCTTAAGTTAGTAACATGCTTGTTAAGTGAATTTGGCTTCCCCACTGAAGGTCGCAAAACATAATCACATGACCCCAGGACAATGCAACGGCCATAAATATGAGTTGGTTGCAAGCAGTCATAAGTGTGAAAAATGGTCATTAGTCACTTTTTTCAGTGCTGTTGTAACTATGAACATACACTAAATGAATATTCGAGAACTACCTGTATCAGCTTAGGAAGGAAGCGACAACTTTTTGTAAACCTATTCATTATCAGTGATACCATTTTAACAATTCAATGTGAGTTGAAGCATATTCCTTGCCGTTCTGGCAACCCATCCATCAAACTTTTGTATTGCTACAGGCATAAATCTCTTTTGAAATATATGCTATTTGCAATTGTTTAATATTCATACCTGGCAACAATAGGGTACCAGGTGCTTTAGAAAACACCGAAGCAGGAGAGTTCCCATCTGAAAGATATTGCCAAATAACACTCTCCAAATAGCAATCAATTGCCATCCAGCTGGAAACAATTAGAAATTGTTGTTGCATATAGCTTAAGTCATCACATTGCAAGTCTAATACATACAGATGTGTCATCCTAATCATAAAGGCTGCCTTCATATCCAGTTTTTAACAGAAAGGTGCCCAACCAAGCTGTTTAATAGTAGCTAAACAATCCGAGAAAACAAGTTATTCAATTGCTCCAACAGTCGTCTTTAGTATTCCCTATGTAGTTCAATTGCTATTATCTCATTCATTCATTCAACTAAC
The DNA here is from genome assembly GCF_049901735.1 of Notechis scutatus. Taxonomy (NCBI): domain Eukaryota; kingdom Metazoa; phylum Chordata; class Lepidosauria; order Squamata; family Elapidae; genus Notechis; species Notechis scutatus. The sequence goes on along the minus strand of NC_142010.1, from coordinate 249,973,886 downwards.
TTGCATACTATGAATCAACATGGGCTCACACTGGTTTACACAAAACAGTCAATAACAACAGTTAAAAAGCTGAAATAAAATATAAATAATAGCAACCAATAACTAGTCAAAGTGACAACATACAAGGATAAATTATAATAATGAAACTGAAAACGAAAGTTTAAAAATTATAAGAAAACAAAAGAATATCAAGAAATCATAGAATAATAGGATACCTTGGAGATCTTCTAGAACAGCGGTTCTCAAACTTTTCTTCATGTTGACCCCCTTTAAATACCTGTTCTAGATCAGTTCCTTCTCTGGGGTAGATATAGTCCAGCCAAATGGCTAACCAAGTCTTTGCTTGAAAATCACCAGTGATAAGAGCATCTGTAACTCCAGGAAGCAAGCTATTCCACTGCCTAAGAAAGGAGAACGGAGCTGGAAAGCAGGTTAGTGGGGTGGGGAGGGAATGGGATTTTGCAGTAACCTTCTCCTGGAGTGGGGTGGGAAAGGAGACTTTATAGTATCCTTCCCCTGCTATGCCCACCAAGCCAGGCCCACAGAACTGGTATTAAAATTTTTGAATCCCACTACTGATCCACTGGTTCTTGTCCTGCCTTCATTACCTGTGAAAAATAAATCTATATCCTCTTCATGTTTTTGAAGACTGCTGTCATGTTTCTCCTCAGCCTTCTCTTCTTTAGGCTAAATACATCCAGTTCTTTTAAACACTCTTCATAAGATTTAGCTTCAACTCTTCATTTTCATTGTTCTTTTCTGCACTCTTTCAAGCTCCACAACTGGAACATGCTAGAAGCAGCATTCCTTTATATTGTGGTCCCAAACTGTCAGAATAGTGTAAGTTAGTACCATTTTGAGATGAACAAACTGGGAGCCTGTGAATATCAAGACCAAAGTAAATCCCAGTTATGGTCAATGGTTCTTGTGGCAATTTTTTTCGTACTACCTGAAGTGTCTGGACTCACAACAATGCCTTCCCATGCATAATGTATTCTAACAGCATAACAGAAAATGTTGCCATGGGATGGATAAAGAGGCTATTTTTACTGAAGTAAGGCCATAACCAGCACATAATCTAAAGTGGAAAAGATTCTGTTTGATGCAGATAACACTTCTGCCTCTAATGGCAAATATTATTCAGGCACTCTCCATCCACCCAGAAGCTATGACCTTGATCTTTTAGGGAGAGGACATCTTCTTTTGAACAGGTTGAATGCTACAGGCAGATAAACCATCCACTAACAATATATAAGAGCCAGTTTGGTGCAGTGCAGGGGTGTCAAACTTGTCAGAATATTCATGAACTGGCAGAGACATGGTAAACACAAATGGGAGCTGAATTAGAAACTGAAACTTAAAGAGAGAGTTTGGGTGTGGCTTATCTCTGTGCTCTAAGCTCTGAAGCTGCAAACTTGCCTGGACTTGTCTGACTGTTCTCTGCTTGTGTTACATTGGAAAAATCTATTGTTATTGTACAATTTACTCATATGTTATTATGTATATAAATAACGAATCCTGCTGAATCAGTCATCTGTGTGTGCTTTCTGGATTTTATTTCTGCAATAAACTCTAACAAAACTCAAGGGGCGGAACAGGCCCGTGGAATGCTTAGATCTGACCCACAAGACCCATGGAAACAGTGAAGGACCAGTCTGCGGTGCCTCTGCCAGTGAAAACGGAGCTCGGGAGAGCTGCGTGCAACCCTCCCAGGCCCCATTTTTGGCCACAATGCCTCCTGCAGCCCTCTGCCTGTTTTTGCTGGCAGAGGGCTACAGGAGGCCATTGAGGATGAAATTGGAGATTGGGAGCCCGTTTTCACTGACACAAGCGCTCAGGCCACCCCACAGGCGCCCCCGACACGAATGATGTCAAGCTGGCCACACCCATCCAAGGCCCCGAGGTCAAACCCAACCCTGATGCGGCCCTCAATGGAATCGAGTTTGACCCCCCTGGTGTAGTGATTAAGGCATCAGGCTAGAAATCAGGGTATTATTAGTTCTACTTCCACCTGAGACACAGAAACAGTTGGATGACTGGGCAAAAGTCCCTCTTTCTCAGCATCAGGAAGGAGACAGTGGCAAACCACTTCCTAAATTGTTACCAAGAAAATTGCATGGACTAGTCCAGGAAGTCACCAGAAGTCAAAGGCATTTTAAAAAAAACATCAATGATATCTCTTAGTTCAAGGGCCAGTGTTTTGGCTTCATGTAGTTCATTAATACAGCCAAGCACTGATTTAGACTCTGATGCTGCCTCATTCTGATCTGATTAAAAAGGACCTATATTGTATATCATCAGCATATTATATTGATAACATTTCACTTTAAATCACTGGATGATTTGACATAGTGGTGCCATATAATTGCTGAACAGCCTAAGAGAGAAAATGGAACTTCACAAGAACTCACAATGAAAACATCCAAAAGCACCACTGGAGATGGCTATCTAGATATATTCAGAACCTCTCGTATCCAATAAGCTCTCCAGAAATACATCACAGAGAGATGGTCTGGCCTACTGGTTAAGACACCAAGCTAGAAAAGGAGAGACTATGTGTTCAAGTCCCACGTTAGCCATGAAAAACAGCTGGGTGACTTTGGGCCAGTCACTCTCTCTTAGCCCAATCCACCACAGAGGGTTGTTGTTGTGGAGAAAATAGGAAGAAGGTTATTTGCAAAAAGAATAAAGGCAGGATACAAATAGATAAATAATCATAGTTAATGGCATTACTAAGCCACAAAAAGGCTCAGGAGAATTTCACAATTTCACTCTTTCCAGCAAAGATTATCCCTAATGCAGGAGTGGGATGCTACCAGTTCGCACCTATTCGCTAGAACCAGTTGTTAATATTCTAAGCAGTTCAGAGAACCGGTTGTTAGAAGAAATTACTGGCCTAATCCTGTATGGAAGGCAGGAAGGAAACATTCTGGTGTTGCTTACAGAAACTGCCTCTCCGTTAACCCTTATTACATTCTTGGCAGGACTAGACTTCCTGTCTCAGGAATGTCTCTGGAGTTTTTTCCCCCTCCTTTGCTGGTACTTTGCTTGTGTGGAGTGACCATTCAAAGTTACAATGGCACTGAAAAAAGTGACTTATGACCCTTTTTCACACTTACGACTGTTGCAGCATCCCACAATCAAGAGAGGCCAGGCAAGGAGATGCGTGCCTCGATGTGAGTGATATTGAGTTGGCCACGCCCAGCCAATAACATGACCACCAAGCCACGCCCACCAACTAAGCCATGCTCACAGAACCGGTTGTTAAAAAATTTGAATCTTATTCCTGCCCTAATGCAATCTAGTTAGTGCCAAAAGCAGATCTAAAGCTGACTGAAAGGTTCTAGAACATGGGTATCTAACCATTTGGCTTGCCTGGGCTGAATATAAAGTATATTATATAGTCCAGTGGTGGCTAACCTTTTTTGGCTCCCGTGCCGATAATTGCGTGCACGCTCACTTGTGCACGCTCGCATGCCGGCACCCAGAAGGCAATGTGTGCTGGGCCCCCCACAACCCCTCCGCGATTCCCCCCTCACACCATGCGTTTCTGCACCTGTGTGCGCGATTCGCCCTACAAACAGCATGTCTGCGCATGCACGCACGATCCCCTCATGCATAGCACATCCCTGCGCACACACGCGGCTCCCTGCAAATACGTGCACCTCTCCCGTGCACCTCCCCTCCACCCCCTGCACATTCACACCAGATACCCGACAATCAGCTGTCAGGCAGCGGCGCACGCACATGCACAGTGGGCTTCTTCCGGGCAACCTCTCGCATGCCAGGGGAAATGGCTCTGCGTCAGGGGTGGAATTCAAATTTTTTAACAACCAGTTCTGTGGGCATGGCTTAGTTGGTGGGCATGGCCAACTCAATATCACTCACATCGAGGCACGCATCTCCTCGCCTGGCCTCTCATGACTGTGGGGATGCTGCAACAGTCGTAAGTGTGAAAAATGGTCATAAGTCACTTTTTTCAGTGCCATTGTAACTTTGAATGGTCACTCCACACAAGCAAAGTACCAGCAAAGGAGGGGGAAAAACCTCCAGAGACATTCCTGAGACAGGAAGTCTAGTCCTGCCAAGAATGTAATAAGGGTTAACAGAGAGGCAGTTTCTGTAAGCAACACCAGAATGTTTCCTTCCTGCCTTCCTTACAGGATTAGGCCAGTAATTTCTTCTAACAACTGGTTCTCTGAACTGCTTAGAATGTTAACAGCTGGTTCTAGCAAATAGTTGCGAACTGGTAGAATCCCACCCCTGCTCTGGATGCCACTTCCGGCACACGTTCACCAACACGGATATAGTCAATGTATATAAATATCTGTACAAATCACATAACAATGTTAAAAGTTTACGATCTTGTGGGGGACAATGTTACTAGCTGTCCAGGGCTGCATATAGCCCATGGGTCATGGGTTGGGCACACCTTTTCTAGAACGTCATGTCAGTCAACAGTGTCTGGAACTGACAAGTATGCACTCTCTTGGACAGCCTGCCCATATTATACTTATGAAGAACTTTTGGGTTGTTGAGACTGGAAGACTCTTTCATATAACCTCCTAGCCTTAGCGGAACAATTCTTCCTAGCAGAAGCAATAAGATCAAGTGTCAAACGAACAGGTGATCAGCTGAACTGTTGGAGTACCTTATCCTCCTCAGGCATTAGAACCTGGAAGCCTCTGACCAGACTTTGCCCGCGACATTTCTGAAGAATGACTAGCCAAAGCTGCAGAGCCTACTCTTGGGTATAATATAAACATTTTCACATTGATGAACTGGTTAACACATGCTGAATGGGGTTACGCTATTGCTGGGCCTTAAAACTTGCTAGTAGGTCACATTAACTTGCAATATGATAGCATTGGGTTAAATTTTTTTAAAGGAAACCTTGCAGGAACAAAGTCATAATGTGACTTTGCTAATTGCATTCAATTAGCATAGGTATTTCTTTGCAACCTTTCATTTTGAATGGCATTTTGTGGATTTAGTCATATGAAATGACAAATAAATTTTAAAGTGACATAATCACTTTACGTCACTGCAGGTCCATTACTTTTTCAACTCCGTACAATTCTTTGCAACATGGGTTAAAACAGCAAAATCTGGCTCTGACGGATATCACTGCTTATGATGATGTACGAAAGTTTATTTTGCACCTGAATGCATTTGCAAAAACTTCCAGATCTGTTGTTTATTGAAAACTAACTGAAGTACTATGTGAGTAATCCCACAAAACCTCAGAAGAAACACTGATTGCCCAACTCATAACCTCACAATTTCAAAATATGACATTTCTGGGAACAGAAATGTCCAAAATTGAATTAACCGCTTTTTCCTGTTTCTGAACAAAATAGTTTTCAGTCAGAAATCTTGCCATCTAAATTTGAAAAAAATAATAATGCACATTTGTGTGCATTTTACAAAACACGTGGTTAGTATACATCAAAGTTGCTCTGTTCTTTATGAAAGTATATCTCTGACTTTTAAACTGAATTTCTAGTCTATAAATAAGATCCAATTTTATATAGCAAGAAAGATAATAAAAGACTATTCAATGAAGAGCCTTAGAAGATGCTAATCTACACAGTAGTCGATATTTTAGAGTTCAGTAAAAGTTAATTTAAAACCAGCATGTGTAACATTCAAACCTAAAAGTTCCCCTATGCACAAGATTCTTTCAGTAAGGTTTCAAAAAATTCAAGAAGCAATTCATGAATGAGATGTCCACTTTCTAGAGAGATCATCAAAGCATTCTTATGTTACAGTAATGACATGTTAGCTAGGGCTAACCATGACTCACTTTTTTGAGAGATGGATGCTTATACTAGAGAGAGGGAAAGAGAGGGAGGGAGGGAGAGGGAGAGAGATGGTAGCTTCTTTAGGGAAGTTTCCAAATAGCATGAGTAATGAAGTGAGCCTGAGACTTGGTTCATACAATGTACTTCCTTAATGTTAATGGTTTGGGTTTTTTGGCTTAGCATATTGTGTGATTCCAGTACTATGACTTGTAAACCATAGTTTGAGTTAACATGCTGTGTGCAGTCAACTGTAATTTATTTAATTAATTATGACTACCTAATGTCCATATATTAATGCAATATAATTCCTGGTGCAAAAGCCGTACCTGAGCGTTCCGTTGCTGTCCTTTCTTGTGTCTGCCTTCCCAGGTAGACCAGACAGGAAACACAACCAGATGAGCTGATTCTACTTTATTTCAAAACTACATTAACAGAATCTTGCAAGTCTGGGAGTACAAATCTCCCATCATCTCTTACAGCCCGAGAAGCTAGGACAGAGATCTCCAAACTTGGCAACTTCAAGACTTGTAGACTTCAGTCCACAAGTCTTAAAGTTACCAAGTTTGGGGACCCCTGAGCTAGGAAGATGCTCTTCTGAGCCTCTTTTTCTCCACTCATTATGAAGTTACGGGCTACGCTCTTCCTTGCTTGAGCATTCTGTTTACTCCATCTCTCACAGTCATTTTCACATACTATTAGACTTGCTTACAGTTCTGCCGGTGGCAGTGGTGGGTACAGAGCACAGATTTAGATGACTCTTTAGCATGATCTGGAAGTAGCATCTTTAAAGTAGCTGCAGGTACCTATGATCCCATGAAAAGATGCAGCTGCTTTAACAAGACTGATGTTCAGGCTCAAAAGCACTTTTTTTGGATCTGAATCTGAAACACTGAATAGCAGAAGAGTTGGAAGGGACCTTGAAGGTCTTCTAGTCCAACCTCCTGCTCAAGCAGGAAACCCTATATCACTTCAGACAAATGGTTGTCCAATCTATTCTTTAAAACCTCCAATGTTGGAGCATTACAACTTCTGGAGGCAAGTTGTTCCACTGATTAATTGTTCTAACTGTCAGGAAATTTCTCCTTAGTTCTAAGTTGCTTCTCTCCATGATTAGTCCCCATCCATTCCTTCTTGTCCTGCCTTCAGGAGCTTTGGAGAATAGCTTGACATCTCTTCTTTGTGGCAGCCCCTGAGATATTGAAACACTGCTATCACATCACCCCTTGTCCTTCTTTTCATTAATCTAGACATACCCAGTTCCTGCAGCCGTTCTTTGTATGTTTATCCTCCAATCCCCTAATCTTTGTTGCTCTTCTCTCCACTCTTTCTAGAGTCTTGACATCTTTTTTACATTGTGGCGACCGAAACTGGACGCAATATTCCACGTGTGGTCTTACCAAGGCATTATAAAGTGGCACTAACATTTCATGTAATCTTGATACTATCCCTCTGTTAATGCAGCCTAGGACTGCATTGGCTTTTTTGGCAGCTGCAGCACACTGCTGGCTCATATTTAAGTGATTGTCCACTAGGACTCCAAGATCCCTGTGGCAGTTAGTACTATTGTACATCCCTAGTCAGGTTCTCTATTACTGATTTATCATTTTGTATTTATTCTAATGTCATTTCTTCTTGCTCCTTGTCCGAATATAAGCTGCAGGGGTTTTTCTCTTACTGAGATCACCCTGAAAAGAATAAGGTAAACTTGGCTTGCCTACTCTAGGATATAGATATTTTGGGACTGTAACTCCCAGAATTCCCAGCCAAAAACCAATAGCATCAAGATGGAGAAGGCAGACATCAGGGATGGAGATCAACATTAAATGAAAAAAAAAAGACTTATCTGTTCTTTTAATTAACACTAATTAAATAATGCAGTAAGTTCTAGTTTGAGGATTTGAGTTACTGTTGAAGATTTTGTAGGGAAATCACTCATTTTCCTCTCTCAATAAAAGAGATACAAACCTTTCTCTAGACAGACGTTCATTACAACCTGATCCAACAGCCACGAAACTGAAAGCAATTTTAATAATGTGTTTGACGGGAATTCTCTTTTTAAAATTGCAAGGAAAATCCTAAATTACCGCTGTTCCATTTAACCAAGAAATTAAAGTGTGTTAAGATAGTGCCCTCCTAAGGCCAAGAAGTGTAAATATATCTATAAAAGACAGTCCAAGTGCACTGCAGTCTCAGAGAAGTTTATAATTTTAAAAAAAATGGCCTGATAGAAGGCAACAGTAATAAGAAGCCACCGGATAGCTAATATACTGCATTTCTTCCTTCATTCCCTTGCTACACTCATTTTTAAAAGGGGGAGGAACAGGGAGGGGGTGGGAAACATAAGATACCCACAGCAGTGGCTCTAAGCCTAGAGTGCCAAATCAAATAATTAGAAAGCAAAGCTGTTCAAACAGGAAGGACTTTATCCCATAAGCATACAAGCAATCCCTTCTTTCGAACTGCTTATATTTTTTCCCTGGTTCCCTGCACCTGAAGCAAGCTAAAGAAAGAACAGAAAAAAATAGATAGAAAGAAGATAATAAACACCCACAGCGGTTCTCCTATTGAAGTGAATCCTACGTAGAGATTTCCACTTTCCTTCTTTTTAATGGATGCATGTATCGGACCCACTTGGTACATTTCAAGGTTTAATCCATGTGAGTTGGAATGAAGCTTGGTGAAAAGTTCCTTGAGATGTTGAATACTTTTCCTCCTACCAACAGAGATTTTTCAAGTTAAGCTGAAATACAGAAAGCCAGACATGTTTACCATCTAGAAAAGTCGTTGATTCTAGTACTTCTTAGCTCCACCTCCATCTGCTTGGGATTTGTAGCCCTGTTCATTCAGAATGTCTCCTTGTGCTCCATACCTCACATGCAGAGGTGATGTTTAGAAAAATCTTGCATATCTGCAAAGATTCCCCATAGTTGAAGATCTTGAGGAGTCCTTGTTCATGCAAAAGAATTTTCATGAATATGGATTAATTCCACTCCAATTACTCATCCCTCCATACCTGCTACAGGGCTGAAAGCTGCAGCAAAACATAGGGGACTGGAAGCTAAAACATATGAAGAACAGTTGCAGGGTATGTCTCGTCTAGTGGGGAAAAAAAACACTAGGACTGACATGTTAGCAGTGTTCTAATATCTAAGGAGCTGCCACAAAGAAGAGAGGTCAATCTATTCTCCAAAGCACCTGAAGGCAAGACAAGAAGCAATGGTTGGAAACTAACCAAGGAGAGAAGCAACCTAGAACTGAGGGAAATTTCCTGACAGTGAGAACGATTAATCAGTGGAACAACTTGCCTCCAGAAGTTGTGAATGCTCCAACACTGGAAGCTTTTTAAGAGCTTTATCTGAAATGGTATACTGTGTAGGGTTTCCTGATTGAGCTGGAAGTTGAACTAGAAGATCTCCAAGATTCCTTCCAACTCTGTTATTCAGTTAGGGCTAACATGAAGAGAGCCTCCCTCTTGTCTGCCTGCATTTCATCCATGGTTTGTTATTATTTGGACCTCCTACTGATTCAGGATGTCTTTCGGCAGTATCTTCCTCAGCAAACGTAAGACAATATTCTCCATTCCACCACATGCTGTCAATTGACAGAAAAATCATGTTTCTTTCTTAATATAGTATTCCCATACTTATATTCTTCAGTGGAGTTAATGTGTGCCATCAAGAGATGTCTACTAGAATAACAGTCTTCTCCATCCAGCCCTTCAGTTATGCGAGTCTCTGCAACAACATCATTGACAATAACTCATTACAGATGCACAAGTTCTCAACTGAAGCACTGATGCTTCTAAAACACTATTGTTATTGCTATATAAATCTGAGAACCAATAAAAAAATGATTTCACTTGGATTCAGAAGAATTCACTTGCACACTTTCTACAGATGATCCAAGTTCTCTTGAACATTTTTCTTCTTCAAGAAACGGATATGAAGATTGTTTTCGAAGCAATCATACCAGTTGCTGGTTAAGCTAAGAACTGAATGTAGGTTTTCTTCATATAGATATCTCACTGTTAGCTATTTGGGTAACCCTTCTGAAACCTGAGTTTGTCAGATGAGAGCCTGTGGATACACTCCACATTCAGTTAGTTATTCCCAAGACAGCAAGCACATATTTATTGTGAAAAATTATAATGTGTGATCAGTTTAGTTAGGGCTTAATGTCAACCTAGCCATTGCATTTGGCAAGCCATGGTACAAAGTATAACTCCAAACATTAAGCACATCAAAGAAAACTATGATTTGATGAATATATCACATTAAAGAATGTATTGCATTAATTATGATTTATTCAACCAACCATAATGACCCAATTCACAGATAATGCTAATCCATAAATCACAATTTTACAGACTGTAAAATGGCTGGAATCACAAATTAGACTAATATGTTTGTTGTGATGTACTGTTTGAAGCAGCTTCATTGCTAACATTTCATGGAGAGGTGGAGGGAGGTATCTTTTCACAGAAAATGAAATATGCCTTGATTCAAGCTATACAGAGACACCATGGATTCATGAAACCTGATGAGCTTCATTCTGTGGACCAATACTTGGTTATCTGTCCCTTCCATTCCTCTTTCTGCATCAAGCTGGTTATATGCAGTGTTCCTGCTGCATTAAGTTATACTTTCCCGAGTTGGATAATCCTCAAATGGGTTGGATTCTCAAATTCCTAGTTATTGTGCCATGCTGGCTAAGAATTCTGGATACCATGACTCCAATACATTGCTGTATTAGGCTGGGAAAGATTACTTTAAGCTAGGTTTGGTTTATTGAGTGACTAATAATTGATTGGGTACATCCAACCAACTAGCCAAAACCCATCAAATCACACTTCAGCTTGGGGTGATTTGTAAACTTCATTTTACATACACACGTTCACCTCTTCTAATCTCAAAGAAAAACCATCTTTTTTCTGACTAATTCTTTAAGCAATCAAAACATTGCTGAAAAATATCCAAATAAATTTGGATCCTTCAAGCAATCAAAGCATTACTGAAAAGAATCCAAATAAATATCCAACCATTCCAACTTTGGGAGCGGCAAACAACCGCTGACTCCATCATTAACGGCAACAGATGCAGGAGTCCAAAATAAGCAAGCAAGCAAAGAAGAAGAAGGGGAATTATGCTATTGTTTGGGGGGATTTGATACTCTTTCCCGTGCATCTTTTCTTCTTGCAAACCAACAGGACAGAGGCAGGTGTTCCATTTTCCCAAGCAATTTCTCTCTGTGCAACATTTGGCTTGGCAGCCAATGCTTAAAATCCCAACAAAAGTGTGTTAATCCTTCCCTGATTCTTAGTGGGCTTAATACCAGCCAGAACAGAGATACTTGGAAGCCAAATTGACTGCTCACTCCCTATTTCTGGTATTTGGCAAGTTCAAACTCCTGTTCGGTTCCTTTAGGAGACTTAGTTTCCAGGCTTAGTTTTCATCAAACACCTGCACCAACTGTTTATCCCAATATAATAACTCAATACTAAAGACAATCTTAAGGAAGCTGAAAGGTGATTTTTCGCGAGCGTATCTGCCAACACGCTCTACAAAGAGGGTTAGTCCAATAAACTCGGCAGTCCAGTAAAAACACATATCCACTGCTTATCTCTTCTTTTAAAGTCTGCTCCAAAGAAAGACAAATCCACTGGCTCCACATGTTCCATATTTACATTGCTCCTTTCCTTTTTCTTTAAACAACACTGTGGTTTGTATCATTCTGCACAATTTACTGTAGCTCTACTCATTAGCCAAGAAGTACATAAGGCTTGACCAGAGGTAAATGACAGTGGGCCAGAAAAGCTCTTAAGCCTCACTTCAAATGTTGGCAGCACAAACAGGCAACATTTTCTGACCAAAGAAGATAAAAAAATCAGTGCAATAAGTCCCTGATAAGTTTTATATATCTATTTTAGTCAGGCCACAACTACCATAAAAACAATAAAACATTCCCATGCACCCACCCCAAAAAGCTCTAGCTCTCTGCAGAGGCCTCACTGCTTCAGTATTCTTGGGGGTTACAGTGTGGTTTTAAAGAAGGAAAAAGGACATTGGATTGTCCCTGTATCTAAAAATCCACCTGGAATTCCAGTAGTCTTACCATTAGGTTGGGTAATGCTGGCTTTGTTCTAGCTGGTATCTTCCATATTGCTGTGGGTTGCGCTTCCCATCATCTCCACACAGAGAAACGTGATCTAAAGAATTCCCCATTAACGTGAAATCCCAAAATACCAATGATTTATTCTTATACAGGTAGTCCTCCAGTTACAACCACAACTGGGGCCAAATTTTCCATTGCTGAGCAAGAAGGTTGTTAGGTGAATTTTGCCCCATTTTACAATCTTTATTGACTCAGTTGTTAGGTGAATCACTGCAGTTGTTAAGTTGGTGACGTAGTTGGTCAATGAACCTGGCTTCCCCATTGATTTTGCTTGTCAGAAAGTCGTAAAAATTGATCCCATGATCCCGGAACACTGCAACCATCATAACTATGAATCAGTTGCAGAGCAGCCAAATTTTAATCACGTGACCACGGGGACGCTACAATAGTCGTAAGTGTGAAAAATGGTCTTAACTCCCTCTTTTCAGTGCCGTTGTAACTTCCAACAGTCACCAAATGAATGGCTGTAAGTCAAGAACTACCTGTATCTTCCATACTGCTCGACTACATTTCCCATCATCCCAGTGCAGAAAAACATGATCTAAAACAGGGGTGTCTAACTCACATCATCACGGCAGCATCACAGGATGTATCGGAACTCCCCCCCTTCGCTAAATCGGATGTGGGCGTGGCCAGCGCATGATGCATCCGGCCTATAGGCTGGGAGCTTGACTGCCCCGATCTAAAGAATCCCACTGAGGTCCCATTAAACTAAAATCAAAAAGCCAAAGATTTAGTCTTATATTTTGCTGTAAACACCAGAACAATTGGATTGTCAAGTCTTGGGCTGCTTCTGAATCAGTTGCATTTCCAACTACGCAATTTGAATCGCTCTTATTTACATTAGATGACTTACAGAACACAGAGATGTACAGATTCTGAGCATGAACTCAAGTTTCCTTACAGCCATCAGTGCGATTAAATTTTGGATTAGAAAATTAAATGAATTTTGCTCACTGTGAAAGAATACAGAGAATCAAATCAATCCCATTTCCCCAAGCATTAGAAGCTATATTGCCAATCAAATGACTAGAACAGTTTCAAGACAAACAGAAGGAAGCATGGTAAAACTGCCAGGAGCTGTAATTTACCAATATCTGGAAGATTTCACTATGAGCATCCATATCAATCTTGAAGTATCCTTCATCATGTCTTACCTTGCACCACCAATATCCACTCCAACCATTAGCTGGCCATTCAGCGAAAGGATCTCGTCTCGCAAGCGAACTCTTCCACATTTCCCTGCCGGACTGTTTTTTTTCAAATCAGTGACCCAAATGCTTCCAACATCAAGCACTGGGCCTTTATGTCCCCTCTTTCTTCTCCCCATTCTCCTTTTTTCACCATAATCCCCAAAAGCAGGGATATTGCCAAAACTTAGGCCGAGCGGCTCTGTCGTTTCTGGATCCTTGGTTAAGTAAACCGTACAGATTTCCATATCCACAGGACTGGGGCTGTAGTGTCGCTTGCCCTCTTCTATTGGGAAGTTCAACTGGATGTACTCTCTCAGCTTCTTAATGGCCGAATGACAAAGGCTGTGCTCGGGTTCCTCAGCTTCCCGTTTCAGGTGGCCCTGCAACCATCGATAAAGGATGGGAAGAAACAGCATCGCGTTTTCTGGAGTGATGGGCATTGTGGTCATGCCAGGATTCCATTATGTCAAGAAATGGTTCTTCTTCAACTGGGTCAGATCAATGTTCCTTTCCAAGCCAAGGTTGTTGGGTGGTTTTTTCATAGCCATCTTGATAGGACCAAGAAAATGCAGGAAAAAGACACACAAGGACAGCCAAAACTAAAAATAATAATAATAATAATAGTAATAATGGCTTCTTCTTCCACTCCCAATTTGGCCAGGACAACAGAGGGCCTTTATGAAAAGGAATGAACACTGTTGCTCTGGAATCCATAGCAAGAGAACAAAGAAAGAGACCAGAATTTCATGCTTGCCTCCTTTTACAGCTGTCCACACAGAAATGTATGATCACCAGCCTGGAATTTCTCCTCCACACTCACCAACACCTGCTTGACCTAGAAAAAGGGAAACAGCCCAATTAAAACCATAAATCTGTTTCAGATGCAGGATTAGAAGCTTATCTGCAATGCTTAATAATGAGAAGATTTTGCCTAAGATTATTTTGTTTTTTGGTTAATTCTATAATCTGTTCATTTTGCTTTCTGTTAACTTATGTGGGTTATTCATTATTTACTACAAGGACTGCAGGCAGGAAGAAGAGGCGGCATCAAAGACAAATTTCTAATTATGCAGATAGTTTCACAGACAGAGGCACATTTTACAGTTAACCTCTTCATCTCCATAGGATAAAAAGGAAAGAAAGAAAGAAAGAAAGAAAGAAGAAGGAAGGAAGGAAGGAAGGAAGGAAGGAAGGAAGGAAGGAAGGAAGGAAGGAAGGAAGGAAGGAAGGAAGGAAAGTATTTCTTTTATGTCTTTTAATCTTGGGAAGGAAGGAAGGAAGGAAGGAAGGAAGGAAGGAAGGAAGGAAGGAAGGAAGGAAGGTCTTTTAATCTTGAATATTTATGCTCAAATTCTCCTTGTTTTTCAGACTGGTATAGTGGTTAAGATGCTGGCCTAGAAACCAGAAGTCTGTGAGTTCTAGTCTTGCCTTAGACATGAATGCCAGCTGGGTGACTTTGAGCCAGGCCTTCTCTCTCAGCCCTATCCACCTCACAGGATAGTTGCTATGGGGAATAGGAGACGGAAAGAGTATTATGTATGTTTGCTGCTTTGAGTAGTATATAATGTAATAACGTCGAAATAAAACTATTAAGTAAAATATTCTTTAAAAAAAAAACCAAAACTAAGTTTAGATACCAACAAATGTTAACTTTTTGTCCAAGATTCAAAGCTTTAAAAAGTTTTTAAAAGAGCATCTCAAGAAAATGCAGCCTTTTGCCAAGTTCATCCATTGTACTGAATCACAAAACAACCCTTCATTTCATTTCGGTTGAACTCAGACATTCTGATTTTCAGGCAATTGATTATGGATTAGTGTGACATGCAAAAGCAAGCCATTCACACATTTCACTATGCCATGGTTTGAGAATTTCTGCCCTGGACAAGGGGTTGAACTAGACCTCCATGGTCTTTTCCAACCCTATGATTGCATGATCAATCATGGTTTATTGAGTAAGCTACAATTGGGTTTGAACATACAATATCCTAAGTCATACCTCATGACAGACACACTATATTGCTTAGATATTAAGACAAAATACAAAAATGCCACTTTACAGGTCGGCTTGGTTCACTGTACAAATTCAGTTATTTAATAATGACAGTTTTCAAGTCAAACTTGCTCTCTCCTCTCTTTTCATTATTATTAATTTACATGCCATTCAACTCTCAGCAATTTTTAATTATTGTTAATGTTAATGACTGAACAGTTTCATAAAAGTGTATGATTTCCTTCCAAGTCTTTAAATGTTTTATTCTGTGGCTAGATTCCTAATCCAATGTGTGTAAAATAATGAATGAATGGCCTAAAAAAATCTGCCCAGTTGGTTTTGAATCTGAAAAATGATACTCTATATAGATATCTTATGAAGTCAGAATTGTCATCAAATCTCTCTTAAAATGGTTTCTTAAGAAGGGTGGAGTGAAATACTCAAGAATATTATACAAATATTTTCCGGATTATCAAACCTGTCCTACAACATTTTGGGATATCCTGATTACATGTAAACTTTTGTTTCATTCCCTAACAAATTGTGCTTTTCCTTCCTTATATGTCCTTCCCAATGGAACTTCTAAAAAGCCCTCCAGACCCATTTCCTGACTTCTACAAAAAGAAATAAAAGGGTAATTAAAAGAATTCCACTTGAAACTTTCAGATGTGGTTTTCCATTATCTTTTTTAGACGCTGTTTTTAAAGACCTCATGCTAGACATTCTCCAGTCCCATCCAAATAGCGTTTTATGACCTTCCCTTTGCTCAAAAAAGCACACTATCATCTTTTTATTTGGATTCAATGTTAGTGGAAATAGAGTATTATCAAAACATTTTTATCCAGTTTATTTTCATAAGTGTTTTTCTTTAATCCTCAATAAAATGAGACACGATTTTGGCATTTCGTAGCCTTAAAAAGTTTAACAGATTGAACTGAATAACAGCTGGTCCATCTCAACATCAGATTCATAGGGTTAGGCCCACAATGAACAAGCATCTGAAGTTGAATGAGGTTGTTATTGTGAGAAGGCAAGACCCTCATACCATCCTTGTCACCAAGACCACTTGCCCAGTGGTGGGATGCAACCACTTTAACAACCGGTTCGGTGAGCGTGCACTTCGCACGCTTGCACGCACACGTTGTGTGCGCAAAGTGTTCAAAAAACACTCATTTTAAGCTTAAAAAATTACCTTCTATGTCAGTGCTGGTGAATAAAACAGCTGACGCATGGCCATTCGCTGCGAATCAGTTGAGCTAAAAACAGGGAAATATTCCCATTTTGGCTGGAAAAGTGCTGCAGGAGGCCATGCGCATTGCCCCCACTCCAATTTGGCTGGCAGGGTCGGCTGCAGGAGGCGTCTGTCCCGCCTCCCCCACACTCCCCAGCTGGCCCGTGGAGAACTGCAGTGCTAATCTGGCCCTCAAAGAAATCCAGTTTGACACCCCTGGCCTGTATTGACACGGGCTAAAACTGAGTATTTAGTCTCTTTCTCTAGGAAATTGGCAAATATCAGCAACTGAATCAAAGCCATTAAAAATTCCCTCGAGATACAGAAATCTTGTAGATATATAGAAAGATTCCCCTGGAACTATCACTCGGGATCAACATCGGGGCACACAAAGAGGTGAAGATTATCCTACCACTTCGGTGGGAAAGTAACAACGTTCCGTGTGCCTCAGCATATAGTCACGCTGGCCACATGACCACGGAAGAGTCTTTGGACAATGCTGGCTCCCTTGGCTAAGAAATGGAGATGAGCACTTCCCTCTCGAGTCAGACATGACTGAGCAGGGCAAAGCTTTACTTTTACCATGGTGGCGCAATAGTTAGAATGCAGTATTGCAAGCTAACTCTGCCCATAGCCAAGAATTTGATCCTGACTGTCTTAAGGTTGACTCAGCCCTCCATTCTTCCGAGACCGGTAAAATTAGGACCCAGATTGTTGGGGGCAATATGTAAACTGCTTTGAGAGGGCTATAAAGCACTGTGAAGCAGTATATAAGTCTAAGTGCTACGCTATGCTATGCTATACCATGTCATGGTGGCGCAGTGGTTAGAATGCAGTATTTCAGGCTAACTCTGCCCACTGCCAAGAAGTTGATTCTGAGTGGCTCAAGGTTGACTCAGCCTTCCATCCTTCCAAGATCAGTAAAATGAAGACCCAGATTGTTGGGGGGCAATAAGCTGACTCTGTAAGCTGCTTAGAGAGGGCTGTAAAGCATTATGGGGTAAGTGCTATTGCTACTTTTATCATTAACTCACTCTCTCTTGCTGATAGGGACAAGGTCAGAGTCTCCAGAAACTCCAAGTACTAGATGACAAGACATCTCAAAATGAATGTTGGACTCTTCTGGGCAACTGGAAGCAATGGGCATGATCAGGAGATATACTGATTGGGGAGTGGAGTCATGACTATTCTGAATGCTGATATACTTCAATTAATAGAAGCTACAGTTCCCTGAATTCACACACCACTCGAATTAGGACCCAAATGAAAGCAAAGGTGTCTCTCTCTTCCAGGTGGGAGAATTAGATATGTAATCAAGGGTGGGCTTCTACTGGTTCTCATCAGTTCAGGCAAACCTAAGTAAGTAAGTAAGTAAGTAAGTAATCAGCTAATCCCCTACTTTGGACACCCCACAAGTGAGAAGGTTTTCTGAGCTGGATCAAGCTGTTTTCTGAATAAGGTCGATGTATTACTGAAATCTGGAGAAAGAAGGAAAAGGCAAAACCAAAATAACTGTGTTCATGTATTTCCTAAGCCAAAACGGAACAAATATTATGACTTACCCAATGTATATAAGCCAGGTCAAAAGGGTCTGATGCCATATGTGCATTTGTAAAACACAGAATATCTGAAGACTTGTTTGTAACCACAACATGCATACGTGTATTGCAGCTTTTCAGATACAGACTCCTTTGTCCATTGAAGTAGAGCATTTACATCTGACTATTCCCAGTTCCTCATGAGAAACCAGGAAATCGAAGACATTCAGCAAGATGCTTGCCCATCTGAAAATGTGATTAATTTGCTTCCCTAGTTCCTCCTATGGGAAATTTCTTTGATAAGAGAATTGGTCAGAAAGCAACAAGAATCTCATTGTGACCTGACAAATCTCTTCCAAGGTCTGGAATTCCAAACACAAAACACATCCTGTATGGTGCATGTGCATGAGCACGCATGCATCTGTCCATCTGTCTGTCTGTCTGTCTGTCTGTCTATCATCTATCTATCTATCATCTATCTATCATCTATCAATCAGTCTATCATCTATCTATCTATATCATCTATCAATCATCAATCTATTGTCTATCTTCATCTATCAATTTCTATAATCCATCTATCTATCTACCATCTATCATCCATCATCTATCATCTATCTATCAATCAATCAATTTGTCTATCATTTATCTATCTATATCTAAAATCTAAAATCTATCATCTATCAATATCTATAATCCATCTATCATCTATCTATCTATCTATCTATCTATCTATCTATCTATCTATCTATCTACCTACCTACTACCTACCTACCTACCTACCTACCTACCTATCTATGCAATGCTTTTGATTTGAATGTTGTTTATGGCATACTCAAAGAACCGAAAACAAAGAAGAAAGACAAAATAGGGACTGCAAAAAAAAAATGTTTTTGTGTACTGTAGCCAGTGTCTCCTATATTTCTTAGAAACAGTGAAGGACCTGGGTTCTCAACCTTGCATCTACAGAACAAGATGGACCAAAAATCTCACCAAACAAAGACCACATCCTAAATCTCCTGGGAATCACTTGCGACCCTCTGCATTATTCCTTCGGGCATTTCAGAACACCACCTGGGGCTTTAAGTCTCCTTAAGTTCTGATGACCATCCTACTTCATCCTGCAATTGACAATGCAGACCCATTGCAAGATTAATCAATAAAAGTTCACTTAATGCAATTGCTGCAGCGATTATGTTCTCCAGATGGCAGCTCTTTCTTCCTTCCGTCCTTCCTTAAGTATAGGGCAGAAGAATAAAACGGTATAGCAGAAATGGGTTTCTTAGCATGGCATGATGGAGTAGCAAAATCATATTTTGAGCCAGAAAAATCAATATATTAAACAAGATCATTGCAAACACAGTGTGGCCAACAACTTACCCAGCAGTGGAAATTGGAATTGGTTGTTTCTAGCACTCAGTATCCATTGTTATTGTACTTGGTTCTTGTTTTTTAAAGATACAGCTCAGCTATTTTTACTGATGTTCTATAAGCCTTCCATACCTGTCACTGCTGCATAATTTTCAAACTACATTCTGCTTCACACATTGTAGTAACTTCTGATTTCCTTAACCATATTTAACTGGATAAATTACAATTGCCCTAAACTGCAAAAATATTACTCCATGGACCATGGTTTACAATGCATTAAGCCATAACTAAAATGATTTCATTATGGCCTAGCTGCCAGGACCATTTACAGCAGGGTCTTCAAACTTGACATCTTTAAGACTGATGAACTTCAACTCCCAGAATTCCTCCTCCAGTCATGTTAGCTCAGGAATTCTGGGAGTTGAAGTCCACAAGTCTTAAAGTTGCCAAGTTTGAAGACCCTTGATTTATAGTATAAAAGAAATTCCCACTATAACTGAATTACAGGTAGTCCTTGACTTACAACACAACCTTTCATTTCGTGACCATTTGAAGTTACAATAGCACTAAGAAAAGTGGCTTATGACCATTTTTTCACAATTTTTGCAGCATCCCCATGGTCATGTAATCAAAATTCAGACGCTTGGCAACATATATTTATGTTGGCATATATTTATGAAGGTTGCAGTGTTCTGAGATCATATGATTACCTTTGCCACCCTCTGACAAGCAATGTCAATGAGGAAGCCAAATTTACTTAACAACAGTGTTATTCACTTAATAACTGAAGTGATTCATTTAACAATTGGGGCAAGAAAGGTCATAAAATGCGGCAAAATTCACTTATCAACATTCTTGCTTAGCAACAGAAACTTTGGACTCAGTTGTGGTCGTAAGTCGAGGAATACTTAGGATAGAGTTAAAAACAGATTTTACCTCTTGTTTTAACAATTAACAGAGTTGGAAGGGACCTTGTAGGTCATCTAGTCCAGCCCCCTGCCCAAGCGGGAGACCCTACACCATTTCTGACAAATGGCAGTCCAATCTCTTCTTGAAAGTCTCAAGTGATGTCGCTTCCACAACTTTCAAAGACAAGCTGTTCTATTGGTTGATTGTTCTCACTGTCCTTATTTTCAGGTTAAATCTCTCCTTGTTTAGTTTCCATCCGTTATTCCTTGTCTGGTGCTTTGGAGAATAGCTTGACCCCCTTCCTCTCTCTGGCAGCCCCTCAAATATTGGAAGACTGTTATGTCTCCCCTGGTCCTTCTCTTCACTAGACCAGCCATGCCCACTTCCTACAACCATTCAGTGTATGTTTTAGTCCTCAGTCCCCAAATCTCTCAAGCCTTTAACATTTTAAGGCTTTAACATGAAATGCTTATTTGTTTTGTAATTAGAGTTTTATATGTCCTCAATATATTTGATTGTCCTTACGGTCTTTTCATAAGCAGTGGCTGTTTAAAAAAATCACAAACCCAGGGACTGGTGTTTTTTTTGCCCCACCCCTATATAAAGTATCTGTAAAGCATTGCACTATGTCTATTTTTGTTTTGTTTTTTTACGGGACTTCCAGAACAGCTCTTTAAAACAACACAATCTAGCAATGTTCAGCAGAGCTCATGCTGAAAAGATGCTGGCTACCCTCCAAACAGGCCATTTCGACACACGCACCCAAAGATATGGGCAGGTTTTATGTGTTTATTTCTCATTCTGATCTTTAAATTCTCCTATTTCACCTCTCTCTCTCTCACTCTCTCTCTCCCTCCCTCCCTCTCTCTCTTCCCCACTTTTTCAGGCCAGTTGCTGTAAGAGCAGGGCAGAACTCTCGGATTTCCCAATTTTGAATCCTCAGAGTCCCAATTTTCCCCAAGGCCAGAGCAGGGCAGGCCACACTGGTAGGGCTGACCATCTGGGTCCCAACCCTTTGAATTCAATCAATACCTTAAGCTTGTGATTGCAAAGACTCACAGAAGTTATTACCAGCTGCAACAAGACGGGGCTTCCAACATAAATACTTCCCAAATCTATTGAGGTAATTACTCTCAGTTTGATCCAATCATCACAGAGCCAGAAAGAGATTGCAGGCAATGTGCTGCTCAGTATCCCTCTGCAACTATGCCAAACTAGATTTTTCAAAGGAATAGCTAGACTGAAAGATGCAATCTTAATATACAATCTCCAGTGGGTTCTTCCCCCTCTGATGGAAACATAACACTCTTTAATGCTTATTTAAAAAAATCTGTGTAAGGACTCCAAGAGATATGTCTCTAAATTAGCTCAACATTGTTGCACTAATGGCACAAAAGTATGCTTTGTACAATGATTAGTTTGACCTCCTGCCTCATCTTCAAATCCAAATTTAGCAAAGGCTAATGTTTGCAATAAATCATGTCCTTGAATCTTCATGTCAAATAATTATCTAAACTGTTATCCAGATACATCATTGTGAAGGCAAAACTGTAGACCAGGGGTCCCCAAACTTGGTAACTTTAAGACTTGTGGACTTCAATCCCCAGAATTCTAGGAGTTGAAACTCTTAGGTTGCCAAGTTGGAGATCCCTGATATAAACCATATAAAGAGCTAAATATACAGTTTTTTAATGCATTTTCTTGGATCAAGGCCATAGAGCTGGCTCAACCCTTTGATGGATCTGTGCTCATGTGGACAACCAACTGACAAAATCTTTACATAGTAGCCTTCACACAGAACCTCACAAGAAGAGTTCTCCACCCTCTACTCGTAAAATACCTTATGCCACCAGACTTGAAATTCTAGAACTAGAAAACCTTGAATATCGTTTTTTCGGTCTGACTTAAGCATGGTATATAAAATCATACATTGCAATGTCCTACCTGTCAATGAATACTTCAGCTTCAACCATAACAACACAAGAGCACACAATAGATACAAACTCAAAGTAAACCGCATTCAAACTTGATTGCAGGAAATACGACTTCAGCAATTGATGTGACAACCAACTGTCTGACAAAATCTTTACATAGTAGCCTTTCACACAGAACCTGGTTCATACATCATATTAATCCATAACACAACTGTTTTGCTTTTGATTAAACATGTGTTCTCTACCCAGCCACATTCATTTACATTTAATGAGTGCATCCAGGAAATCATAGATTAAGAAACAAGCCATGGGTATGCCATAACACACAGAGTGTAAACTTTGCTTGAGGTTTTATTAGAGCTATGAAGATCTAGTAGCATTGCCCGTGTGTTGTCCTGCACTGCAATAGTTAGCTTTATGTTATTAAAATGCAATCTCTTGGTATACCTAATCAAGCTGCAAAGATCAGAGTGAGCAACAGATGGCAAATTATAGTTAAGAGGTTTCTATATCTGTTTGGTAGCATCCAGTGATCATTTTTGTAAGACAAAGTAGCCGCAGTAACTGTAAATTTTCTTTTCTTTATATACAGGAAATAGATGGAAAAAATAATTATTGAGATGTCCAGGGAGCAGCTATGAATTGTCCCACAATTTCAAGTTAGAGTGGTGGGTCTTTGTCTATGCCTTCACCAGGAGTCAAGCCCAACTCAGAGGTCCCTGATTTATTCTGATTTATTTACATATTTAATTTTACTTTGAAAATCCAGAGTGGTGTTATAAAATCCTTACTGAAGTTGGACAATCAGACAAACTTATTTCCAAGTTATTTTCCTGGATGCAAAAACAATTTCTTCCTTCTTTACTTTTGATGATTTGCGATTCTCAAAAATAATACAATACAGAATAACAGAGTTGGAAGGGATCTTGGAGGTCTTATAGTCCAACCCCCTGCTCAAGCAGGAAACCGTTTTTCCATTCCAAACAAATTGCTGTCAAATCTTTTCTTTAAAAAATCCAGTGATGGAGCACTCACAAGGAGGCAAGGCAATCCGCTGATAATTTCACAGATAGAAAATTCTTCCATAATTGTAGGTTGAATCTCTTTTTACTGAGCTTCCATCTATTACTTCTTGTCTTACCCTCAGGTGCTTTGGAGAATAAGTTGATCTTCTCTGTGAAACATTCCCGCTGATGTAGGTTCTATTAGCTTGAGCTGATGCACTCGTTCATTTAGCTGCCAGAAAACACATCAGCAGAGTTCTCTTTGGAGACATGTTGGAAGAAATGTCCATCTGGTTCAGTTCCAAGTGGGGCAGAAAGACACTGGAGGCTGATTGAAAAGATGGTTTATTGATGGACAGGACCACATGGGTTTGAGGTCCTGGGAGGCTGACCGCATGGAGTTTAGAGTGGGGGTATTTATACCTTCTCTTAGGCCTTGCTTCTTGAGCTTCCTGTTCCTGTGGCAAGGGCATGTATTCTATTGGTTGATGTCAGACTCCCATGGGGCCATGTGGGGGATCATGTTTGTCCTGAAGTCAAGTTTGGTTGAAGTGTGCTGATGCAATGAAGGGGCTGAGGGCTAATCCCACCTTTGTTCAGACCTTGCTGCTGGGAGTAATGGATTACCAAATCTGCATATCTAAAGGCTGGCCTCATCTTAGTATCTGCTTGGGGCAGGGAGCTGAGGCTCTGAGTTTCTATCTTTAGAAACATGTTTCTCTTTTAGGAAAAATATAATATTCTGCCTTTTTTAATATTTCCTAAAATATTTCATTCTTCTAGGTGCTAACTTTCTACAGACACATCCACTCAGAATAGAAGGACCCATCAGCAAGTGAACCAAATCTTCTGAAAAACTTGCTCCTATCCCTCCAATCTTTGGCATTTTGGTCTTTGCTGATTCATCAGTAGGGTTTTCTTTTTGTTTAATCTATGTACTGTATTAAACCAATTGACAGAAATCTAGTCCTGAGAGAGTTTTAGTTCAATCTAACGATGGGTCTGAAGGCTTCCAAGAGAATCAGTGAGTCTGCATTTTCTCCAACCACCTCAAAACACACCTCAACAAGGTGATACTTATATTGTGAACAAGTATCTGTCAGGGTTCCGGCAATTGCCCTCATTAAATCATGAGCCTTGAGCCAAGCTTCAAAAAAAAAAAACTTCAAAAGATTTATTAGGAGCAGTATGCCAGCATTAACCTAAATGAAGCCAACTCTGGCATACGTAATTCACAGTCAGCTGTGACCCTATTCCCCCCCCCCCGGGTATATCATAAATCAGATTCTCCAATGAAGCACGTTCACGGCCCGGATGTCATCAATGACATTCTCCAATGAAGGATTTTCCCGGGCAGAAGATCCGGTAAGCTAGCTACAATCTTTTTAAGATAAGGGTGGAATGTACTTCTGGTTTTAAACTGTTGTACTGCTTCAGATTCCCCCTCCCCCTTGTTTATGGCAACTTGAAAACAGGCATAGGAATGTTTTATGAGTTGATAGTATCAGTAACAACTGGGCTGAATATAAAACAATAATTTCAGCCAATTATTCCTAGAATGATAGGACTACTCTGTCTTGGTATTCTTCCCATATTTGAGGAGCTTTCACGGAGAGGAAAGGATCAACCTATTCTCCAAAGCACCTGAGGGCAAGACAGCAGAAAACTAGAAAAAGTGGTGATATTCTCACCACTGGCTCCTCTTTGTTGTTGTGGAATTTACCCTTCCTCCTAGGATTCAACTGTCAAATTCTTACAACCACGTTTTATGGCATGGCATCGATGTAAGAGACCTCTAGACAAGCCTGGATTCTCACACAGTCATAATGCAGCATGCTTGACATTTATGTTAATATATCTTTGTTGTTTCATCCCATCATGGTTTATTTGGGGGGAAAAAGTTGACAAAACCATTGTGATGGATAGAATATGGTACAGAGTCACAGGAAGAAGGGAGTCCAAAGGGACTAAGAGACAAATCACCCTGGAATCCTTGGTATGCAGGAAGAGAGCCGGGTTAGATCTTCCCTAACCCTTAACAGGGTTTATCTAAGACAGGGGTGTCAAACTGAAGGCCCGGGGGGGGGGCGGATCTAGTCCATGGGGTGCTTAGATCTCGCCCACAGGACTGCCCTGGAAACAGCAAAGGTCCGGCCCGTGGTGCCTCTTCCAGCGAAAAAAGAGCTCAGGGAGGCAGTGCAAGGCAACCAAGGGGCCAAGCTATTTTCTAAAGCACCCGAAGGCTAAACAAGGAATGATGGATGGAAACTGAACAAGAAGAGATTTAACCTGGAAATAAAGAGAAACTTTCTGACAGTGAGAACAATCAACCAATGGAACACTTTGCCCTCGGAAGTTGTGGGAGCGCCATCACTTGAGACCTTCAAGAAGAGATTGGACTGCCATTTGTCAGAAATGGTGTAGGGTCTCCCGCTTGGGCAGGGGGTTGGACTCGATGACCTACAAGGTCCCTTCCAACTATGATTGTTATCTGTGTTTGGCCGCATTGGCCTACTGCAGCCCTCTGTCAGCAAAAACGGAGGCCCAGGGAGGCCGCAGGCTTCATTTTTGCTGGCAGAGAGCTGCAGAAGATCATCGTGGGTGAAAATGGAACCTTGACAAGTGCCGTCACGCCCCCTGGCCATGCACCTCCCCCAGCCCCCCTAGATCAAACACAACCCTGATGCGGCACTCAATGAAATCGAGTTTGACACCCCTGAGTTAGGCAGAGTTTTGCTTCCATCTGGCAAGATTCCTATCTACAGGGGCAAACAACAATAAAAAAACAACTCTAAATAACTTGTGTAGTTCTTGGTTCCTTGTGCCTGACAACTATGGATTAATACAATCCAAAAGTTCATCTAACAGTGATGGGCCAAATGGTCTTAGGAAGTTCATAAGTTAATGGTGGGAAAATTGTGACCCTCCAGTTGTTAATAAAGATCTACAGTGAAAGACAGTGAGAACCGCAGTTCTCGCTGTAACATCTCTTGTTTGCTTTTCCCCAAGAACTTGAACTTATAGCAGGGTGGATTTGATTTAAAATCAACTCGATTTAAATCACTAGTAAAAAGGCTTGATTTAAATCAACTCAATTTAAATCATAATTTTTAAAGAGCAGCTATCATCTCTGTCCTGTAGCAGCTCCTCCTCTGACCCGCTGTTGACTCACCCAGTCCCAATATTGCAGAATATACAGCCTGGTGCTACATAACTAAGCTCCATTTCATGCTGAATAAACTAAATTATTAATGTATCTTAAATAGAAAACTTCCTTTAGATAGATTTTTACTCCAAAAGCATTTTATTAAAATAAATTTGATAAAAAAAATTAAAAATCCAATTTAACTTTTTTTAATAATCTGATTTTTTTAATGTTTTTTTTTTTTAATCATTTTTTATCCACCCTGACTTATAGGCCTATTAGTACTGGACATAGGAGATTGTTGTTAGCTTTCTCATTTAGTGTTGACAGACTTAGCTTCTGCTATATCCTAGTTTGGGCTTCACAATTTTTTACCTGAAATCTATCAAATAAGTTGTATTTGAATTAGGATCTAGCTAGATTGTCATCCCTTTAGTGGGATGACCTATGTAGCAGTGAAATGGGAGTTCCCAAATGTTGTGGGGTAATCTTAGGAAAAGAAGGGAGAGGAATATCTGCCTCCATTAGCTCTCTTTTGTGTGTTTTCTTTTGATCTCATGTTGCATGTCTCATTTTTGGTTCTACACAGCAGTAAGGTGGAATTTAAGCTTGCTCTGTGTTTTGCAGCCTGTAAATTGTATAACAGATTTATTATTCACATGCACTTTAAATTAATTACATATAGGCAGACCCTGCTTCTCACTGCTTCTCACTGATTCCTAATTATCAGTCAACAGTAGTAACTAATCACAAAACACAAATGTGCTACTTACACTCATAATTATCTATTCCATTACTGAGGCTACTAAGGTACAGGTAGTGAATATCCCAATTATTATAAGGTTGTTTCTCAAAGTAGAAAATGTCCTCCCCAAACAAGGAACACACAAATTTGCATTAAATTTACATATGCTAACAACTTCAGACAGACTAAGTCAGGAAACAGAAATGCAAAAAATAATAATAATACTAGAATTCTACTTTGTTGGCATAGGTCTGGGGTAGAGAAACTTTTATCACTTATGGAGTTCAACTCCCAGAATTCCTACGTGAGCCATGAAAGGTTCCCCGTCCCTGGCCTACTGGTTTTTCAGTTGTGGGGGAAATCAATTTTTGACTTGAATGGGACTGTTTAATATACAAATGTAGGCATAGCTGGCTGGAGAATTCTGGGAGTTGGTCCACAAGTCTTAAAGTTGCCAAGTTTGAGGACCCCTGGCCCAGATGTTAGACTTAGACTTAGAATCACCTTATTATCACTTTGAATGTACACTAATCGACATACATTAAAATGAAATTTCATTGCATACACCTCTCAAAGGGTCACCATCTCCAACACACACTGCATAAACATGACAAAATCAACAAATAAATACAAAATTATGCATATACTCACATATATTATATGACACAGAGAAATAACACTGTCTAGTTCAGATGTATACATGTACATGGCAAGAAAAAAAATCTTGCAAGTGTACCAGACGGATGGCAAAGGGAACAAAGCTGTTACAGAACTGGGTAGTCCTGTTAGAAATACATTAAGATGTTAAAGTGTTAAGATGTTAAGTATTGTTGTAGGCCATTTAAAGCCCTTCTCTTTCTTCTGACAGAATTGAGACAACTTGCCACAGCTAACTCGTCACAGCCAATTCATCGTGGCCAACTTGACATGGCCAACTTGCTGGGGGACAACTCAATGTGGCCAACTCTGAGTGACAACTCACAACGGGGCAATTCAACAATTCAATTTAATTACTTAAAATAATTCAAAAATTATTTTGTTCCTTCTTTGGCATCCTCTCTTTAATGATTCTATTCCACCATTTCTTCAATATTAGTGTAACTCTTGTCCCGCAGCGAGTTGGCCACAGCAAGTTGGCCACAGACCAAGTTGGCTCTTGGTTTTTAAACTGAATTTGAATGGAATAGTCTCTAGAAAGAGTGCAGAGAAGAGCAACAAAGATGATTAGGGGACTGGAGGCTAAAACATATAAAGAACAGTTGCAGGAACTGGTATGTCTAGTTTACTGAAAAGAAGGACCAGGGGAGACATGATAGCAGTCTTCCAATATCTCAGGGGTTGCCACAAAGAAGAGGGAGTCAAGCTATTCTCCAAAGTACCTGAGAGTAATACATCAAACAATGGAGGGAAACTAACCAAGGAAAGAAGCAACCTAGAACTAAAAAGAAATTTTCTGATTGCTGGAACAATTAACCAGTGGGACAACTTGCCTCCAGAAGTTGCAAATGCTCCAACACTGGAAGTTTTTAAGAAGAGATTGGATAACTATTTGTCTGAAGTGGTGTAGGGTTTCCTGCCTAGGCAGGGGACTAGACTAGAAGATCTCCAAGGTCCCTTCCAACTCTGCTGTTCTATTCTAGTCTAATCCCTCAACCCCTCCCCCCATATAAAGAACAGAACCCTGCAAGAGAAGACATCATTTGTATTTGGACTCCAGTATTTCTTGTATTCCTCAGGGTGAAGGTATTTTATTAATCACTCAAATTTTTAAAGATAAAATTGCAGTTGACTATGATGTCATTTTCATACATTAAAAAATACACCTGCGTCCCATCACAGTGGACAGCTTGAGAAAGTGCATTAGAAAGGACTTACTTGAACAAAGGTTCTTCAAATTGGTCTGTCATCTTTTTTTATTGAGATTGGTATGTTTGTTGACGTCTATTCTAATAGAGAATAGACTAATAATAATCAATTCTAATAGAAATGCCTACAAATAAGCCTGACAGTATCAAGAAACAGTGGAGTGCATCCTTAGAACAATTGTCCTTCTAACTTGTTGGTTCTAATTTTAGTCTTCTGCTTCCATTTCACTGCAAGTCAATGAGTCATTGTAAGTCAAAGCCCAGGAATGGGCTTTCAAACAAAATTATGAGGACAGTATGACAAGTGCAGGAAATTGGACATTCTTTCAATCAATACTTTGAACAACCTATTTCTGCAGAAATGACAGCTTCCCTGTAACCAGCGAAGAGCATTTTGGTTCTCATTTTTGGATCTCCCCTTCCCCCCTTTCCGTTTTTTTTTTTTTTTTCAGAATCTTCTAAACCAGAAATATTGTCGTGTCTATTGCAGGGAGAGCAATGTTTAAGATTTCTCCCACCCCATCCCCCCAAATGCTTCCTGGTTGATCTGGCAATACTTTCTGTTTGGCTATCCTGCTGAAATACCCAACTGAAGCTTTTGTCAGCTTCTTTTTTCCTCACTGACTGCAAGAAATTAGCCTCTAGATATATCGGTATTTAGCTGAATCCAGTCTTGATTCCACCCACACACTTTTTTTTTATGCGTTTGGTTACCGCAAAACCCCAAAGCATAATAGAGCCACCCCTGTGCTTAATGGCTGACAAATGTATTTTTTTCTTCTTCAAATGCCCTCCGCCCCACACACAAATGGATCTTGTGTCATTTGGAGTTCAAGTTTTGTTTTGTCAGTCCAAAGCATTTTGTTCCAACCTGTCCTTTCCTTTTCAGGGTTTTTCTTTTGCACACTTTAGACAATGGTTTTTGTGCTGAGTTTTCCTTTTGACAAATACAATATGGATGTTCCTCAATTTACAACCATCATGGTCATAAGTCATGACAGACATAAAGCAGATCATCATGAGTCTGACCCAATTTTACAACCATTTTAGTTTTGGTTGATAAGCAACCATTGTAATCAGAAGTGGTATTCAGCAAGTTCTGACCAGTTCTGGAGAACCGGTAGCGGAAATTTTGAGTAGTTCGGAGAGCCGGCAAATACCACCTCTGACTGCCCTCTCCCCCATCTATTCTCTGCCTCCCGAGTCCCAGCTGATCGGCTGGGTCTTCTTTTGTTGCCCTGCCTAGGAGAATGGAGCTGGAAAGTAGGTTAGTGGGGTGGGAAGGGAATGGGGATTTTGCAGTATCCTTCCCCTGCCACGCCCACCAAGCCACACCCACCAAGCCACGCTCACCAAGCCACGGCCACAGAACCGGCAGTAAAAAAATTTGAATCCCACCACTGCCATGAAGGCAAAAATCACAAAACTGCACCTCACGTATTTTGACCATGTCACGTGGGGGAATTCACTGGAAAAAGCAATTACGTTAGAAAGAGTTAGCGGTAAAAGGAAAGCAGGCCACCAAAGAAGACAGTGGCCAGACACCATCAAAGATGAGCGTAGAACAACTCAAAGAAGCAGGACAAGATAGGAAGTTGTAGAGAGACCGGGCCCATCGCCAAGAGTCAGACATGACTGAATGGATAACATCGCCGTCATCATTGTACGCTATGAGGCATTTTTGCTGAAAATCAGAACTTTTTAGCAAAAAAAAAAAGTTGTAAATTGCAGTCACATAAACATGGATGCTGCAAACACCATCCTGATGATGAGCAACCAAAATGAGCACTGGAGAGCGGAGCCATTGGAACTTCAGAAGTGGGTTGGAAATACCTTTTGAGGGGTGCATCATAATTTCAGATGGTTACTAAGTGATCAATTATAAGTTGAGGGCTACCTGTATATAGATTGCTGCTGTATAAGTAAAGTTTTGCTGTGGCCAACTCCTGGCAGTTAAACTTTCCAGCAAATAGTTTGCAATAATATGGGGGCTCGACTTTACAAACATAACCAGTTTTTCAGGCATTTTTTTCCCCTCTTGTTTCCGGATTTTTCCTTGACTTCAGCAGTTCCACATAACTTATATTTCCTAACAATGTTTCCCCAAGCTCAGAGAGCACCAAGAACCCCATAATTCAATCCTGGGCTACAAATATTCCCTTGTATTGAACGTCTCTCCTAAATGAAATTGCTTGTTTGAAGCATTTAGATATTTGCAAAGCATTCTCCTGCTTTATTTTCAAATACTCGGACAGCTGCATATAGGATCCCATGGTTGTTGAAAGTAGACAAAACAACTGAGTCACAACTGAGAGGTTAGAAGAATTGGAGTATCTGTGTTCACTTGGAAGCCCAACAATTCAATTGCCTTTTGGAATCTTATCAACTTTATAAAAATAAAACAAGAAAACATTGAATCGACTGGAAAAGTATCCAAACTTCTGCACCCGCCACATTAATTTGTTTCATATTTTGAGTCAGTAAACAACTGCACATAAATATTAAACATGCATCCAAATTTGCAGAAAGAGATTGTGCTTAACTCTGTAGCATCTTCTGTTCCCTTATGGATTCATTGAAACATGGAATTTGACTAGGGGCATCTAAACCTTTGCAGGCAAGGGTAGCTGCAGGTTTGCTTTTGTGAAGCATTTTGCGTGCGAGCAGGGAAAAAAGGACATATGGGTAGCCCTTGGCTTACGATTGTTCTCTCAAAAAGTGAACTTACAACCAAAGTTGCAGCCACTGCAGAATTTCCATAGTCACATGATCATAATTTGTCACCTTCCCTGCTAGCTTTGCGCAAGTGCTCTCCCATCCTCCTGCACTCAATAGCACCTGCTGGTGGCAACTTTTTATCTCCTCTATCTCTTTTGGGATTCCAGCATCTTCCCACTTAATGACCCATGAGGTCCTGACATGACACTTTAGGACTACATCCCTTAATGACAACAATCCTGCTGCAATTGCTGTTGTAACTTGAGGACTACCTGTGTGCTGTGTTTAGAACATACAGCTAGGTCACCAATTTTTATCCTATCACCTTAAAGAAATCTTTCATCAGCATATAAGCAAAGAAAGTAAAATCTCATTTGACCTGATAGTGAGATACATTCATGTACTTTTGTTTAGGAAACAGATCAGCAAACTTCCCACATGGACGTGTTCAGGCAATTTTTTTTTAGAAAATGGTATGAAAATGGTATTTTCATAATCTTAGCCATACAAGCTTGGGATTTCCGGTCATTTCTAAACCAAATTCTAATGAGGGATGGTCTTTCTTGGCTTTCTGTCAAAATCAGTCAAGTTCGGCTAACATTGCCATTTTTTTAAATTTCCTGGATGCAAATAGATCAGGAAAATGTTTGTGTAGGAATAATAGTAAACAATGGGGAATAGAATAGAAAAAAATGCTATTTAGGTTAGTTACTCAAGGAAAAAGATAATGAAAAGTCAGTCATTAAAAACGATGAAAATATAGACAGTGTTAAATTGAGAAACAGTGAAATACGGATGCAGTTTGTTCCAAATACGTTTTCCTTGGGGTTTCTTCCCTTGAAAACATTTTGCTTCTCATCCAAGAACTTGTGAGGAGTTAGTTACAACTGAAGTATCATCTTGGATGAGAAATGAAACTTTTTCAAAGAAAAAAAAACAAGGAAGTCCAGTTGCCTTCTGGAAAAAGAATTCAGATGCTTGGCAGCTGCCATGTGTTTAGGGGTGGGATTCCAAAATCCCAACAACCAATTCTCTGCCTGGTTGCTGGGTGGGCGTGGCCATGGTAGGCGTGGCCTACCAGAATTTCTGGGAGGGCCATTTTTCACCTTCCCCAGAGTCCAGAGGCTTCCCTTGGGCCTCTGGGAGGGCGAAAACAGTCTCCCGCAGGCTCCGGAGGCCCTCCAGAAGGCGAAAACAGGCCCGTTTCCAGACTTCCAGGAGAGCCGTTTTTCGCCCTTGCAGAGCCTCCACGCGGACTCTGTATTTACCTGCATCCAAAACGGACTGTGTGGAGACTCCGGGGAGGGAAGGGGTGGGCAGGGCCATCGGTCGGTTCGACTACCTGTTCAGCGAACCAGATATTAATTTAACGTCTGGTTTGCCTGAACCGGCCTGAACCGGCCTGAACTGGCTGAATCCCACCCCTGCATGTATTTATCACGGCTGCAATGCCCCATGGTCATGTGATCACCCTTTGACAAGTAAAGTCAATGGGGAAGCTAGATTAACTTAACAACATGTTACTGACTTAACAACTGCAGTGATTCAAGAAAGGTAACAGAATGGGGCAAACCTCACTTAACAAGTGTGTTGGTCAGCAGCAGAAATTTTGGGCTCAATTGTGATCATAAGTCAAGGACTACCTGTGTGTGAAGCAGTATATGGAACATGGTGGAAGCACAAACAGCAAGATACATAAAGCAAATGTGTTGGTGTAAACTACAAATGTGTTGGTGTAAAGCAGCTCTTGCTTCCTTTTCTTTTCTCTTTCTTAATTTCTTTGGCTTACCGGGGTTTTCTCCATCTCTTCACTCTGCATGGTGCTTACCTTGAAAGATGAGTATGGATGTCTATAAAATTTCTTCAGAGAAGAAATTGCTCATGGTAAGGATAAAAACAGTCTGCACATACTCAGAGAATGGACTTTTTTTGCTCTTGCTTCTGCCATTACAGATAGCTTTGAAATAAGCATCTGGTAAGCCCCAATTCAAATTAAGCCCTAAAAGCCATAGGCCAATAACGGA
Organism: Notechis scutatus; assembly: GCF_049901735.1. Classification (NCBI taxonomy): domain Eukaryota; kingdom Metazoa; phylum Chordata; class Lepidosauria; order Squamata; family Elapidae; genus Notechis; species Notechis scutatus. Next base: position 249,940,247 of record NC_142010.1, on the reverse strand, counting down.
TTGCCGGCTGCAATTCTTCGATAAGGAGGCAGACTTCATGGATTATATGAAGTAGTCATGTACTACAGTAAAATAAAAAAAGAGTTCCTTTGAAACAGTTCTTTATTATAAAAGGTTGAGCTCCAGAATTAATAAAAAAAAATCAGAATCACTTAATTACCTTTGCATTTAATTTCCCTCGGGACTTCTTAAAATTCTAGAAGAAAATTCTTAATGTCACCCAGACTTGCAGAGTGTATTTTCTGCTGGGAGCTTCATTCCCTCAACCTACCACAGAAAAGCTGCAAAATTCTAACATGTGTTTCAATTTCTCTCCACCCTATAAAAGTATGTTCATTTAGTTTGAATGTTTTAAGTTGGACTTAGACCAAATAAGATACAAATGAGATTTTGAAAATGTTAAGTTTAACCCAGTATCCCATGTTGGGAGAAAGAGAGGGGGAAAGTTGGCGTGTGTGTGTGTGTGTGTGTGTGTGTGTTAGAAAAACCTTCTGTGATAGGTATGCAAGAGCAACAAAGGGTATTTGACAAAATGTGTCTCATGACACAAACTCTGCTTCTAGAAAGAATACAGAGAAGAACAAAAAAGATGATTAGGGGACTGAAAACATATGAACGGTTGCAGGAATTGGGTATGTGAAGTTTAATGAAAAGAAGGACAGGATAGCAGTTTTCCAATATCTAAGGAGCTGCCCAAAACAAGAGGGAGTCAAACTATTCTCCAAAGCAGGACAAGAAGCAATGGATGGAAACTAATCAAAGAGAGAAGCAACCTAGAACTAAGGAGAAATTCCCTGACAGTTAGAACAATCAGTGGAACAACTTGCCTCTAGAAGTTGTAGAAGAAACCAAACAACCATTTGTCTGAAATGGCATAGGATTTCCTGCCTGAGCAGGAGGTTGGACTAGAAGACCTCCAAGGTCCCTTCCAGTTCTGTTATTCTGTTAACTCCTGCACTATTTCTTTGTTAAATTTATTTGCCTCCTATTTTGCCATGGGGCTACTCTAGGAGGCTTACAACAATAAAAAGGAAAACATGAAAAGGGTATAAAGAGAACAGAAGATAATAGAGTGAATAAACAGTGAAAAAGAACACAACAAGAATACATCAATAAGAAGGTAAAGGTTCCCCTTGCACATACGTGCTAGTCATTTCCAACTCTAGGGGGCGGTGCTCATCTCCGTTTCAAAGCTGAAGAGCCAGCTCTGTCCAAAGATGTCTCCGTGGTCATGTGGATGGCATGACTTAATGCCAAAGATGTGCGGAACGCTGTTTCCTTCCCACCAAAGTTGGTCCCTATTTTTCTACTTGCATCTTTACGCGTTTTTGAACTAGGTTGGCAGAAGTTGGGGCAAGTAACAGGAGCTCACTCCATTACACGGCGCTAGGGATTCGAACCACTGAACTGCCGACCTTTCGATTAACAAGCTCAGCATCTTAGCCACTGAATACATCAATATGAATATGAATGTAGGTAATCATATTGAATACATTAATATGATTACCTAAAAAGATAGATACTAGGTAGAGAGCAGTGAATGAGGGGGGGGACAAGTGAAGTCAGTTATCAATCCAGTAGCCACCTCCAGTGTGGAACTTCCCCATTTGGACCCGAGTCCAACTGGCAAAGCCAGGTCTTTAGGTTCTTCTCAGAGGTGGTATTTAGCAGGTGGTTCTGAACAGTTCTGGAGAACCGGTAGCAGAAACTTTGACTAGTTTGGAGAACCAGCAAATACCACCTATGACTGGAGATTTTACAGTATCCTTCCCCTGCCACACCCACCAAACCACGCCCACAGAACCAGTAGTAAAAAAAAATTGAATCCCACCACTGATTCTTGCTTAAAGGATAGGAAGAATAGGAGGGCTGGCATATATCTTACCTTACAGCAGGAATGGGGAACTATGACCCTTTTATGACTTGTGGACTCCAATTCCCAGAATTCTCAGGAATTTTGGGAGTTGAAGTCCATAAGTCATAAAGGGGCCATAGTTCCCCAACTTGTGTCTTTTAGAGGACAGGATGTTCCAAAGGGCACTATTTCTATGGGCATCACAACATTGCTCACTTATGCCATGGGGATGAAGCTTTGAACATGCCAGTAAGGGTGCAGAACAACACTGGATTTCCATGTCAAATAGCTGCAACTGACACTGTTTGGCCCACTGGGTCATGTTGAGTTTACATCACGAACTGCTGGAAGCTAATTACCATATGAAAGAATAGGAATTTATGGAGCACTAATTTAGTTTAGTTTAGTTAACTTTAGTGTCATTGCACCTCGTACAACGAAATCGAACACCATCTTCAGTGCACATCATGACCATGACCATGAAAATAAACACAAACACACATCCTTCACCCTTCACACATTGAACACTAAGGACTACAAACAGTTTCTTCTCTGAAACATTGGATCACAAATGCATTTGCTTTCTGAATTTGAACTGGCTTTCTACTGTGATAGAAAGACCGGTCAATACTATTCTGTGTGGTTACAGTTTAGTGATGGGCTTATAATCAGGCTGATTGATTTCCTGTACGTAACACAACATGATTTCTTATTCTCTCTCTCTGTTTTTCTGTCTCTCCTCCCTCCCTCCCTCCCTCTCTTATGAAACAATAAAATAAAAATATTTTAATACAGCTGTGTAATGACCAGAATTATCCTGGGAATCCGGAGTTGATTTTTATGGTGTGAGAAAGACTGCAACCATGTGGGACGTTTTTCATCCTCTGAATTCCGAGTTCTTCCAAATTTAAAAATAGTATTCCTGATTTCCTGCTTTGCTAAACGGCACCTAACCTTCAAGTCAAATTAAGCATGGCTCACTCTGGGTTAGCCTTCAGGGACATAACTTCTGTGTGCTGGTGTTAAGTTATTCCTGCAAACATCTGCCAGAAGTGTTCCAAAACGAAGGCCAGAAAAACAACCAGATGTTACAGATGATATTCTATCACCACAGTTTTGAAGAGGGTGCTCTTTTTGGGGTTTTGGCAGTAGAACCATTATCATTATCATCATAAATATTATCATTTCAAACTAGATCTTATTTCGTGTAGATTCCACTACACCCAGAAAGAATAAACACTGAAAAGCTGTAATTCTCTCTGAAATGGTTATGACCAAAGGTCAGTTCCTGTTTGAGAATTTTGGGAGTTGTAGTCCTAACAGATGTGTAGGACAGCATCCACTTTCCCACACAGGGATGTCCACAGGGAGCGGTAAAAACATATAACAGAGATTTTGGCACTAAGTTTAAAAATTTATACTTCGTTTTCATATGACAAAAACTACTTAAATGTACTTCTGTTTATCTTTTTATCTCTTATTTATGCCATATGGAACATTAATTGTATAATTCAGTGATTTTCTTAGTTCACTTACTGATATCATCTTTTCTGAAGCAACGTCTTTGTTTTAAATAAATTTTAAAAATGATTTTAAAAAATCAAGATGGCAGTTTATGCCACTGCTTTGGCATTTCTCTCACACTCCTTTTCATTTTATGTAGAGAGACTGACATGTTCCTATTCAGAAGTTATGTAAAGACCTATTATAAATGCCTGTAGCTGAATGAATGTATCTATGTGTAAATATGCATTAATTCTTTATATAGTGCATAGATGGCAATTAAAATATGTCTGAAATCTCTTACCTCACTCTCTTTCATATTTTGTTTGTTTGTAAAATTTATTGGCCACCCATCTTACCTCAGTGTAATTCTAGGTAGCTTAAAATCATAAAAAATAAAGAGTGTACAGAGTTAAAAGACATACTTTTTTATCTGTTTGCTCTGTACTTGATTCATCATTAATATCAAAGTGGTTAAATTATGATTACGTTATTTCCAATCATAATCAGTGACTGGTGCTATCAATGGAGTTGTTAATGGTCTTACTACATAATGCTGAATTCAGACTTGACATTAAGCCAGGACTTACCTATGGGTTCATGGAGTGGTGGTATTCAAAAAAATTTACTAACGGTTCTGTGGGCGTGGCTTGGTGGACGTGATGTGGCTTGGTGGGCATAGCTTGGTGGGCGTGCCAGGGGAAGGATACTGCAAAACCCCATTCCCTCCCCACCCCACTACCCTGCTTTCCAGCTCTGTTCTCCTGTGCAGGGCAACAAAAGAAGACCCAGCCAATTGGAGGCAGAGAATAGATGGAGGCAGGGCCAGTCAGAGGTAGTATTTGCCGGTTCTCCGAACTACTCAAAATGTCCACTACCACTTCTCCAGAACTGGTCAGAACCTGCTGAATACCACCTCTGGGTTCATGTAATAAGCCATTGTGGCCTGGTCCACATAAACACTAATGCAGAAACAATTAAATCATGGGACTTCCGGTTTGCCAGGCTTCGGCGGCGGCAGAGATTCGCGATCCTGCGCGATCCCTGCTGCGCTAGCCATCTTGGTGCCTCCGATCCCGACGGGTCTGGAGGCTAAGGCTGCCCCGTAGAGGCAGCCGAAGATAGGGGGGATCCGGAGAGGGGTTTGGGGGTGTCGCAGACCCCCCCAGCCGGCAAAACCCCCTTCTCTCAAGGCGGTGGAGCAGCGGTCTGTAATGGCCGCCACAAAGAAGCCGGCAGCTGGGTAAGACTGCGCAGGAGGAAGAGGGAGAAAGTTTTGAAGAGAAAGTTTTTTTGGCTGACCCAGGACTTTAAGATACACCTAACAACCTGAAAACCATGACTTTTTGAACGATACTTTGTTTCCAGAGGAGATTTTCAAGCGGTGAATTTGAGGTGCTGAAAGGGAAAGTTTACTCTCCTTCCCTACGGAATTAACAAATAGACATTGAGAAACCTGTCTTTTTATAGAAGGTAAAAATTTGGCTCCTTGTTATAAGTGGGAAGGGAGAGGACAAAAAAAATATTAAGATCTTGTTGGAGGAGATGCCTTGAAGATTTTGAGACTAGAAATTAATTGTAACAAGGCTTTAAAATACAGATTGGGCTTTTTTTTTTTCTTTTTATTGATATTACCCCAGGAAGAGAAAGTGAGAACTTTGTGCTTTGTTTGGACTGATTGATGACTCTGGGACTTTGGGGAACTGTTCTAACTTTTGAAACATCTTGGTTGTTTTAAGAAGAAGAAGAAGAGGGGGGGGAAAGGTTTACAAAGGCTTTACCTGTTGATGAACTTAGAAAAGAACATGGAAAAATAAAGAAAGAAGGTAAGGACGCTGTGAAAGAAGCCTTTCATTTTTTAGAAATGGCGCTTGCTATTTATCAGCAAACACAACAACAGATGGAAGAAGAAGAAGAAGAAGAAGAAGAAGAAGAAGAAGAAGAAGAAGAAGAAGAAGAAGAAGAAGAAGAAGAAGAAGAAGAAGAAGAAGAAGAAGAAGAAGAAGAAGAAGAAGAAGAAGAAGAAGAAGATGCCATCGTTAATGAATCCAAAAGTTTAATCAAGAAAGAAAGGAGAAAGAGAGGAAGGAAAATGAAGGACTTAAGACTTAAAAAAACACCCAAGAAAGAGAAAAATAAGATGCAAAATCAACACAATGTTAGAAAGCAAAAGAAAAAAGGAATACAACAGAGAGGGGAAGCTAAAAAGGCGGAGGTTAGAAGAGGGGGGGTAAAAAGGCCAGGTGGGATAAGAAAGGAAGGGGGAAAGGGGAAAAAAGCCACAAAGGTATGAAACAAGATGGGAAAAAAGGAATTTTTTTTAGGGATAAAGGGTAATGCATAATTTTTTAAAAAAGAAGATTCTGCAAGGTACATAAGATGGTATTGTAGTATTTCTATTAGAAATAGAAAATTAGAATGTTATAAGAATTAATAAAAGACTAAAATATTGAAATGTTTAGTAATTATAGACTTTAAAATTTAACAAAATATTAAAGGGAATGTCTAAAATATTGAGTTCAATTAAAGAGTTTAATTGACTATTGTGTTGATGTTATTATAAACTTATTACTGTAGCACTTGTTTTTGAAATAGATAATTGGAATGTTACAAGATTTAATATTTAGATTTATTATCTAATTATGTATTTAATCATTTTGGATTTATTATTTTTTCTTCTTTTTAAAAGTTAGTAGGTAGAATGTACTAAGCAGAATCAGGTTGGGTACTAGGCGTTATTTTAAATGTTAATTTAGGGGGACGATAGAAAGGCATCATACTTTGATTAGTGCTTCCAGGAGAAAACTTTTTTTTTTACTATAGGGAATGAGATAAATGGATAATTTGGAAAGAATGGACAAAAGATACAAGTATAATGATTTAAATTAAAATGAAATAAATAAAATAGAATTAAGAAGAGTGAAAAGCGGGGAGAAGCTATATAGAAGATATAGAATGGTAAATAAGATAGGTAATCGTATATAAGATGAGCATGAATTTAATTGAAGTCCATATAAAGAGAGGTAATCTGGGGCCAAGCTACTTTCTAAAAAGAAGTTTTATGTTTTTGTGTTTTGTGTGTTTATGTTTGTTTGAGAATTAATAAAACCTTGGAGGAATGTTGGATGAGAATAACGGTAAACAAGTCAGAGAGAAATGAAGATGATGACTATAAAATGGATAAATATAGAAAAAATAATAATAATGAAATTGAATAAGAGTAAAGAGAAATAATGAGAAATTTGCTAAAAGATATTTATATGTGCATACAAATGGGGTAAAATAGAATTATGTTGTATAAAAAAATGTTTTATTTGACTTGTAAAAATTTATAATGGAAAGAAGTTTTATGTACTCAATGGTTAATGATGGTTTGTCTTTAAAATTAATAAAATTTGTTTAAAAAAAAAAAGAAACAATTAAATCATAATCTGTAAGCCAAGCCACCATGACAGTCAGAATACACAGATGGGAAAACAGAAGAAAAATGAAGAAACACATTTTACATTTTGCCTATTTTCAGTGGAAGGATCCATTGGTTGCCAAAACAAAAACTATCCACACAAAGATTCTGGATACCAGCTGCAGCTTTAGTGATTCAAGACTTCAGCCCTGATTACAACACATTCATCTCTATTGAGTCAAATGAGATTTTTAGTCCTTTGTAAATAGGTTAGAAAACCAGGAAGCTTAATCTGGCAAAAAAAAAAAAACACAACGCTGCATATTTCATGAAACTCTTGAAAGTTCTCAGAGGCTCAAAGAACACGAACTTGATATAAAATATACTCATGATCAAAACAGAAGGAAAATGGCTTCATGCCCAACATGAAGTGGGGATCAGTTATAGGGAGAAAGAGACACAAAAATTAGAGTTGACTACACCTAAGTCTCACTTAACATGTACTGCAATCGCTAGATTTCTTTCATAACGACTTTTTAGTTTTTCTACAATAAAAATTCCTTATCAGAAATTCTTATATGCTTGAATGTTCTATTTTAGACTGCCAGCAGAGGAAACATGCTACAAACATAAATATGTGGTTACTTAAATCACGATATACTGCCATTTCAAGGCAAGAGCCAAAATCTAAAGAATATAGTATTTCCCCTGAGATTATTCTGGTCTCACAGTAATGGTGGATTTCCCAGGAAACGACAAAACAGGCATCCATTATTATTTTTATTGAGAACACCATTTGGGCTTCCCATTCACTCAACCCCAGCCATGAATTTTACATCCTTCATGAAACCTCGGCAAATCATAACAGCATACTAACTTTCTTACTCTAAAAAAATCTATTCTGACCACAATGTTGAAAGTGTTTTTAATTTTTTGAATTATTAGGGTGTATTAATTAACATTTAATAATTCAATAATATTAATTGATAATAATATTTAATAACATAATTTTATTTACTATTTTTGGAATTAAATGTAGTCCTAAGCTGCACCAACAGAGGGGTACTATGAGATCATGTGAAGTGATAGTACAGCTCTATACTATATTGGTAAAACCACACTTGGAATACTGTGTCCAGTATTTTGGTCATCACAATATAAAAAAGATCTAAAATTCTAGAAAGAGTACAAAAAAGAGCAAGAGGTCTGGATGCTAAATAGTATGATGAACAGTTAAGGAATGTATATATGTCTAGTCTAACAAAGAAAAGGACTAGGGAGTGACATGATATAAGTCTTGAGGGGCTATCATGGAGAAGAGTGGGTCAATCTATTCATCAAAGCACTTGATGACAGGAAAAGGTAAAAGTTCTTTAAAGAGAAATTCAACCTAGAACTAAGGAGAAATTTCCTAAAAATGAGAACAATGAATCACTGGAATAGCTTGCCTCCAGTGGATGTTCCATCACTGGAGGTTTTCAAGAAGAGATTGGACAACCATTTGTCTGGAATGGTATAGGTCTCCTGTTGAGCAAGGGAGTTGGACTAGAAGACCGCCAAGGTACCTTCCAATCCTATTAATATTCTATATTAACTAATTCTAAGTAGATGACTACTTCTGGGGAAGAAGAGAGTTAGTTTAGTAAACAGGTTGAGAATGCCATGTGCATGCAACTGGTCTTTTGCTTAATAGGACATGAATTTTTGCTTGATCTCAATTTGAAAGCAAAGAGAACCTCATAACAAACTGGACTTGGTTGATTCCTACACTCCAAGCAAAACACGTACATCTGTTTTTACTTTTGCACTAGAAAAGTCATGCCTTGAAGTGTTGACATACAAATCCATGAGAAGCCGTCAGGAAAATGTCAACTTTGATTTCAAACACAAAAGCACATTTTAATTCATTCCACGAATGAAAGTTGGTCAACAAAAAGATCATTCCAGGGATCAGTGACATTTCTGCCTGCTTAGCGCACAGAAGAATCGACTTTGGCACTTCCAATGATCTGCCCAATGACAAGGCTGGCAGATGTGCAGATTCACTCCTGCTAGAGAATAAGGAAAATGAAACATTTGCTTTTAGTCTCCTCAAAAAATCATCTTGGCAGTATAATTCTACTCAGAGGATACAAGACTCATAGGACAGCCTGCTGTGAAAGAAATGCTAAAAAAAGAAGTTAGCTACAATCAAGAGCAGTTCATTTCTAGATGGATGGCTTTTGTGGTTTGCTGTTTATTCATCTCCAGAGGGGGGAAAATCTACCCTCTTTTCTGCACATTTTGAAAAACAAGACAGAGATGGGAGAAAAACAGGTTCAATTCAGTGTTTTATATAGGATATTCAATTTGCAAACATGACTTGAGTGACTACACTAATTTAATTTCCTCACTCACCTACCTTGGCAATAACAAAATGTCAGTAATCCATTCAACCAGAGAACGGCTATTTTCAAATATGTCAGAACCTCTGAAAATCAGGTGAAAAACCTATCACTTCTTGTATTCCACACCACAACAAAAATAACTAAAAGCCCATATACTGTGGGAGTCTTGCCTATTGTTAATGTTCTTGCACTCTTCAGAAATAAAAAATGAGGAAAGCCTAAAGTCTAGAGAAGCCCCATTTTTGTTGTTTTTTTTTGTAATTTTGGACCCAATCAAGCCCAACATTATTCAATATTAAAATTAATCCCTTCCAACTCTACTATTCAATACGTTAATTTCAACAACACACTACCATTCAGTTGACCCTAGAAACAATTTTCTACTAACTGGGTCTGTATATATATATATATCTCATTGGCTAATAAGGAGTTCAGACTGGCCCACATTCACAGGCTGTCCTTGATTTACAACCATTTATTTAGTGACCATTCAAAGCTACAGCAGTGCTGAAAAAAGTGACTTATGACCAGTCTTCCAAATTATGACTTTCTCAGCATCTTCACATGTCATGTGATCAAAATTTGTATTTTCAAAAGCATGTATTTATGATAGTCGCAATGTCCTGGGATCAGGTGATCACCATTTGTAACCTTCTTAATGGATTTCTGACAAGCAAGTCAATGGGGTGAGCTGAATTCCAATACTAGAATGACATAATTTGCTTTAACAACTGTATGATTCACTGAAATAATTTCAGTGACAACTGTGGCAAAATGCACATTTTTAATTTTGCCCAGTTGCTTATCAATGGAAATTCTGATGCCAATTCTGCTCCTAAATCCAGAACTGCCTGTATCAGAAGTAGTACACAGAGCATCATCACATGAGGGGAACTCAGATGACTTAGGAAATGCCTGATATGTGGGGATATTTCCCCCAAATCTGCTTAGTGGTGGGTCAAAAGCAACGGCAATGCTTTCAAGATTCAGCCAATCTTGATGTCTCTTCAACATGTCTGCACCTGTGGCCCATCAAAATTAAAATAATGATAGACAAAATTTACTATATATAAGATTTCAGCATCAACATGCGAGATCAACATTTCATGGGAATGGAATTTTCATGTCAAAATGCATTGAGGACCAAATTCAATGAGTTTCAAAGCAGTTGAGTACCACTACACAAGATTTTTTTTAACCCATTACCAACATCGGCTGATAGATAACTAATAACCCATTCCAGATAAGATGTTATTGGGACACTATCTAAAGTTGCTTTTTGTAGGATGAGCAGCTATCTAAATGTGATAGATAGATAAATAAAAATAAGAGCTATCACGTTCTTCCCAAGTGTGAGATAGCACCCGCTCACACTTCAGAACTGCAAAGAAAAGTATTCTAAAGGCAATTAAATATACTTTAACAAACACCCTGTAGACATTGACAAAAATAACTGCACTGAAAAAAGACAGAATGTAGATGATAAATGTATTATCTATTTGACCTGCCCTAGTTAGTAACTCAAAAGAATATGTATAAGGTATCCTTGATACGGGTGGGAGAAAATAGCTACAGACAGGGCCCATGTGTTTGGGTGAGAAAACAGGAAACTCTTGTTCACCAGGGAACAAGGTAGGAAATGTGTGAGTCCCGCCAGCAACCGAATAGGAAACAGGAAGCCTTAATACTAGAATGACATAATTTGCTCAGCTACTTCACATATCTGAAGAAACAGCTGTTCCACCGTTGAGAGGGCAACAGAGAAACAACACACACAGGGAGAGGAAAGCCATGAACAGCCAGTGCCTGAGGCAGATTTCTTTCAGTTTTGAGCAAAAAAGAACATAACCATAATTTTGTTAGCTTTGTTAAGTACCTGCCCATACATGTCAGTTGCAATTTAGCACATGAATTCCAAAGGAAAGCTGCAATGTGAAACTGCTGAATGAAAAGCATAAATTGAATGAAAAAACGAAAACTGGAAAAAAAAAATTTACCCTGCACCAAAGGTGCTTTTTTCAAAAGGCAACTGGACTTGAAGACGTTTCGCTTCTCATCCATTGAAGAATTGAAGAAGCTTCTTGGAGAGAAGCGAAATGTTTTCAAGGAAAAACAAAATCCAGTTGCCTTTTGAAAAAAGCACCTTTGGGACAACCATTACCTGGATGGCCGAGAGTCTCTATAGACACTCCACTCTGTAGAGTTCAAGAAAATTGGGGATTCTGATTACAGATGTTAATGAATTAGCCAGAATAATCCTACCTAGAGACACTCTATGAATGAGATGGACAGTACAGGTAATCCTAGACTTACAACTATTTATTTAGCAACTGAACCATTGTAACAGCACTGAAAAAAGTGACTTATATAGCTGCTATGAATGGATCCATGGCTTAGCTCACCTATAACTTTTGCATGTCATTGCTGTTGGAAACCCGGTTGCAACAAGTCTGTCCAGGTGATTATCAAAATAACAGAATAAAAGAGTTGGAAGGGACCTTGGAGTTCTTCTAGCCCAACCCCCTGCTTCAGCAGGAAACCCTACACCACTTCAGACAAATGGTTATCCAATCTCTTCTTAAAAACTTCCAGTGCTGGAGCATTTACACCTTCTGGAGTCAAGTCATTCCATTGATTAATTGTTCAGTCAGGAAAATTCTCCTTAGGTCGAGGTTGCTTCTCTCCTTGATCAGTTTCCATTCATTGCTTCTTGTTCTGGTGCTGTGGAGACTAGGTTAACACACACACACCTTCTTTGTGGCAGCCCCTTAAATACTGAAACACTGCTATCATGTCATTCCTAGTCCTTCTTTTCATTAAACTAGACATACACAATTCCTGTAACCTTCAGTTAGGATTCGAAGCAATGAACTTTGTATTTTATTGTAAGCTGTCCAGAGTTGCTTTGGATAGTGAATTGAGCAGCATACACATTTAATAAATTTTAAAAAATGATGCACAAAAGCCTTTCCCATAGTGAATGGGGATTTGCTTGTCCTATTAGAGTGGCAATGTGCTATAAGATGCTTTGAGAATTTCTGCATTGTTTTAGTCTACAGTGGGGGTGTCCCACTGTAGAATTTTTTCCCCAAAATTCTGGGAGTTGAAGTTCACAAGTCTTAAAGTTGCCAAGGTTAGACAGCCCTTTCTTACAGTATAAATTCCTCTGGGAATCATTTGGGATTCATCAATGGTGTGGGGGGGAAAAACAGAGAATGAAAAGGAAAAATAACCACCAACTGATGTTTCTTTACAAATGTTTATTTTGCTGCTCACCAAGCTATTGTAATTTCAATTGACACTTGCCAATTCCTTTGGCATGTTTGCATTTCAGACTCACTACAACATCAAACAAAAGAGACAGAAGAAGCTGGAAGAAAACAAAAACTTAGGCGGATTCAGAAGGGAGACAGCCAGCAAAGATGAAAGCCTCGCTGTGTTGTATGTGCAAGATTTAATTGCAAACAGCAGTAATTTAAAATCCTTGCCATTTGTATTGCAATAACCAGAGATAGAAGGGCTTATGAGAAATAATCGCATGCGGTCTGAAAACTGGAATGGGCCACTGCCCACTCCTTCCTAAATGGTCTCTGTTTGAAAAAGGTTTGTTTGAAAATCTTGTTAGCAAGGTTTTGTAAATACGAAAAGGGTGAGTAAGAACTGCTCAGATGTTACACATTAATATTGTAATCCTATATACACCTGGAATCAGACCCATTAAGTCCTTCCATGTTTACTGCAGCATTAACTTGAACAATGGTAAGTGTTTAAAGACATTTCTATATTTGAACATTGGTAGGTATTCAGCTGGTGCACCGTGGCTACTATATAGAAGATGCAGAAAAATCACAAATTAGCCTTTTCTGTCAACCCTGAAACTGGCTTGGCAAAAGCCATCTTGGAGCTTCAGCATTGCCATACTGGAGCTGAGGGATAAGGAGTTGAAATTGGAGATAGCTGGGGTTATGTAGTCAAAATAAAATGCTTTCTCTTGGGAACCAAGGACGTTCTCACACCTGGCTGGAGGAAGGAGGAGTGATGTCACCTGACCAGTAGATTGGTCCATGTGAGTTATTGTTTGGGATTTGGGAGGGGACTTTCTCTTTTAATTAGGTAAAAACCCTTCAGGGTCGGTTTTCACCAGATCTTGTGCCAATATGATATTTCCAATAAAGCTATTCTTTGAGGAATCTACCTGCCTCGGAGTTCTTGCTTGCAATGGATCTATTACTTGGAACCCTGACATTGTCAAGTGCAGACAGTCAACATGAGTCTGTAGGCCTTGTTTAAAGCTCTTGACTTACTCCAAGTTATGCTTCATGCCTGAAGACTTGTAGATAATCCTCCATTTATGGCCATTTGTTTAGTGGCTGTTCAACGTTGCAAAGGCACTGAAAACAGTGACGTACACCAGTCCTTGCACTTACAACTGTTGGAGCAACCCCACAATTACATGATCCAAATTTGGGCGCTTGGCACCAACATATATTATGATTGACATTGATTTCCAGTCTGCCCTATAGCTCTGGATTCATTTGTGGTCTCCCACCCAAGTACTAAATGCTCACTTTGCTTCCAAGGTTTGACAAGCTTAGCCAGGGCTGCTGCCAATTGAAAATATCCCATATAATGTGAAGTTGCTCTTAACAGAGGTCTTGGAATAATAATAAATCAAAGTCACACAAACTTTACACCCTGCATTCCTTCTCTTCAGAGAGAACTTCAGATCCATACTGGCATGCTCATATAACATCTAAGTACAGCATAGTTATGTAAATTATATCTTTCTAAGCTTTATGCATGGCCCCCAGCAACTTCTTCAACTTTTAGCAATTCTCAGTATTTTAAAACTCGGTTTAGTGGTTTCACAATAGGAAACCTGGATGAGGAAGAAAAGACTTTTATATGGGGGAAAATGGTTGGTTTTCCTTTTTTTAATCAAAAATGGGGACAGCCATTTGTCTGGGTCTATTTATTGATTGATCAAATTTATATAACTGCCCATCTGATAGAAAGTGACTCTGGATGATGTTTGACAATCCAATAAAACAGTCAAATATATAAAACAATTATTCCTCAAAATCCTTATATAATAATCATTAAAAGAATATTAAACATTTTATACTTCTTGCAGTGAGTTGGATGCACTTGATAGTTTTAGTGAGCTTTTCTAACTGTAGGAATGTGTCCTTTTCATCTGGAAATGTCCATTTTCTCATTTAATCCACCTGGGTAGTTTTCAACAGATTCTGTTAGATCAATATGAAGCCTTTACCCCATTTCAAAATATCGTAAACCATTATGGTCACTGATTTTATTAAGATCAATAATTCTCACATCTATCACTGCAATTTTCTCATTTCATTCTCATTTCTCAGAAGTTCATGGTATTTCATATAAGTATTTATACAGCATCCCAACTCAATTTTATCCAGAATGTGTTTTTACCCTTGGGGCCACTGGCCTTCTTGACTAGCTATCTTTGTTAACATGTACTCATTTCTCACATCTGCACTGATTAATCAACATTATTTTCACATATATCCTCTTGGGATAATTCCTCCTGAACGAGATGTTCCTTGCCAACTGTTAACTCTACCCCCAGAATTCATGACAATGTGACTTTAACATCTGTCATCTTTACAATAGTGATGGGATGGAAGCAATGTTAAAATAGAGGTATGGATTCCTTCTAGAACGGGCATGCAACGGGCATGTATGTGAGGTCTGTATAAATATCTCTGATTGGAAGTTCCCCTAAACCAAGTGAAATGTCGCAAGAGTGAATGCTAAAATTATAGATTAATCAGTTTGACTGGCCTTTGTCTCTACTCGATGATCTAGCACAGTGATCCCCAATCTTTTGACGCCGCGCCCGGTACGGCATCAGCTGCGCCGCCATCTTTTTGATGAAAAAGTGCTTCCTGTAACCTCACCGGAAGCACGCTTTCATCAAAAAGATGGCGGCGCTTACGCTCCGTGAGCTTTTTCGGCAGAAATGGCTTTCTACCCAGAAAAGCTCATCGAGCGCAGCCGCTTATCTTTTTGATGAAAACGCGCTTCTGGTGAGCTTTCTACCCGAAAAAGCTCACCGGAAGCACTTTTTCATCAAAAAGATGGCGGCGCCAGCAAGCCGCGGACCGGTAGTTGTTCCGCTGACGGTACCGTCCGCTGACCGGTGGTTGGGGACCCCTGATCTAGCACACGGGTGTCAAACTCACGGCATCACGTTGCCATCATGGGATGTTTTGTGATGTTTTTCCCCTTCGTGGAGCTGGGGTGGGCATGGCCTGCGCATGAGGCATCTGGCCCATGGGCCCCCAGTTTGACACCCCTGATCTAGCAGCAGCTGTGAAGTCAAAAGAACTCCCAGTTTGTAAACCCTTTCCACCTGAGCTAAAGTAAAAGCTCACAATCAGCTAGAATCTAGACACCGTGAGTTTGACACCTGTGAGCTAGATGGTTCCTGAATCTTACAGCCTCTAAGCACCAGGTGAATGCACCTCCTGTACGGCCTGGGGAGAAGATGTACAACCAGGTATCATCAGTATACTAATAATGCCTCTCTAAATGAATGATGTCTCCCAACATTCCCATACAGATAATACACTGCTCAAAAAAAATAAAGGGAACACAAAAATAAGACATCCTAGATCTGAATGAATGAAATATTCCTATTAAATACTTTGTTCATTACATAGTTGAATGTGCTTACAACAAACTCACACAAAAATTATCAATGGAAATCAAATTTAGCAACCCATGGAGGTCTGGATTTGGAGTTACACTCAAAATTAAAGTGGAAAAAAACACTACAGGCCAATCCAACTTTGATGTAATGTCCTTAAAACAAGTCAAAATGAGGCTCAGTAGTGTGTGTAGCCTCCACGTGCCTGTATGACCTCCCTACCACGCCTGGGCATGCTCCTGATGAGGTGGCAGATGGTCTCCTGAGGGATCTCCTCCCACACCTGGACTAAAGCATCCCCCAACTCCTGGACAGTCTGTGCTGCAACGTGGCGTTGGTGGATGGAGCGAGACATGATGTCCCAGATGTGCTCAACTGGATTCAGGTCTGGGAAACGGGTGGGCCAGTCCATAGCATCAATGGCTTCATCTTGCAGGAACTGCTGACACACTCCAGCCACATGAGGTCTAGCATTGTCTTGCATTAGGAGGAACCCAGGGCCAACCGCACCAGCATATGGTCTCACAAGGGGTCTGAGGATCTCATCTCGGTACCTAATGGCAGTCAGGCTACCTCTGGTGAGCACATGGAGGGCTGTGTGGGCCCCTAAAGAAATGCCACCCCACCCCATTACTGACCCACTGCCAAACCAGTCATGCTGGAGGATGTTGCAGGCAGCAGAACGTTCTCCACGGCATCTCCAGACCCTGTCACATCTGTCACATGTGCTCAGTGTGAACCTGCTTTCATCTGTGAAGAGCACAGGGCGCCAGTGGCGAATTTGCCAATCTTGGTGTTCTCTGGCAAATGCCAAACGTCCTGCATGGTGTTGGGCTGGAAGCACAATCCCCACCTGTGGACGTCGGGCCCTCATACCACCCTCATGGAGCCTGTTTCTGTCCGTTTGAGCAACCACATGCACATTTGTGGCCCGCTGGAGGTCATTTTGCAGGGCTCTGGCAGTGCTCCTCCTGTCCCTCCTTGCACAAAAGTGGAGGTAGCGGTCCTGATGCTGGGTTGTTGCCCTCCTACGGCCTCCTCCACGTCTCCTGATGTACTGGCCTGTCTCCTGGTAGCGCCTCCATGCTCTGGACACTACGCTGACAGACACAGCAAACCTTCTTGCCACAGCTCGCATTGATGTGCCTTCCTGGATGAGCTGTACTACCTGAGCCACTTGTGTGGGTTGTAGACTCCGTCTCATGCTACCACTAGAGTGAAAGCACCGCCAGCATTCAAAAGTGACCAAACCATCAGCCAGAAAGCATAGGAACGGAGAAGTGGTCTGTGGTCACCACCTGCAGAACCACTCCTTTATTGGGGATGTCTTGCTAACTGCCTATGCTTTCTACCTGTTGTCTATTCCATTTGCACAACAGCATGTGAAATTGATTGTCAATCAGTGTTGCTACCTAAGTGGACAGTTTGATTTCACAGAAGTGTGATTGACTTGGAGTTACATTGTGTTGTTTAAGTGTTCCCTTTATTTTTTTGAGCAGTGTACATTAAATAGGTGAGAAGACCAAGGCCTGCAGCATCCCATAATACAACAGTCAAGGACTTGACCACTCACTACGAGCGATTAGTCTTCTCCTTACTATGGAGTAAAACTATTCCAGTACATCCAGCCCTCACAGGGAGGTTGATCAATGCCACTGAGAATTCTAATAGGATTACACTCATTCTATTCAAGTTCTGATGGTCATCCACAAAAGCAACTAATGATATATCATCCCACATACTCGTTCTCTCATTCCATTAGTGGATTTTAAGAGATCTTTACTGTATCATGCTAGTTCAGCTTTTCAGGTGGTGTTTAAGACTAATAGAAGGTAAATGGATTTATGGATATGATGTGACAAGTACCATTAGACCAAGAGCAGAAAAGGAATGGAACAATGGTTGGAAACTAATCAAGGAGAGAATTAAGGAGAAACTTCCTAATAGTGAGGACAATTAACCAGTGGAACAGCTTGCCTTTAGAAATTGTGGGTGTTTCATCACTGGAGGCTTTTAAGAAGAAACTCGACAGTCACTTGTCTGAAATGGTTTAGGGCAGGGATCCCCAACCTTTTTGACGCCATGCCCGGTACCGGCATCAGCTGGGCGCCGCGCCCGGCACGCATCAACTGGGCGCCGCCATCTTTTGACGAAAAGTGCTTCCGTGACCTCACCGGAAGCACTTTTTCGTCAAAAGATGACGGCGCTTAGCGCTCGGTGAGCTTTTCGGCAGAAATGGCTTTCACCCGAAAAGCTCACCGAGCATTGAGTGCCGCCATCTTTTGATGAAAAGTGCTTCCGTGAGCTTTCTACCCGGAAAAGCTCACCGAAGCACTTTTTACCAAAAGATGGCGCGCCCAGCAACCAGCGGCCCGGTAAGAGTTGTTCCGCTGGACCGGTATCGGTCCGTGGACCGCGGTTGGGGACCCTGGTTTAGGGTCTCCTATGTAAGCAGGGAGCTGGACTAGAAGACCTCCAAGGTCCCTTCCAGCTCTATTCTGATTTAAAGCACTGTTTGCATTCAAGCCCTCCTTCTGAACTTTCTGGAGACTTTGGAGACTTTGTCATGAGAAGCAGGATGCAAGATTAGCAGGAGTTGGCAACTATGACAACTGTATGAACTACATGCTGTGAATAGTTAAAAGTGGACAGATAGAAGACTTGCTGCACTGCAGTGACGTTAGTCTACAGCAGTTTTTCATTCTCAGCTCCCAGAATTCCCCAGCCAGCATAGCAAAATATTCCCGTAATTTTCTGGAAAACTGAAGTCCACACTTCTTGAAATTGCTGAGGTTGAAAAACACTGTTCTGTGCTAATTTCCCTTCCTCTTCTCACATCCCATAGAACAGTAAAATTGGGCAATTCTATAATGCAAGGTAGGAAACCTATAACTGCTACAAAGAGCATAGCCACTTCTCTAGTTCCCACATTTGATACAGCACAATCACTGTATTTAATGCTTTTCAAAAGAAAATGTAGTTCCCTCAAAGGGCAACAGGACAGTCACAAGACAGGAAGACAACACAACTCCAGATAGGATGGATAGAAAAGAGATAGCTCTTTTCATGAATTTATCTTCCCATAGAATCTTCAGTCTACCTACTCATAGTTGCTGTTCCTTTTTGGGGTAGAAGGATCAAGCCATCAAAGACTACATTTTGGTAGGTGAAGGCCTCCTGCGAGCATTTAGTGCAAGTCAGGAAAAACAGTGCCCGCTTCACAGGGAGTAGTCTGGGAAATAGAAAACGCCAAATTGCAAAGCAGTAATCAGTTTAATTCCAAGTTAACCGTAAGCTTGTAATTAGCCCTTACAAGCTGTAATTTTGAAAAGAAGGCACACCAAACCACAACACAGCAGAAAATGGTTTGCGTTTGTATGGTTCTATTCCAACAGCATGCCAGGAGGAATAACTTTGGATAAATGGGACATGTTGGGAAGTAATTTCTTTTCTCTGAACATGCCCTATTCCACCTACAGCTAGGATACCAGCTTAATTTTTTTTTTTCATTTGCACAAAGTTTACAGCCTTGTCTTTACAACAAACCTGTTTGATGCTGACGTAGGCTCCTGTGAGCAGAGACAGATGCTGTGAAATCCAGGTGGAGGTGGGACTTGAACCCAAATTGTTAATACTGAAGGCCAGCTGCCTTACTTACACAGTCACAGGTAGTCCTCAACTTATGTCCAAAATTGCAAGTGGAATTTTGACTGCCAAGCAATGCTGTTGTTCAGTGAGTCATCACGTGACAGGTTCTGATTTTATTACCCTTTTTATTGGAGTCATTAAGTGAATCATGTAGTTGTTAAACAAATCTGGCTTTCCCAACTGACCTGGCATGTCAGAAGCCAACCCAGGTCACAAATCACTGAAAGAAGCTGCAACCATCATAAATGAGAGCCCACTGCCAAGCATCCAAATTGCAATCCTGTGACCATGGGGGTTATGTAATATGGTCATAATTTCAAGGAAGTGTCATAAGTCACTTTTTCTGGGCCATCGTAACTTTGAATGATCTTAACACATTGTTACCAAAAGCATCGTTCTACATGTACCAACTTCAATTCCCAGAATTCTACAGGGCAGATATTTTGTTTAGAGGGACCACTATATCAGTAAAGTCCCCTGCTTGGTGAAAGCTACACAACTGATTTTCTCAACAGCCATCATTTCTTTTTAAGAAAAGAATTCAAGCAGTACTGTGAGATGTTTTTCTGCTCCTTTGCCAAAAGAGATTTTAAAAGCCCCACCCTAGACACATATCTAACAGAGGCAGTAAACATAACCAGACATCGCTAACTTCTACAAAGTTTCCCTGTCATCACTGAAAATGTCAGGCACCTTCTGATTAAAAGAAGCATATTTTGCTCAATGATGTGGAAAAACAAAATAAAAATTCCTCCTTGCCTTCCCCCATCTCTGCAAATGACAGGCGAGGAGGTGGATGCTAGAAGTTAAAAAGCTAGAAGATTAAGCCAGCTAATAAACATGGTCTTCACGTACCCACACAAAAAAAGAACAGGCTACAGTACAGTATATCCTTTGTCTCCTGACCACAAGTTTTCTAGTATTTTTTCAACGCTTAATGAAGTCTGCATTTGGACACCTTGCAAATCAGATCCAGCTGCAGTTTGAGGAAAGGGGAGCTCAGATGAAGACAGTTTTCCTAGAAGATCTGGCCTTCCATTGGGAAAAAAAAAGAGGAGGAACAGTAGGGAAAAAAAGAACCAAAGAAGCACCAATACAGGTGGCTGTTTTAATTTATTTCAGAGTTTGAGTACATGGAGAAAAGGTCAGCCAAAATTAATAGAGAGCTACAGTAGCCTTCCGCAAGGAAGGAGTACAGCTTGGGAGCATTCTTCATGAAAAATAAAGTGGATAATGAGAATATGGAAAATTCCTCTTGGTGGGGGGGATGGAGGGGAATAGATGCAGCAAAGTCTTTCTCCTTCTTTCACACAATTGAATAACATGCATCAAAACAAAAGGAAGAAGACTCAAAGCAAAGTAAAAGGAGGTTACCCAGTCATAGTTAAACCGAGGGATTTTCTGCCATCAAATGTGGTCACACTCAGGGGTGAGATTCTACTGGTTCGGACTGGTTCAGACAAACCGGTAGTTCCGGTGATCATTTGGCCCCACCCATCTGACCCGGCCCTTTTCCTGTGCTTTGTTTTCTTGTTTTTGAGCATAGCTGATTCGCGGCAGAGTGCTTTGCCACGCATCAGCTGTTTTACTCACCGGGGCTACAGCAGAAAGTAAGTATTAGAGCTAAAAATGGTCTTTTCTGAATGTTGGGTGCGCACGTTCACTGAACTGGTTGTTACACCGGTTGAATCGCACCACTGTCAACACTCCTAATTTTGATACAGATAGTTCTTGACCTATGACCATAATGAAGCCCAGAAAGTTATGATAGTGCTAAATTGAGGCACCCACATGACCACCTCGATTTTAGGAGCTTTGTGTGATAGTTGTTAAGTGGACACGGTAGTCATAAAGCAAACGCCATGATCATTAAACAGGTCATGGTCATTTGGGGGGCAAAAAATAGTCATAAATCATATCTGTGGAACGTTGCAGCAGGACACAAAGATGAGCTGGTTGCAGCAAAATGCAATCGTGATATGGTGAAAGTGTCACATGCAGAACTCTGGAACAGGGTCATAAATATCTTTGGCGGGGGGGGGGGTCCATTGTAACTTAGAAAGATCACTAAGCAACGGGTCATTAAAGAGTACCTGTTGTTGAGCAATCTGGCTTCTAGTCTTGGTCTTATCTCCAGAATCAAAGACAGCAACAAACTTCAAATATTAAGGGTCACAGGCAAGAAAAGTTGATCACGCTCATATTTAGCTCATGCATCGTAGAGTCATAGCACTTGCCACTGAGTATAGGATGAACCTGACCTCACCCCTTTCCTAAGAGGTCTCTAGGGGGCGTGCATAAGCGCACCAACGTGCCTATCATCCCTGTCCTATTGTTTCTTTTATTTTTCTTATATGTACCCATTTCATGTATTCATAACTATGTATACACTTATACTTATTATCTTGTAAACAATTGACAAATCAAATAAATAAATAAATAAATGAAATAAAGCTATCCTGACAAGCAACATCTCCAATCTTTCCTTGAATATATCTAGAGAAGCAGAAAACAACACCTCACTCACTAATTGGATCTCCTATTGAAACTGTTAGGGAATTAGTCCCCAATGTGCAACTAATTGGACACAGAATACACATATTGCATTAAGACATGGTTTGGTTTAACCACTGTGTTGTTTTTTTAAATATAAATAAAGTCACAGTGGCTGGGTTTGGGCAAACCCATTAACCATGACATGGAATTCTGAGAGTTACAGCCCCAACACATTGGAGTAAGCAACAATTGTTCTGTAGACGAACTAGTTTAAATATAGTTCCTCTGAAGCTGATATGCTTGGCCACTGTGGCTGAGAATTATGAATACTGTAATCCCAAAAGAACTAGAGCAGTGTTTCTCAACCTTAGCAGCTTGAAGGTGTGTAGATCACAACTCCCAAAATTCCCCAATCATGCTGGCGGGGGAATTTTCAGAGTTGATGTCCATAAGTCTTCAAGCTGCCAAGGTTGAGAAAGACTCAACTAGAGGGTACAAGACAGCAAGAATGTTCAAGATCTTCTTTCTTCAGCTGTTAAACTATTGCCATGGAGGGGCTTCCAGGGGAAGATGGTGGACTGAAGACAGCTCCTCTGACAAGCAGAGCCATCAACTGCAACTTTTGACAAGGGAACCAAAGGACATCAGGTTCCTTTGATCCTCCCTGGATAAAAAGAATGGTGTGAGATTGCCCAAGCTGTTTCTCCTTACAGCAGTTACCTTTCCTGCAAGACACAGTCTGGGGTGGTGGTGAAGACGGAACTGGGACATGGGGAAAATTGGCATTTTGTTCCATCTGCAAAGAAGAAATCCAGAGAGGATCACCCAGAATAATAACTTATCTGTCAGACCCAGGGAAACAAAAATGACAGTTATTGCAGAGTAGTTTCTTTATTGTTGCTGTGCCTTAAGAAAGAGCAAAGGCAGATCTCCCCTAGCAGTTTGCAGAATATATTTAGTATTTATGCGGATAAATATTTCTGCTTTAGTTTGGGGAAAATTCTATCTATAGGTAAGCAACATTAAAGAAATTCCTTTGCAGAAATTCCTCCTGTCATTCTTGGTTCCTTGGGCCCGACAGATACGTTGCTATTCTGAGTGGTTCTCTCTGGATTTATTGAAATCTTAATTAGAAAATGTAGTGTACCGGATTTGTCTACATCAAATATGATGAAAAAAATTTCTCTCTATAATTATTTTATGTCACCCTAATTTTATAGAACTTAAATTGGCTTTTCATTTAACTGTTTCTCTTTATTCAAAGTAAGAAAATTTTTAAGAATTTGCTATTTGTAAAGGAGAAACTGTTTCATTGATATGTTAGATTTAATTTTTTTCTGCCTCTATTAGGATACTGGAATTACTTGATATTTGGGAAATGTGGATGTGCCTACAGTTTAGAGTGAAAAAATGGAATATGTATTTGAATGGGATAAATTGTTATTTAGGATGTTGTTTATTGGTGCATGTAAAGGAGAAATTGATGGTTTTGCTCATGTTAAATTTGGGTTCTTTTTTCTAATCTGTTTACATTGTGATAACTTTTAAATGAGATTTTTTTAAAGTTAAGAGGGAGATGTAGAATGTTGAGTTTTATTTATGTTAATTAATTTTAAAATTTTAGACCTTTGATTTTTTTGAAAATGTTACTTATTTGTCTATTGTCAATAAATGAGGATGAAGAATTTTATGTTTGAAAGTGTCGAGATTGGAGGATTGTTTATACTTGTCACAATGAGGTGGGGAGCTGTTCTGGGAGGAAGTGCATTAAAACATTTATCTTTTTTTTGTATTCCTTTTCTTCTTTTTTTCTTCTAGTCTGAATTATCTTTTATTGTGTTATTTGGAACTTTTAATAAAATTTGGGGCAAAAAAGCATTGCGTGTTTGAAATAAATTCCCAATGAAATTCTTCACCATTTGTCCAATCAATAAAGTCCAAAGAAAGTCAACCATTACACATAATTTCATCAGCTCTCAACCAGTACAAGCCATTGGTGTGTTTGCTCACTAACAAGAGTCAAGGGATTCAATGGGACTTGATCGCAGGAAAGAGCAAGTAGAGAAAAACAGCCTTAGATGCTTCAAAATGATTGATGCAAGCAGCATAACGTTTTAATATTCCAGATGTCATAATCAATTCCAAACAATGCCAGTTTATTATTCTGGTTGTAATCATAGTATATCAATACATTAATAATTAAGTATTTCTGGGAGGGGGGGAAGAAAAAGTGATAAAAATAAGATGAAGCAAATCAACAGAGAATTTACAGATTATCATAAATTAGGTTTAAAAAATTCAATGCTTCATTAATTAGTTTCAACTAACTGAATATATTACAGCATTTAGAATACCACAGAAACAAAGTTAAAAATAAGCAGAATAAATTAACAAGGAATTTATAAGCATCATAGAATTAGGTTAAAATTTTCAATAATTCATGGATATATAGGAAAGTGTGGCAGAGACTGGGGGGTGGATTAAAAAAGGGATCATCCTAGAATCTCTACATAGCCACAAGAGAACTAAGTCCAACCCATTTGGAATTCGTTGATCCACATCTAACTCCTAAGAGGTGCTAACCATTAGTTGGGAATATTCTTATACATAGATGTGAGTAGCAATAAATCAGTCTACTTGGAACTTCATGTGTGGACCTGATCATTCGTGCCTGACACTGAATTAGTCTTAACTTACTATATACATCATAGGTAGTCCTTGTTTAATGATCCTTTTTTCAGCAACTGTTTGAAGTTACTACATTGTCTTCATTTTGTTTTCCTGATTATAGCAGTCAATTGCATGGTCTCCTGCCTCTGGCAGCTGCCACCCTATCCCAGGATCTTCTTGCAACTTCCTGCCAACATCTCTATTGACTACTTGAAGCCAGCAAGAAGTTGTGAGGTCCTCACTTAAGGACCCATGGTTCTCACTTAATGATGGCAATGAGGACTGCCAGGATTACCATTGCTAAGTGATGTGGACACGTGATGTTCCCTTTTACAACTACGTTGCTCAGCAACAGGAAATCCAGTTCCAATTACTATTGTTAACTGAGGGCTATTTGTACAGTATTTAGGAAACTGTAGAACAGGGGTGTCAAACTCAAGGCCCCAGGGACCCGGATCCGGCCCGTGGAGTGCTTAGATTTGGCCCATGGGACTGCCCTGGAAACAGCGAAGGACCGGCCTGCGGTGTCTCTGCCAGCTAAAACGGAGCTTGGGAAGGCTGCAGGTGACCCTCCCAAGCTCTGTTTTTGCTGGCAGAGAGTTGCAGGAGGCCGTCGCAGCCGAATCAGAGCTTGGGAGCCTGTTTTCACTGGCCACCACTTGGACCACCAAGCTGCTCCCAACATGAGTGATGCCAATCTGGCCACACCCATCCCAGCCCCTCAAGGTCAAACACAAGCCTGATGCGGCCCTCAATGAAATCAAAGATTGACACCCCTACTGTAGAAAAAAGATAAATTGTAATAATAAATAGGGAAAATACATCATGTCAAGGTTCTGACTGACAAACCCAAGCAAGTGTAGGAAGTTAGCACCCACCCCTCTCCTAGAAAATTGAAATAGCCTAGGAAATATTAAAAAGGCAGAATATTTCCCCTAAAAAGAATAGAAACTCAAGAAGCAGAAACCCACCTCAGAAGCAGAATCTCACCTCCACCTTGGTTAATGGGTGGGCCATTAAGGCCTGGGCCAGAATACTTTACATAACAAGGAACTCCAGGTAAAGCTATAGCTATTGCCAAAAGCCCTTTTAAGGGCGTAATCATCCAGCAAGGCTAGACCAAGCCTGGAACTCAGGACAGCCTAGAGAGTTGCCCATGGGAGTCTGACAACCAATCAGAATACAAGCTCAAATTCAAATCCCAACAGAGGGTATAAAACCCAGGCACTCTCAGCACCTCAGTCCTTTTTTCTTGATCTCTTCTCACCTTGAAGCATGTGACCATCCTTCTCTGGAGCTCCAGGCCATGTGGTCCTGTCCACCATTAAACCTTCCAAGCAGCCTCCATGTTTCCAGTGTCTTTTTCCCCACTTGGAACTGAACCCAGAAGGATATTTCTTTCAATACAAGCAAGTACTGTTGAGACGACCCAATCTCCTAATGCAAAAGTTTCGTGAACACATCATTTCGGCACAGAATGGAAGCAAAACCAGCTCTGACTAATTCTAGGGCCATTCAATATTCAACGTGTATTATAAAATTATAAATTGTACTTAAAATTTTTCAATGCATCATTCATTGCTCTTAATATACTATGGTGTTTAGAGAAATTGTTAAAATCTAAAGAATATATGAATATCAACTCAGCATAAATCATAAAATAAGATTAAACATTGCAGTAAATTCTATCCAGATTTAACAGATCCTTTAGCACTAGAAAATTGAGAACTGATGGTGAGAGAAAGACAACATTTAGATGTGATACAAGGCCCTATATAAAATTAGCAGTTTATTATGCTTAATGTGGCAAACGCTTTTACAATGCAAACAAAAAAAAATACTGCAATGTTAAATGCCTACTTTCTTACTCTAAATCGCAACCTTTAGGACACAGTGTTTCGTTTACATGTGTTTATCCACGTACAGAAATGCATAATTATTCCTTATCAATGTGAAAAAATCTGGAACAAAATAGATTACCCCTTTTAATATATCCTAATCCCTTCCAGTAGGTTACGACTGAGAGAGATAACACTCCCCCAAAATATGATTGGAAAAATCACTTCCTTCTTCATAACAACTGAATATAAAGATCACAGATAGTCTAACTAGGTGACAAGCAGAGTAAAACCTCTAATCTTAGAACCTAGCTGGAAGCCACAAGGCACTAACATGACTTTCTCTGCAGAAAATTTAATTAATCTGTCAACGAGCACACGGGGAACCTTGAAACTTGAATGTTTGCTAGAAGCTTAATTAATGTTCATCCGGGAAATAATAGCTCAATGGCTAACATGCCATTTATGTTTATATGCAAAAAAAGGGGGGGGGATGGCAACAATTCCAATGTTTTCTCAACTGAAAAGTAAGCTTATCAGGTTGACTTTGTTCACACATTTCCCAAATCAGCAAATCTGGTGCCCTAGCTTACTGCCAAATCCTGTTTCGCAGGATAAAAAAAAAAAGCTAAATCTCCTTTCAGTTGAGCTCAATTTTTATGTCTCAAATTTTTATAGCCGCTCATATCATCAAAAGCAACTCTGGGTGGCACATAAAAATGAGATTAAAAAATAGTTTAACAATTTCTAGTAACTTCATGGACACTTCCATTAGATATCTGGTTGACACTTGGTTCTTTCTTCTAGAATGTTTTCCAAATGTCCCTGTCTCACCTCCAACCTGGGAATCTCTTGGTAGTTTTCCATCCAAATGTCCCAAAGATGCTTTTCCAGGAGCCAACTGGACTTTCTTTTCTTTTCTTTTCTTTTGAAGACGTTTCGCTTCTCATGCAAGAAGCTGCTTCAGCTCTGACAGGACGGTGGGGAATGGAAAGATTTAGGAAGGATCTCCACTGTCCGGTCAGAGCTGAAGAAGCTGGATGAAAAGCGAAACATCTTCAAAAGAAAAAACAAGAAAGTCCAGTTGCCTACTGAAAAAGCATCTTTGGGACAACCATGACCTGGATGACTGAGAATCTCTACAGACTTCCCATCCAAATATTTACCAAGTCCTTCTTCACATTTATTTAACAGATTTAACAGATAATCAGAGTTGGAAGGGACCTTATAGGTCATCTAGTCCAACCTCCCACCCAAGCGGGAGACCCTACACCATTTTTGACAAATGGCAGTCCAATCTCTTCTTGAAGGCCACAAGTGATGGGGCTCCCACAACTTCCGAGGGCAACTTCTGTTCCATTGGTTGATTGTTCTCACTATCAGAAAGTTTCTCCTTATTTCCAGGTTGAATCTCTCCTTGTTCAGTTTCCATCCATTATTCCTTGTCTGGCCTACAGGTGCTTTAGAAAATAGCTTGACCCCTTCCTCCTCTCTGTGGCAGCCCCTCAAATATTGGAAGACTGCTATCATGTCTCCCCTGGTCCTTCTCTTTACTAGACTAGCCAAACCCAGTTCCTGTAACCATTCTTCGAATGTTTTAGAATCTGCCATGGCCAAGTAGATGTTACTACCTATTTGGTCATTCATGAAAAGAAGGAGAAAGATATGAGTCAGATGGCACAGAGTAATCCTACACATTTCAGAAAACTGTTTGACACTGGGAGACAAGAATGGCCTCCGAACTATTGTCACATATCCAGATAATTTGGACATTGAAAAATGGTCATAAGTCACTTTTTTCAGTGCCATTGTAACTTTGAATGGTCACTCCACACAAGCAAAGTACCAGCAAAGGAGGGGAAAAAAACTCCAGAGAAGTTCCTGAGACAGGAAGTCTAGTCCTGCCAAGAATGTAATAAGGGTTAATGGAGAGGGAGTTTCTATAAGCAACACCAGAATGTTTCCTTCCTGCCTTCCTTACAGGATTAGGCTAGTAATTTCTTCTAACAACCGTTTCTCTGAACTTCTTAGAATGGTAACAACCGGTTCTAGAGAATAGGTGCGAACTGGTAGAATCCCACCCCTGCTCCCCATACAGTTCTGTGACATTTTTTTTTAAACACACAACCAATTTTTCAATGAAGGCAGTCCTCGACTTGCGACCATTCATTCAGTGATGATTCAAAGTTACAAAGCCACCGAAAATAGGGACTTAGGATCATTTATCACACTTATAACCATTGCTACATCCCCACGGTCATGTGATCAAAATGCAGAGCAACTGGTTCATATTTATGATGGTTGCCGTGTCCCAATGGTCATGTGATCCCCTTTTGCAGCCATCTGCCAAGTAAAGTCAATGGGGAAGCCAGATTCACTTAACAACCGTGTTACTAACGTAACAATTTCAGTGATTCACTTAACAAATGTGGCAAGAAAGGTTGTAAAATGGGGTAAATTTCATTTAATAACTGTCTTGCTTAGCAACAGAAATGTGGAGCACAAATGTGTGGTTGTAAGTCAAGGACTACCTGTATGAACTGCTGATATTCATTCCCTACAGTTTGTTTTTATATATTGGGCAAATCTGTGACACAACAGATTTTTTTTTAATGCAGATATTTGAGAAAAAGAAACAAGTGGGACAAAAATTAAACTTTGATTCAGGGCACTTTTGAAATGAAAGCATACAAAGGGGAGAATGAGAAACTTCTTTTTCATACGAGATCAGGAAAAAAGCCTATTTTTGTTGTATCTGTTTAAAACAGTATTTCACAACTTTGACAATCTGAAGTCGTACAGACTCCAACTGCCAGAATTCCCCAGCCAGGCTTGCTGCCTGGGAAATTCTGGGATTTGAAGTCCACGTATCTTAAAGTTGGCAACATTCACATAACAAGAAACATTGAAAAAGACCGTAACAAGCAACGTTAAGTAGTTCAGACAACTATTGATGAATTTCCGGAGAACTCAAGAGTGTCCCCCAAACAATCTGAACCCCCCCCACCCATGAAAAAAATTCCAATTCCCCCCACTTTTGTGATTCAGTCCTGGCCAATTTGCCCACTGTGATCCTTGATCCCCTCCTCCCTCCCAAAAACCAAACCAACTCTTAATCCCTTCAAAAGGTTCTCCACAGGTGGTTTAATTTAGTGTGTTGTAAAGTCACTCAATAACTTTGATTATAGCTCTCTAGGGCTGAAAATTTGAGGCTCTCCTGTTGTTATTCAACTACTGTTTCCAACCTCCTAACTATTGGCTGTTGCTATTGGAATTTGTAGTTTAACAACAAATTCCTTATCCATGAGGAAAATTAATTCTTGAAGCAACAAAGGAGTTTTTAGTTTCTTCATTAACTGGCAGGCATCAATTCTGTTTTGGGACCCAAAGGAGGGTAAGCCAAAAATAAAAAATAAGCTTTTCAAAAGAAAACTAATTCTAAAAGTTCTTTTTTTAATTAAAAATAAACTTTATTAAAGATTTTTAAAAAATTATGTATATATATATGTAATTATTCTGCTTGATTGGTGTTTCTAATATCTTCTGTCTGTTTTGTAGCTTTTTTTGTCTTGATTGGCTGGCAACATTGTGTTTCCTGTATTGGAGGCTTTTAGTGCGGCATATATATATTCTTAAGTAGAAATATATATATACACACACACACACACACACACACACACACACATATAATACACACACACACACACACACACACACACACACATATAATATAAAGCATTTCATTACAAAAGAAATCATTGTGAAAAACTAAACTAATACATATAAAACATATGTTTCTCATCAATTAGACGGTGTGTTCTTTCCTCAAAGACAATTTTCCTTATATTCATTTCCTATTGTTGGTACTACTGACATATTGAGCCTACAGTTTGTTTACCCAGTAAACATTTTTTTTTGCTTAAACTTAATCTGAATTCATTTACATTTTGTGCTGTTTGTGGCAAGTGCTATCTGCAGGATGTGTGGGGACGGAAGCAAAGAGATAATTATTTTGCCTCCTTGAAAATGCAGTTTAAAATCTTATTTCCAAGAACCAGATTTCTACAGAGAAAGTAAAGGAGGCAACAAATTCCATTATGGCAGAACGGATTTTAAGCATTAGCATTTGCCTTCCTCTCAGAATCAAATGTCCTGTTCTTTGACATTATAAAATAAATAATGTTTCTTATGTATATTCAAACCATAAAACATTGCCCGAATTGGTTTCAAATGTAAAAACGTTCTGCAAAATTATCACTTGAACTGTTTGAACCGAACTTTGAATTAACCTGCTACAGAAGGCAAGTTTTCAATGCAGCAAATTGTCCAATATATGAATAAATAGCCAAAATGCTAGATCGAAACTATGAACGGCTTTCAAAAGCACTTATAGATTTTATAGTTCTGCACAACATATATCCATAAAATTAAAAAGTGGGTAAACTCAGGATTAAATCTAAATTTGATGTAAAATAAACGTTTGATTAAATATGAAATCAATTTTTATTTAGGAGAGCCATGCCTATGGTGTTGGCTCATCTACTCTTCCCAATATTCCCAATATCTTCTCTGACTGGTAATACTTTAGTGGGTGTTGTGAGCCATTGTGTGATATATTCTGGAATATTGCAGAACCCCAAACACAGAGGGCTTTCCAGTTTGTTATCCAAGGTCTTTTACAGTAGGATGGATCTTAAAAGCTACAGTACCCGCAACACAATTGCTCTACTTCAGAGCAGTATTTTCCTGTAACAGGTAAACCTCCAGGATCAGAGTGCTGTATTTAGGAAAACATGGAAACAGTTTGTCCTAGTACAGGTCTGCCCACCCACTCCTCTAAACCCTTCTTTCATGTATTTAATCAAATAGAATACCATGGCTACAGGGACATCTGCTATAGTATACAATAATGTCAAAAAGATGGGAGCAATTAGGTGATAGCCTTTTTGTATATAATTTAATTTAAATATTTTATTTATAGTAATAAAAACAAATGCAAAGTAAACTCAGTGAAAAGATAGTAAAAAGAGAATAAAAAGGGCAAAGAATGAAAAATATATATATACAAAGATGTTACTTCCAATCTTATAAACAAGTTTGGTAGCTCTTTATATCCTATAAGTTTGCAAATAGATACAGTGTTGTTATACAGTCTTCCCATAACCCTTGCCTTATCTATAAGTAAATCTATAAGACATCAATTTTTCAGTTCTATAATAGAACTTTTTGTCAGTCTAAAAAGGATTGTCAGAATTTCATAAAAACATATCATTTTAACCTTGGTCAAATCAACCAACTTTACATTCCTTCCTTTTACTGCTGAAAATCTTAACCTTTAATATGTGGATGATGCTTCCCTTCATTTCCTATCACTCAAACCAGTGGTGGTATTTGACCAGTTCTGCCTGGTTCTGGAGAGCTGGTAGCAGCGATGAGCAGCAGAGACAGAACCAGTTCTATCCGCTGCTCTGTGTTGGACCCACCTGCCCGCCCGGGCTCCCATACTCACTTTTATGGCCAAAATTCAAAGCGCAGCTGTTTTGTGCGGCGCAAAATAGTGCCGCACGGCAGCTGCTGCAGCAACCGGCATCATGCAGGCTTGCAGGAGGCGAGTGAGAACACCTCTGCGCCTGCGCAAATGCCTCTGTGCCTGTGCAAAGTGCGCGTTTGGTGCACGCATGCATGCAAAGTGTGTGCATGCGCACAAAGCGCACTGACCAAGCCACACCCACTGAACCGGTGGCAACTTTTTTTGAATACCACCACTGACTCAAACCCATGGGAGATTACTGTCCTGCGGTCTTCTTGCATGCTGCAGCCATCCAGAGCATACATGGGGGAATCTCCTATCCTCTCCTTCTCTAGAGAGGTCCCAAAGAACTAGTCACAAGTTCTTCAATCTTTACCACGATCATTGTCTCCACTCTCCTGGAGAAGGGTTTAGCCCGCCATGCCTCCACTGGAAGTCAAAGCCCATTTCTCTTTATATGTAGTTGTGCCTATCATTTTGACAATGTTTGACTTCTTCCCTTCCCTTGTTTGGCTGGAATTCAGGATAAAATTTTCTCAATTATAGCAGTTTTCTCAGCTATAGCAATCCAGCTGTAGCACTTTAACATATCGCTCATACTGGGCACCTTGCAAACTGTGATTTATTCACCAAACCAATATCAAGCAAAGCATGGCTTATTTCAACATGTATTCTAGCTTACTCAAGTTTTTAAAATTATTTTTATTAAGCTTTTCTAAAAATAGAAACCAAGAAAGATGAAACATAGAAAAAGAACAAAATATAAGCAGTGACATACGTGTAAATAAGCATGGGATTTCAAATGTCACGTAGATTGTTTTTCAGTATGTCACTAATTATTTGTGAAATTATGAAATGCAATAGATACTTTGTTAAAGAAAAAATTAAAAATTAATATTAGGATATCTGCTTAATATAGTATAATTTACTAACAAACATTATATGCTATAACAAATTAGATCAATGCTAGAATTTCCAATAAAACTGAAATATAGACGCTATACATAGAAAACTCTAATTTTATGATACAGTACAAGTCCACATATTCAGATTCATTTCAGGACTGTCTTTTAATTAGAAATGAATCCTACATTAATTTACTTTTTAGTTATGCTGAAGATTGACACATACTATCTTTACTTTTGCAAAACACACCAATCAGTCCATGGACACGCCAGAAATGCTTGTGAAAAAAGAATATGTTTTCTAAAATGTGTTAGTCCAAATAAAAACAAGCTCTTTTGACAGGCCTTCAGGATTTCTTCCTGTCTTTTTTATTTCTTAAAAAAAAAAAAAAAAAGATGTTGCATTTTGGGAGTTGGAACCAAGAAAGTATCTTATGAAATGTGAATCTCTAACACCCACTGTTCCTGACAAGTAGGTATTCTTCAAACTGGACGTTGCCTCTGAATTCAGTTTAATACATTTGCCATCTAGGATTGCATTTACTTTGCCTCTTATTTACACCTTTGTGTAACATTACAAAGAATGAGGGAGTTGGTGTGATTGGAAACATCCCTTCTTTCTATAAATACATTTAGGGAATAGATACCATATGTGTCCACAGGGCTTTCTAGACTTGCTTTCGTCATTCAACTTAAAACATGCTGGAAGGTTCCCAAGAGGGGTGGGAAAGTCAATCCAGTGGTCTTCTGAATTTCCTGCACATATAGACACAAAGCCAACCACAAGGCTTTCTGGCACAGCATTACCCCCCAATTAACAATCCCATTCAACTTAAAAGCCAAGTCAAAAATAGACCTGGTGGGAAACCTTGCAGAAGGCCGTAACTTCAAACCCAGCCTCCACTTATTTGTATGCAGGTTTCCTGAGAGAGGGAAATGCTCTTGAAAAACATTGGTTCCAGTTAAAGTGCTGTGAGGAGAAATGTAAACCTTGGCTGACAAGTCACAGCTTCACAGGAGTTAGGGAGAAGTTCACCAATTGGTAAGAGGACTGCCGAGAATTTCTGAATTCCCCCAAAGCAGGGATTAAACAGTTTGTCAACAGTTTGCATTCTACAGTTGCAGGTTGCAATCCATTTGGACGCTGTCCCACCAAAGCCAACAGAACCTGCACAAAATGAAAGAACTCACATTCCAGGGCAGTGGTGGCTAACCTTTTTGGGCTCCTGTGCCAAAAATTGTGTGCGCGCTTGCACTTGCTTGCCAGCACCCAGAAGGCAATGCATGCCCCCCCCATGCCCTCTACGCAGGCACGCACAATCCCCCCCACTCCTCCTTACCTGCACTGAGCCTCACAGCTGATTTTTGGCTGGTTTGAGCTTTGCAGGCTGAAAACAGGCCTGTTTTGTCAGTTCCTGTTTTTCTGAAAATACTGGAAGGGATGAAACGGGGCGAATTTTTGGCCTGCAAAGCTTGCAGAAGCCTGCAGAAGCCTTCCTCAAGTCTTTGGGAGGCTGAAAAAGGCTGTAAACCAGCTGAAAATCAGCTGTGAGGCACGCACATGCGCAGTGAGGTAAGTTTGCCTGTAGCTCGTGTGCCGACACAAATGGCTCTGTGTGGCACCTATGGTACACATGCCATAGGTTCGCCATCACTGTTCTAGGGAGACCAATTTTGTAGCCAATGCAGGAATGCTCAGTATCAACACCAATGGGACTCACTTTGTAAAGATAAACAGGTAGTCCTCAACTTCTGACCACAATTGGGACCAGAATTTCCATTGCTATGCACAATGTTTGTTAAATGAGTGACACCTAATGTTCTGACATTGTTGTTAAGCAAATCACCGCAGTTGTTAAGTGAATCCAGTTTCCCCCATTGACTTTGCTTGTCAGAGTCACATGATGCTGGGGTGCCGCAACCATCATAAATATATGCTGTTGGTCAAGTACCCGAATATTGATCACATGGCTATGGAGATGCTGCAATGGTCATAAGTGTGAGGACCATCATAAGGCACTTTTCAGTGCCACCATAGTCACTAAACAAATGGTTGTAGGCAGGGGTGTGATTCAACTGGTGTAACAACCGGTTCAGTGAGCAGGCGCTTCACATGCGTGCAGAGGGTTTGCTATTGACCTTCTCCTGCAATCCTGCAATCTCTCTCTGTGTTAAACAGCTGACATGTGGCAATCCACTGTGCATCTGAGCTTGAAAACCAGGAAATACAGGTCAGAATAGAGCCAGGGCAGGCGGGCCCAACAGCTGATTGTCAGAGCAAACCGGTTCACT
Organism: Notechis scutatus; assembly: GCF_049901735.1. Classification (NCBI taxonomy): domain Eukaryota; kingdom Metazoa; phylum Chordata; class Lepidosauria; order Squamata; family Elapidae; genus Notechis; species Notechis scutatus. Next base: position 249,905,032 of record NC_142010.1, on the reverse strand, counting down.
CACAGATGATTCTCGGAGCTACGAACCCAGCCGAACCGATAGAATCCCATCCCTGGTTGTAGGTCAATACTGGTCAACCTGTGTTGATCAGTCTTTCCCAATCTTATGTTTTTCAGGAGTGTTGGACTTCAGCTCCCAAAAACCTTATTTACCACAGCCAATGTGAGCTGAAAAGAGTTGAAGTCACTGGTCAGATGTCTGGTCTCCATTACTCTCCAAACATAACACTGGCGACGAAGGTGGGATCCGGAGACCGGAGAGCTGACTAACCTACAGAGCAACTAACAGAGCACGTGGTCGAACACGCACCATCAACGGCAACATGGCCAGCGGTGCCGTACCACCCGCTCCATTCAACCCAGAAACCGAAGACTGGGAGGCCTACATGGATCGGTTCCAGATGTTTCTGGAGACCAACAATTTGAAAGATGCGACAACCGGCAAAAAAAGAGCTATCTTTCTAACTCATTGTGGGCCAACCGTGTTTAAAATGGCAAAGTCGCTTGCCAAGCCAGCAGAGGTAAAAGAAATGGACTGGGACGTCCTCGAGCCGTTACTACGGGCTCACTACGCGCCCACCGTGCCAACCCTAGTAAGAAGACACGAATATTACCAGAGGGACCAACGGAAGGGCGAAAGCCTCGCCAATTACATCGTGGACCTCCGGAACCTAGGAGGCCTCTGTGGGTTCGCAGACTTAGAAGAAGCCCTCCGGGACCGCCTGGTTCTGGGCCTAGAAGACGGCGCGATCCAGAGCAAAATTATGGCTAAGGGGGACATCAGCCTCACCGATGCCCTTAAAGAAGCCTCGGCAGCAGAGGCGACCAAGAAGTCGGCAGCCCAAATGCGCCGCACCAACGCACCGCCACGTAAACTCGCCACTGATACTTCGCCTCGCTCGGAGAGACACCTGGTATCAACTCACCACGAAGACCTAGAGTCCCGTCCGACAGCGATGAGGAAGAGGTCAACCGACTTCGAACGGAGAGAGACCAGTCCACACAACACTCATTGCGACCGTGTGCCGGCTGTGGAGCCAATCACCCACGATCCGGCTGCAAATTCCTCGACGCACTCTGCCGCCATTGCGGGAGACGAGGTCACATCGCAAAGGTTTGCAGAAGCAAACAGAACTCCAAACCCCGACAGGCCGAATACCAGTCTTCAGGATTCTTCGGCACACACCGAGAAAAATTGAACCACTCCTACAGAAACAAACCGTCCACCACTTCCACCAGGCGTGAAGAAACCCGGCGGGAAGGGACCCACCAAACAATCACCATAGGCCACGCTACATCCCTTGATGCCGGAAAATCCGAGTAAAGGTCGCCATCGAAAACAAACCTTGCGTGATGGAGGTAGACTCGGGATCTTCCCTCTCGATGGTATCGTGGAAAACGCCCAACAGCTCATTCCCACGATCCGCCGCCAAGACCTTAACCCTCAAAGGGTTATACTCAAAGACTATCAGGGTAACAGAATTCCCGTTGTCGGGTCCCGCAAATTCCAGGTCTCATTCAAAGACCGCACCGTCGCACTACCACTAACGGTCGTGGATCGAGACAGGCCTAGTCTTCTAGGCCTTCAATGGTTCAGGCCGCTCGGGATCACTGTAGCCGGAGTCCACAAGGCCGAGAGCGTCGATTGGGAGGAAGCACTCGTGCAAGAATTCCAAGACGTTTCGCGAACGGACTAGGCAAGTATAAGGGGACCCCAATCTCGTTTAACTTGAACCCCGAGATAGCACCCATCTGCCTTAAGCCGCATCGGGTGCCGTTCGCCTTTGAAGCCTAAAATCGACGAACAACTCGATAAACTAATAGCGCAGGGCGTACTGGAACCCACCGACCACGCCCGTTGGGAAACCCCGATAGTGACGCCTATCAAGCCTGATGGGTCCCTAAGAATTTGCGGAGACTACCGGGCCACATTAAACCACGCACTGCAGCAAAGTGCTTATCCAGTACCGGTAGTGCAACATTTACTCCATTCCCTGGGCGGCGGGAAAGTTTTTGCCAAACTAGATCTAGCCCAGGCGTATCAACAATTGCCTGTAGACCCAACCACAGCTGAGGCGCAAACGATCATAACACATAGGGGCGCATTTAAATGCAACCGGCTCCAATTCGGGGTAAGCGTCGCCCCTGGAATCTTCCAGAGTTTAATGGAAAGGTTGTTACAAGGGATAAAAGGCGTTGTCCCCTATTTCGACGATGTACTCATCGCCGCACCTAACAAAGACATCCTAGAAAAACGACTCAGAGAGGTTTTACGAAGATTCCAAAATGCCAGGCCTCAGAGTAAAAAAAGATAAATGCCAGTTATGTACTGAAAAAGTAGAATTTTTGGGATATCTCCTGGACAGCCAAGGAATTCATCCCACCGAAGACAAATTACGAGCAATTAAAAAGGCACCCACTTCAAGGAACAAGGCAGACCTACAGGCGTTCCTTGGACTTATCAATTTCTATAATGTGTTTTTACCCCACAAAGCAACAGTAGCTGAACCATTGCATAGACTATTAGACAAAAAAGCAACGTGGGTTTGGGGGCAACGGGAACAACATGCTTTCCAACAAGTAAAGAAATTGCTAACTTCTGATTCAGTACTTATGCAGTACAACGAGACTCTGCCGCTCACTATCACGTGTGATGCATCACCTTTGGGGTTGGGGCAATTCTGGCCCACGTGTTACCAAACGGAGCGGAGGCCCCATCGCGCTTTTTTTCGCGAACCTTAGCTAAAGCTGAACGAAATTATAGTCAGCTGGACAAAGAAGCTTTAGCTATTGTTGCTGCAGTTAAAAGATTTCATGAATATGTTTATGGCCGTGCGTTTACAATAATCACTGATCATAAACCACTACTGGGGATCATTGCGGGTAATAAACCAACCCGTATATTGTCCCCCAGAATGACCCGTTGGTCTGAATTCCTGGCGGCCTACAACTACACTTTGCAACACCGCCCGGGAAATCGATTCTCCACGCCGATGCATTGAGCAGAACACCGCTTCCAGACGCTGTTGTGGATCCAGCCCCAACCCTCTCAACACTACAGATCGAAGCTCTACATGCACCACCCTTGACGGCTAGAGACATTGCTTTTGAAACGAAACGTGACCCAGTTCTACAACACATACTACGCTGGGTTGAACGGGGTGGCCGACGGACCAAATAGCACCTGAATGGGCGCCTTTCAAAGCCCGCCAAACCGAGCTGTTTTCCCAAAAAGGCTGTATCTTGTGGGGCGATCGAGTCGTAATCCCTGGCAAATTGCAACAGACTGTTTTGGCGGTATTGCATGAGGGACATCCGGTATTGTGCGGATGAAATCACTCGCACGCAGCTATGCTTGGTGGCCGGGAATCGACAAAAGAATCGAGGCCTGGGTCGCCACGTGCCAACGTTGCCAGGACGCCACCAACGCCCCACCTAAAGCAAGCCCAACCGAATGGGAACGCCGAGGGGACCGTGGTCCCGTATTCATATTGACTTTGCGGGACCTACCAAAGGTCACACTTTCCTGATTACTGTCGACGCCTATTCTAACTGGCTCGAGATTCATCGAATGCACACAACTACAACAGACTCAGTTATTAATAAATTAAACAGACTATTTGCCACACACGGGTTTCCGGACGTGTTGGTCTCGGACAACGGCCCACAGTTCACTGCATTGCCCTTTGAACAATATCTTGCTGATCGGGGCATCCGCCATGCGCTAACCTCGCCCGCGCACCCTGCGGCGAATGGACGCAGAACGCATGGTACAATTTGTAAAAAGACCCTTCACAAAATGGAATTTGGCAACATCGACGAGAAAATCAATCAATTCTCTTGTTGCAGCACATCACGCCCACAGCGTGACCAACAAAACACCCGCTGAACTTCTTATGGGGCGGAAAATACGATCGCACCTTGACCGCTCCACCCCACTTTCGCACCGGAAAAACCTTTCGCTCCAGCAGCAAATGCCGGGAATTTAAGGTAGGCGATTTAATCTTTGCCAAAAACTTTTCCGGCGACCTATGGATACCCGCAACCGTTACCCACCTCACCGGGCCTAGATCTTACCGCCTGCTAACAGACGATGGGAGGGTGTGGAAACGCCACATAGACCAGCTCCGATCGAGATTACCACCCAGCGCCATGACTTCCCCGGTTCACCAACTCAAGGGGGAGGAAGTATCGAGGAATTGACTTTGATACAACTAATAGCAGGTCAACGGAGCCCTACAGCCCAGCGAAGCACCGGAACGTGAAGCGGGAGGGAGTTGACATTTTCAGGGAACTTTAATACGGGGAAAACGAACTGCAAAACCCGCAAGAAACACGGAGTAGCAGAGACAACCACAGTGAATGCAGCACGGAATCGCCGTGCAGCGAAATAGAATTTAACAAAGGTCATCCAAACGCTCCACCGAACCGGACATTAGACAAAACCCGGTGGAGCCTCGGAATCATCCAGGCAGACCAAACGGCCTGCCTATCTTGAGGATTTTATTACAGCTCCCTCAAACGGAACCCAAGGGGAGGGTTGTTGTGAATCAATAAAAGTGAATAACCTAAATGCAAATTAGGGGTTGAAAACCTGTACACTTGATTGGTCCTTATACAACAACTTGGGATTGGGCCAGAACTAGTCCCTGATTGGCCACTTTTGGGTCTATTCTTATTGGTTAGTAGTTTGAACTTGTTGCACATCTTCATTGGTTAATAAGGCAGCAGCTAACCCTATAAAAGGGTTACTGCTGCCCATAGGATTGCTCTGTTATGTTCTATTACTTTATTAAAGAGTTGAAGTCACTGGTCAGATGTCTGGTCTCCGTTACTCTCCATAATTAACAGGAATAATTAAGTGAAGACTGTCATAGGACAAATTTACCTGCCACCATTTTTAATCTTCTGATCAATTAAGGCGCATGCTTCCTAATATTTTTTCTGTGACTAAGCCACCGAGGGTTCCTGCCTCTCTTGTCTCATGGATTCTTAGGCAGCATCTCTTCCCTTTGTTCCCCAAGTTTTTCCACACATTCTGTTACAGGATCCAGATGGATTTGAAATAAGATTTTGAAATTCCTGTGGGAAAGTGCTGTTATTGTGAATTCTTTTTTTTTCCCAAGCATGATAGGGTGAAATTTTGAAGATTAGAAACAAGAGGGAATCAGAAGGAAGTAAGATTCAAATTAAAGGAGAAGAAGGCTTAAATTTCATTTAGTAATACGGCATGGAACAAAAATCTTCAATATTGAACATACTGAAGGATACTTGTGAACAACAGACCCAGAAGACACTCTTAATTTTAAGAATGTCTGCCATTATAAATAGACCGTGTTTAAAATATGTTGTGAAAAAGAACCAAGTTTTACCAGCCAAGACTGCCACAGATTTGAAAGTGGATTTTAAAATGACAAGTTCCAGGAATGATATTGAAAAACATGCTATTTTGGATATGCCAATGAAACAAGCTGATGCCTTAATGGAATATACAAATAACAAACCAGAAAAGTGACCTGGATAACTTTTTTATATTGGATTAACAAAAGAGACAAACTCTCTCAAAGGGATAAAGGGGGAAAAAATGAGAAGATATCAAGTTCTAGGACATTATTTGAAAGGATTAAAGATTAAGATGGTTAAAAGTAAAAGAAAGGAATATAAAGTTGGTTTATTTGATCAAAGTTAAAATAGATATGTTGTTATCTCTAATAATCTTTAATGGATTTTTGCTTTTCAGGATTGAAACAGCAAGGTTTTAAAAATTTATTTACAGATAAGAGATGGGTTATGGCAGTGATGGGATTTGTTGTGGTGTGCTGAAAGCGCGCATGTGTGCTGGCACCCAGAATGCAATGCACCCTGGCTCCCCCTGTGCATCCATGTGCAACACGCCCACCCTGTTCTCTTACCTGCACTGCACATGTGCGTACCCCCCAGCTGATTTTTGGCCCATTTGAGGCCATTTTCGCTCTCCTGAGGTTCGAGGAAAGCCTCTGCAGCCTTGGGAGGCCGAAAAATGGGCCCGTTTTTCGGCATCCCAAGGCTGCAGAGGCTTCCCTCGAGCCTCCAGGAGAGCGAAAACAGCCTCAAATGGGCGAAAAATCAGCTAGGAGGCATGCGCATGCACAGTGCAGGTAAGTTTGGCTGGGGCTCGCGTGCCCGCACAAATGGCTCTGCGTGCCCCCTGTGGCACATGTGCCATAGGTTTGCCATCACAGGGATATGGGATTCTATTTGTTTAAGAGATTATAAATTACTAAAATTGTTCATACTTGTTCTGATGAAGGGGAAAGTCATTTTATACCTGGATTTTCTTTTTCTTTACTACATTCTTTTTTCTTTCTTTCATTTTTTTCCCTGAACTTTCTATTATTTTATTTTGCATTAGCTTTTACCTTTTTAATTGTAATGTTTTAATACTAATGTGAAATTACTATTAAAAAAGGAAAATTCAGAGAAAGATCACAAAACTGCGCATAACACCTTGTTCTTTCACAAAGACAGGTAAGTCAAGTTGCATATGGAATCCAGAGCTGAGCCAGAATGTTCCCTGGAAGCAACACGAGCTTTTCCCATCTGGGCTGTCTGGCTGTCAGCAAAGCATGAAGATGTTTCCACCATGTGTCACTTTGATGCCGTTTTATTCTGCAATGTACAGATGAATGACTATACATTCAAGCAGATATGCAAAATAGTGTTTGAAGGCTCATCGATTTGATTGACGCATGAGTGTCACTGCTGAAGCAGGAAGACAGGGACTATGAGAAACGAAAGGAGAAAAAGCAACTAAGCCGTGCTTTTGGTGACTTGGAGCCCTTCAGTTCTGTTGGGACCACAACTCAGAATTCTCAACCAGCACAAGCTGGAAACAGACTCAACGACAAGTAGTCCTTGACTTACAACAGTTTTTTTAGTGACTGTTCAAAGCAGTGGTGGGATTCAAAAAAAATTACTACCAGTTCTGTGGGCGTGGCTTGGTGGGCCTGTTGGTGGGCGTGGCAGGGGAAGGATACTGTAAAATCTCCATTTCCTCCTCACTAACCTGCTTTCCAGCTCCATTCTCCTGTGTAGGGCAACAAAAGGAAGACCCAGCCAATCAGCTGGGACTCGGGAGGTGGAGAATAGATGGGGGTGGGGCCAGTCAGAGGTGGGATTTGCCGGTCCTCTGAACTACAAAAATTTCCACTACTGGTACTCCAGAACTGGTCAGAACCTGCTGAATACCATCTCGACTTCAAAGTTACAACGGCAATATAAAAAGTGACCGTTTTACAACCATTGCAGGATACCCATGATTATATGATCAAAATTCAGACACTTGACAACTGACTCACATTTATAACAGTTGCTGTTTTGCATGTGATCTCCTTTTGTGACCTTCTGACAAGCAGAGTCAGTGGGGAAGCCAGATTCATTTATCTACTATGTTACTAACTTAACAACTGCAGTGATTCACTTAACAACTGTGTCAAGAAAGATCATAATATGGGGCAAAATTCATTTAACAAATGTTTCACTTAGCAACAAAAATATTGGCCTCAATTGTGGTCGTACGTCAAGGACTACATATAATGGCCGCCACATTACCGAAGCAGCAGCAACAGAAAGTTGTGCAGAAAGTCAGTGTGACTTTCAAACTCTCATTCCTAAACACATTAAATACATCGCAACAGGCATGGCATAATTTCAATATACCTCCTGGATGGATTGATGATGAGCGATGGAGAAAGGCAACTATATCTGTAACAAAGGTAGCTTATTTAATTGAAACACGAAATTATTAAGCTTCTTATGTGACATTAATCATGTACGTTGCCAAAAGAGAATGTCTGGCTAAGGCGGTCATAGCCGAGCTTGACAGTGCAACACTTCAGGGGAGGAGGAAAGGAACCGACATGAAACAAACAGCAAAGTTCACCTGTAATTACCAGGTTCACTTTTCCAGCGGGGGGGGAAAAAAGATGTAATTCTTCAAACTAACGCCTGAACTTCATTAATAAGTTCAGCTTGACTGTACTCATGTTTACTGGGTGGAGATGGAAAGAGAAGGAGAGAGAGAGAGAGAGGGAGGGAGATGGAGAGAGAAGTAACAGTCCATTGAAATCAATTGAGTCCATTGAAATCAAGATGCTCTTTGAAAAAGATTTGAATGAATGAATATCTAACTATATAAACTAGGTCCATAGCCACAGATGACCCCAAATCCTCATTCATGCCTTCAGAGGTTGGTAACTCATAGTCCAAGTCTGCATGTAGCCCTAATTCTATTTTACAATCTTATATATTATGTTCACTGGGTATTAATACTTCTCTAACCAGGATGTAAAATTGACCTTGTTCCTTGGAAACCTTGCCTCTTAAAGGAGCCGTGTCCAGAAGGCTGAAACAGCCGTGAGACCAATGTGCAGACAAGCACCCTCGGAAACAGGGTGGAAATTTAGCAACCGGTTCGCCGAGGGTCAAGTCGGCTGTCGCAGGGGACTTGTCCCGCATGTGCAGCAGAGGACGGGGATGGGCCTAACCCCTCCCATGACAGCCAACCTGACCTTTGCACCAGCCGCTTCGTTGCCCGTTTCTCCATTGCAGATCAGCACAGCACCCAGGATCCACTTTGATAGCAGGGAGGGGTCATTTAACAACCGGTTCACCCAAACTAGGGTAAACTGGCTGAATTCCACCACTGGTCACATGACCACATTCTGCGCTCTTGGCAACTGGCCCACAATCATGGGAGCGCAATTTATATAATGTTTTTGCTGAATTAAACTGGTGTTTAGTTCTGGTTTTCGGCAAAAACTCCCTGCAACGAAACTACCACAGCATTCACTTAACAACCACATTCACTTAATGACCATGGTGATTTGCTCAGCAACCATCACAAAAAAAAGTAGTAAAATTTAAAATTGACAACCAAGGATTATTTATATTCCATTATAGAAAGTTCACAGAGACTATATTTGTATGAAGAGTGTGTCTCTCTCGCCAGATGAATCCCTCAAAGATAAAAGACCCACCTGCTGCTAATCAATGAGGCACTATATAAAAAAATAGTCTTTTCAAGAGAAAACGCAATAGGGAAGCCAGATTCACTTAACAACTGTGTTACTAACTTATCAACTGCAGTGATTCATTTAACAACTGTGGCAAAAAGGTCGTAATAGGGGGCAAAACTCAACAAATGTCTCACTTAACAACAGAAATTTTGGGCTCAGTTGTGGTTGTAAATCAAAGACTACTTGGCAATAATACTTGTGAAAAGTTTCTGAGCTTCCTTGTAGACCACAAATAAAACATGAGCCGACAGTGTAGTGCAGCTGCCAAAGAAAGCTAATGCCATGTTGTGCTGCATCAATTATCACAAGACGTTATAGTAATACTGTAAATTGTATTGGTTCATCTGAGGCTGTTCTAAGAGTGCAGAGGAGAGTAACAAAGATACTAAAGCTTATGAAGAAGAGAGTATGTGTTCTGACCCAAACCTTGTTCCAAGGAAACAAACACAAAACAGAGGTAACAGCAAAACTTTTAATGATTCTTTATGAATTCCGTTCCTTCACGGTTAAAAGGCTGTTTCAAATTAATTATCTCTGATAAGAACGAGACTTGCCAAGGTTGTGCAAGGCTGCCAAGAACAGTAGATAAAGTGAGTAAGAAATATTTCAAACACAAAGAGTCTCCAAACACCAACCAAGATATTCCAAACGTCCACAAAGCTTGAGTGCAAAAACGTTTTTGCTTCCTGCAAAGAATTCCAGTTTCTCAGCTGGCTTTTATCTTCCCAGGGAGGGCCTTACTCCCGAGTCGCCCATGCTGCTGCAGCTGCTCTTTCCTTCGAGCAGCCCTGCACGCATGCGCACTGGGCACAGGCTCCTCGGGGACCTCTTCATCATTGCTGCCAGCCTCCACAATCTCCAAAGGCAGCATTCCACTCCCTGATGGTCCTGGCCCCATCTCTGCATCACACGCAGGCTCCTCATCTGAGTCCTCGCTCTCTGAGACCTCAGCCGTCCGCACCTGCTCCCGGCGAACCACAGCAGAATGTCTTGGCTAAAAAAGGGAAGGCTGGGGGAGACGTGATGGCACTCTTCTAATACTTGAAAGTCTGTCACAGGGAAAAGGTGGAGAATCTCTTCTCCATACAGGTAGCCCTCGACGGTTTGTTTAGTGACAGCAGTTACAACAGCACCGAAAACAGTGACTTATGCCTGTCACAGCATCCCCATGATCTTGTGACCAAAATTTAGATGCTTGGCAACTGACTCATACTTATGACGGTTGCGCTGTCCTGGGGTCACATGATCACCTTTTGTGACCTTCTGACAAGCAAAGTCAGTGGGGAAGTCCGATTCCTTTAACAGCCGTGTTACTAATTTAACAGCTGCAGTGATTTACTTAGCGACTGTGACGAGGAAAGTTGTAAAATGGGGCAAAACCCACTTAGCAAATGTCTCCAAGGTGCTTTTCCAAGGGCAACTGGACTTTCTTGTTTTACTTTGAAGACATTTTGCTTCTCATCCAAGAAGCTTCTTCAGCTCTGACTGGATGGTGGGGAATGGAAGGATTTATACTCCTTGCAGACAACTGGTCATTTGCATTCTTTTTAGAGAGACGTTGAGGCCACTTGGAGGTTTATCTGTGTCCTCAGATATAAATCTTTCCATTCCCCACCAATCAGAGCTGAAGAAGCTTTTTGGACAAGAAGCAAAACATCTTCAAAGAAAACCAGAAAGTCCAGTTGCCTCTTGTAAAAAGCACCTTTGGGACAACTATCACCTCCTGGATGACTGAGAATCTCCACAGTCACTTAACAAATGTTTTGCTTAGCAACAGAAATTTTGGGCTCAGTTGTGGTTATAAGTGGAGGACTACCTATAGGACCTGAGGATAGGAAAGAATCATTGGATTCAAATGGGAAATAAGGAGGAATTTCCTGACCATGAGATTACTAAATATCGTAACTGCCTGCCTCCTACCATCTGTGCTATCATGGACGATTTTCAAGCGAAGATTGAACAGCCATTTGTCTAGGATATTATGAGGATTTTCCCCCAGGGCAGGAGACTGCATTAGAAGACCTCCAAAATCCTTTCCAACCTTCTAATTCTAGAAATCTATAAAACAAATAGTTTAAACTTTTGCATTTAGCCCTATTGTACCTTCCTACAGTTACTTTACATAAAATGAGGTTAGTTTGTTTGCAGGAATTTTTAATAGGATATTAGACTAATTTAAGAATATCTTTGGCACAAGAAACACCAGCTGACCTACACAAAGAGCCGTTCTGTTCAGCAGGCAAACATAAATATGCTTAATCCTTTAATCCACATCACAAAAGCCCACAACTGAGCCACACACACAAAAAATGCTTTAAAACTATTGATCAAAATGATGGGCAACACAGGAAAATTAATTTTGTGGGTGCCGATGGATTTCTAATTCTTTAAAGATAGAATTGTCGGTCACCTGATAGTTCTGAAAGCAAGATCAAGATTTAACCACTGAACTTCTTAATGTAATGTATACAGTAGTCTTTATATACAACAGCACAAGCTTTATCCAAAAAGAAGGCACAAAAATTTCATTGGGGAATTTGTTATTTGGACTATTTTATTTAGGACTGTAGCCTTACAGGTAATCCTCATCTTACGACCACGATTGCAACTGGAATTTCTAGGGTAAGTCCTTGCGGTCATAAGTCAGCAGACCCCTATTTTACAACCATTTTTACAGCAGTCATTAAGTGAATCCAGCTTTCCTAGTGGGCATTTTTTAGCTAGAAATTGACACAAAAAAAGATCTCAAATCACCTTCATGACTGCAGGACACTGCAACCAGTTGTAAATGCAAACCTGGTTGCCTAGCACCCAAACTGCAATCACATAACAGTGAGGGTGATGCAACAATTGTAAGTGCAAGTACAGGTCATAAATCACTTTTTCCAAGGCCTTTGTAACTTTGAACTGTCATTAAACAAATGGTCATAAGTCAAGGATTGCCTGTAACCAGCAAGATCACAGCAGCTGTGATCTAGAAACATTACAAATCTGGAATATTAGAAATATCCCAATTTTGTAATGTATAAGGATGAAAATAAGTCCTCTTTCTCCTACTGCTTTTTTTTTTAACAGACTGCTGTCAATTTCTAACTGAAAAGCGGGTCCATCCATAAATGGTCACTGCAATAGACCACCTAGTTCAGAACTGAAGAAGTTTCTTGGATGAGAAGCGAAACATCTTCAAGCAAAAACAAAGAAAGTCCAGTTGCCTTTTGAAAAAGAACCTTTGCTTCTGTCTTGCCTATTCCACCCCTCCTTCTTGTAAATAATTAGATAATCTTTAAAGAAAATGGAAGGGAAAATCTTTCGAGGAAGGAGAACACCACATTTTGCCTTTTGAATGGAGGGTCAAAAGCCTCCCTCCTGAGCCGAAACAAAAGCTAAGTTTCTTTTAATTTAAATTAGAATGTAATTAAAGTATTGATAACTAAGAAAATATCCAAACTCATTTGACCTACGTATAGGGAGGAAGTAATCAGCAAAATTAAAGTCAACATCACAAAGACAACAAAAATCATTAATCTGTGTGGCAGAGTTAATCCACTGAAAACATTTTTTAAAATTCCATTTTAACCATTTTTACAGAAAGCAAAAAAAAAAAAAAAAAGGTAAATTCCTTCTCCGGAAGAAATTGTATGAGGTTATATGAAGCTGGTGTCTCGGAACTGAGGGAACATCACATAATTAATAAAATTATTCTCCATCATTTTAATTATCTTCCCCTTCTGTCACATTAAAATTCTCAGCTTGATAACAATTTTGAAAAGGCTTTTCAGAGTTGTATCCAAGATAACAATAATTCTTAGACTTATATACTGCTTTACAGCCCTCTCTAAGCGGTTTACAGAATCATCCTATTGCCCCCAACAATCTGGATCCTCATTTTACCCACCTTGGAAGGATGGAGGCTGAGTCAACCTTGAGCCTGGTGAGATTCCAACTGCCAAATTGCAGGCAGTCAGCAGAAGTAGCCTGCAGTACTGCACTCTAACCTCTGCGCCACCGTGGCTCAAGATTCTGAGTTTCCATACACAACCTTAGAGGATGAGGTCTTACAGATAGTCCTTGCCTTACAGCATTTCATTTAGTGACCAATCAAAGTTACAATGGCACTGAAAAAAAAAAACTTACAACTGGTCTTCATACTTAAGGCCACCGCAGCATCCCCACAGTCATATGATCCAAGTTTGGGTGCCTGGTAACCAGCATGTATGCACAATACTGCAGCATCCTGGCGTCATGGGGTTGCCATTTGTGCTCTTCCTAGCCAGCCTTATAAAAGCAAAGTCGATGGAGGGGGAGTGACTTGGATTTAATTAACAATCACATAATTCACTTAACTGCAGTGAGTCACTCAACAACCATGGCAAAATAAGATTGTTAATGTTGGAAGGTCATGATTTGCAATTGGGATGGCACACATTCCTATCGTATAAGGAAAGTAAAACACATGGGTATTTTAGAAGGCACTATATTCAAGATGCATTATTGTTAATATGGGAGAAAATAAGAAAACAACATTATATAAAAATACCAGTTTGATTATCAACTATAGAGGCATTCGTATATTCAATTGTTTTCAAAATGGAACACATAGTTAGATATAGTGAAATATTAAATGGAAAAGGTGAACTCAAAACAAAACAAGAACTAGATGAACAAGAGATAAAGATTGTTGTGAATCAATAAAAGTGAATAACCTAAATGCAAATTAGGGGTTGAAAACCTGCACACTTGATTGGTCCTTATACAACAACTTGGGATAGGGCCAGAACCAGTCCCTGATTGGCCACTTTTGGGACTGTCCTTATTGGTCAGTAGTTTGAACTTGTTGCACATTTTCATTGGTTAATAAGGCAGCAGCTAACCCTATAAAAGGGTTACTGCTGCCCACAGCATTACTCTGTTATGTTCTATCACTTTATTAAAGAGTTGAAGTCACTGGTCAGATGTCTGGTCTCCGTTATTCTCCATACTTAACACTGGCGACGAGGATGGGATCCGGAGACCGAAGAGCTGACTAACCTACAGAGCAATTAACAGAGCACGGGTCGAACACGCACCATCAACGGCAACATGGCCAGCGGTGCCGTACTCACCCGCCCCATTCAACCCAGAAACCGAAGACTGGGAGGCCCACATGGATCGGTTCCAGATGTTTCTGGAAACCAACAATTTGAAAGATGCGACAACCGCAAAAAAGAGCTATCTTTCTAACTCATTGTGGACCAACTCGTGTTTAAATGGCAAAGTCGCTTGCCAAGCCAGCAGAGGTAAAAGAAATGGACTGGGACGCCCTCGAGCCAAGTTACTACGGGCTCACTACGCGCCCACCGTGCCAACCCTAGTAAGAAGACACGAATATTACCAGAGGGACCAACGGAAGGGCGAAAGCCTTGCCAATTACATCGCGGACCTCCGAACCTAGGAGGCCCCAAGCGGGTTCGCAGACTTAGAAGAAGTTCTCCGGGACCGCCTGGTTCTGGGCCTAGAAGACGGCGCTATCCAGAGCAAAATTATGGCTAAGGGGGACATCAGCCTCACCGATGCCCTTAAAGAAGCCTCGGCAGCGGAGGCGACAAAGAAGTCGGCAGCCCAAATGCGCCGCACCAATGCACCGCTACGTAAACTCGCCACTGATACCTCGCCTCGCTCAGAGAGACACCGGTATCAACTCACCACGAAGACCAGAGTCCCCGTCCGACAGCGATGAGGAAGAGGTCAACCGACTTCGAACGGAGAGAGACCAGTCCACACAACACTCATTTCGACTGCGGTGCCGCTGTGGAGCAAATCACCTACGATCCGGCTGCAAATTCCTCGACGCACTTTGCCGCCATTGCGGGAGACGCGTCACATCGCAAAGGTTTGCAGAAGCAAACAGAACTCCAAACCCCGACAGGCCGAATTCCAGTCTTCCGGATTCTTCCAGGCACACACCGAGAAAAATTGAACCACTCCTACAGAAACAAGCATCACCACTTCCACCAGGCGTGAAGAAACCAGGCAGGAAGAGACCCACCAAACAATCACCATAGGCCACGCTACATCCCTTGATGCCGGGAAAATCCGAGTAAAAGTCGCCATCGAAAACAAACCTTGCGTGATGGAGGTAGACTCGGATCTTCCTCTCGATGGTGTCGTGGAAAACGCTCCAACAGCTTATTCCAATGATTCGCCGCTAAGACCTTAACCCTCAAAGGGTTATACTCAAAGACTATCAGGGCAACCGAATCCCCGTCGTCAGGTCCCGCAGATTCCAGGTCTCATTCAAGGATCGCACCGTCGCACTACCACTGACTGTCGTGGATCGAGATAGGCCTAGTCTTCTAGGCCTTCAATGGTTCAGGCCGCCGGGAATCACTGTAGCCGGAGTCCACAAGGCCGAAAGCGTCGAATGGGAACAACATGCTTTCCAACAAGTAAAGAAATTGCTAACTTGATTCAGTACTTATGCAGTACAACGAGACTCTGCCACTCACTATCACGTGTGATGCATCACCTTGGGGTTGGGGCAATTCTGGCCCACGTGTTACCAAACGGAGCGGAGGCCCCCATCGCGTTTTTTTTCGCGAACCTTAGCTAAAGCTGAACGAAATTATAGTCAGCTGGACAAAGAAGCTTTAGCTATTGTTGCTGTAGTTAAAAGATTTCACGAATATGTTTATGGCCGTGCGCTTACAATAATCACTGATCATAAACCGCTACTGGGGATCATTGCGGGTAATAAACCAACCCCCGTATATATTGTCCCCCAGAATGACCCGTTGGTCTGAATTCCTGGCGGCCTACAACTACACCTTGCAACACCGCCCGGGAAATCGATTCTCCACGCCGATGCATTGAGCAGAACACCGCTCCCAGACGCTGTTGTGGATCCAGCCCCAACCCTCTCAACACTACAGATTGAAGCTCTACAGGCACCACCCTTGACGGCTAGAGACATTGCTTTTGAAACGAAACGTGACCCAGTTCTGCAACACATACTACGCTGGGTTGAACGGGGTGGCCGACGGACCAAATTGCACCTGAATGGGCGCCTTTCAAAGCCCGCCAAACCGAGCTGTTTTCCCAAAAGGCTGTATCTTGTGGGGCAATCGAGTCGTAATCCCTGGCAAATTGCAACAGACTGTGTTGGCGGTATTGCATGAGGGACATCCGGCATTGTGCGGATGAAATCACTCGCACGCAGCTATGCTTGGTGGCCGGGAATCGACAAAAGAATCGAGGCCTGGGTCACCACGTGCCAACGCTGCCAGGACGTCAGCAACGCCCCACCTAAAGCAAGCCCAACCGAATGGGAAACGCCGAGGGGACCGTGGTCCCGTATTCATATTGACTTTGCGGGCCTACCAAAGGTCACACTTTCCTGATTACTGTCGACGCCTATTCTAACTGGCTCGAGATTCATCGAATGCACACAACTACAACTGACTCAGTTATTAATAAATTAAACAGACTATTTGCCACACACGGGTTTCCGGACGTGTTGGTCTCGGACAACTGCCCACAGTTCACTGCATTGCCCTTTTAACAATATCTTGCTGATCGGGCAACCGCCATGCGCTAACCTCGCCCGCGCACCCTGCGGCGAATGGACGCAGAACGCATGGTACAATTTGTGAAAAGACCCTGCACAAAATGGAATTTGGCAACATCGACGAGAAAATCAATTGAATTCTCTTATTGCACCACATCACGCCCCACAGCGTGACCAACAAAACACCCGCTGAATTTCTTATGGGGCGGAAAATATGATCGCACCTTGACCGGCTCCACCCGCTTTCGCACCGAAAACCTTTTGGCTCCAGCAGCAAATGCCGGGAATTTAAGGTAGGCGATTTAATCTTTGCCAAAAACTTTTCCGGCGACCGTTATGGATACCCGCAACCGTTACCCACCTCACCGGGCCTAGATCTTACCGCCTGCTAACAGACGATGGGAGGGTGTGGAAACGCCACATAGACCAGCTCCGATCGAGATTACCACCCAGCGGCCATGACTTCCCGGTTCACCAACTCAAGGGGAGGGAGTATCGAGGAATTGACTTTGATACAACTAATAGTAGGTCAACGGGAGCCCTACAGCCCAGCGAAGCACCGGAACGTGAAGCGGGAGGAGTTGACGTCTTCAGGGAACTTTAATACGGGGAAATCGAACTGCAAAACCCGAAGAAACACGCAGTAGCAGAGACAACCACAGTGAATGCAGCACGGAATCGCCGTGCAGCGAAATAGAATTTAACAAAGGTCATCCAAACGCTCCACTGGAACCGGACATTAGACAAAACCCGGTGGAGCCTCGAATCATCCAGGCAGACCAAACGGCCTGCCTATCTTGAGGATTTTATCACAGCTCCCCTCAAACGGAACCCAAGGGGAGGGGTGTTGTGAATCAATAAAAGTGAATAACCTAAATGCAAATTAGGGGTTGAAAACCTGCACACTTGATTGGTCCTTATACAACAACTTGGGATTGGGCCAGAACCAGTCCCTGATTGGCCACTTTGGGACTGTCCTTATTGGTCAGTAGTTTGAACTTGTTGCACATTTTCATTGGTTAATAAGGCAGCAGCTAACCCTATAAAAGGGTTACTGCTGCCCATAGCATTGCTCTGTTATGTTCTATCACTTTATTAAAGAGTTGAAGTCACTGGTCAGATGTCTGGTCTCCGTTATTCTCCATACTTAACAAAGATGAATTGGTATTCATATGTACAAATACATTCTAGATATGATAAAGATAGAAAGACAGAAGGGTTTTACAATGAACTTACCGAATTAGATAAAATCTTAACTGATGAGAGAATGATTAAAAAATTATATGGTTATTTATTTGGAGTGAAATTAGAAGAAGAACAAATTAAAGAAACAATTATTGCTTGGGGAAAATTTTTGGATATGGGATAGATTTAGAAAAATGGTAGAAACTATGGTCTCAAAACTATAAATTAACAATGTCGAAAGCATATAAAGAGAATTTGTATAAGATGTTTTACAGGTGGCATCTACCCCCAGCAAGAATAGCAAGGATGTTCAAGGATAAATCAGCGAAATGTTGGAAATGTCATCAGATATCTGGATCATACTACCATATGTCATGGATGTGTGTGGAAGCCAAACATACTGGACTAAATCCATACATGGCTAGAAAAAATGACAAAACAACATATAGACTTAAAACCAGAGATATTTTTATTGGGTATCTTACCTGAAGGATACAACAGAGAATTGACATATTTGATTATTAACATGTTAACTGCAGCTAGGCTTGTATTTGCCCAAAACTGGAAAAATTAAAACAATTCCAATAGAGGAGGAGGTGATAAAGAAAATAATGGAATGTGCTGAGATAAATCGTAAGGATACAAGCAACAAAGTTACAGTCCTACAATCTCAAGTGGGAGGGGATGGGTGATAAGGAGTGATGAGAAAATTAACAGTAATAGTAGTGTACACTTTGTAAATAGTTGAACAGTGCTGAGGAAATTATTTGTTTAGCAGAGTGGTGGCGTTTGGGGAAAAACTGTCCTTGTGTCTAGTTGTTCTGATGTGCAGTGCTCTATAGCGTCGATTTGAGGGAAGGAGTTGAAACAGTTTATGTCCGGGATGTGAGGGATCTGTAAATATTTTCACAGCCCTTTTGTTGACTCGTGCAGTATACAGGTCCTCAATTGAAGGCAGGTGGGTAGCAATTGCTTTTTTTGCAGTCCTAATTATCCTCTGAAGTCTGTGTCTGTCCTGTTGGGTTGCAAAACCAAACCAGACAGTTATAGAGGTGAAGATGATAGACTCAATAATTCCTCTGCAGAACTGTATCAGCAGCTCCTTGGGCAGATTGAGCTTTTTGAGTTGGCGCAGAAAGAACATTCTTTGTTGTGCTTTTTTATGATGTTTTTGATGTTAAGTGTCCATTTATATTGACTGTTTCCTAGTATGATTTGATTGTTGATTGTACCCTATGACTATCATTAAGTGTTGTACCTTCTGATTCTTGATTCTTAACGAATGTACCTTTTCTTTATGTATACTGAGAGTATTTACACCAAGACAAATTCCTTGTGTGTCCTATCACACTTGACCAATAAAGTATTCTATTCTATTCTATTCTATTCTATTCTATTCTATTGATCAGAGAGCAAGAAGAAAAATAATATTATAAAATATGGGATTTATTTTATCAAGATAGATAGAAAAATAGGAAAATGAAATATAGTACAGTATAAATATAATACAATAGTAAATATAAAATAATGGTAATAATGTGTTTTAATTGATTATTATTAATGAAGTATAATACAAGTTAGGATTTGTAAAAAGTTGAGATTTGCTCGAAAAGGATAATGTGAATATGTAACTAAAGTCTAATGATGATGTAATGATAACATAACATGATATGGAAAGTTGATTAATATAATATGATTATAAATTTAAATCTAAGAGGGAAGATGATAGACATTGTGCACAAGAAATATGTACCAACCGACACACTGTAGAACTGAAAGAAGGTTTTATTTGTTGTTTTGTGTTTATGTTTGTTTATGTTTGTTGTCAAAAAATAAAAAAAAACTTTTTAAATAAAAAAAAACAACCATGACAAAAAGGGCCGAAAAATCAAGTACAACTCAATTGTGGTCATGAGCCAAGGAGTGCCAATATATCTTTGCTTCAAAGTGCAAGGAAAACTACTGAACCTAGGTTGTTTTATTGCCACAGTAATAATGTAGCTACCTCTTTTAGAATTGTTTTATTGTAAGGTATGGTCTCACTTTTAATCTCATTTAAATGTCTTATTTCTTAATCCAACATTTTGAGCCATGAACCACTTCCAAATGTCTGCATTCACATACAATGAATCTAACACAAAACCAAACAAATCTCATTATAGCTCAATAAGAGATATGAACCAAATCCTACATCTGGTTACTTAGGCAAAGAGCTTTGTTTTTCCTTTCTTACTTACATAGTTCAAACATACCTCGCCTCCTAAACAACAGAAGGACCTCTGGATATAAAACACTAAGTCTTAACACAAAAAGACTTGCCAGGCAGAAATGATTTAATGATTATAATCACCAAGGCGGCCTCGGTGGTAATGAAAATGAATACCAACCCTTCCAGGGAAAGGAAAACCTGCCCTTTCCAATAAGACTGAGATTTATTTGAGGTAGGCAGGCATGTCAATGGAGAAGTAAAGGAACATTTAAGAAACAGACAATGGTGAGTGAATTTAAAAGCCGTATTAATTTGATGGATCGCTAAAGGCTCTTACGGCACACAATTGTTGGGCATCATTTTTTTTTACCCAGTCTGCTAGCTTCGAATGCCAAGGTGATTGCAAAGGGAGACAGTGCTCAGTCCAAAAATAATTTGGAAGAAATACTTTGGACCTCATGCAAGGAAAGCAACTCCCTACAAGTCACTAAAGCAGACTGTTGTTTTTTTTTTAAAGCATCCGCCACATAACTGAAAAACACGGAAACTGGTTTAACCGTGGGCTCTTGAAATCAGGAACTTTTTTTCAGGTTTTTGCAAAACTCAGGCACTTTCCATTCACAATAGACACCGAACTAATTCTTTCTATTGTGTCTGAAGCCTATTTCACACGATTGCCTAATTTGCTAAGCTACTCATGTTTGCTCAATCGAATTTGGGAGGTTTGCAGCAGTGGTGGGATTCAAAATTCTTTGCTTCCAGCTCTGTGAGGCATGGCTAGGTGGGTGTGGCTTTTTGGCAGCACCACCGCCCACCCCACCCTGGTTTTTTGGGCCTTCCTGGCCTCAAGGAAGCCTCCAGGGGGGGGGGATTTTGGCTCCCAGAACGCTCCCCTGGGGCTCCGGAAGAAAAAAAAGGAGCATAGGAGGGGCACATGGCACCCTTCCACAATCCGTTTTGAGGCCTTCCTGGCCTCAGAGGAGCCTCTAAGGGGGGCGTTTTGGGTCCCAGGAAGCTTCCCTGAGGCCCAGGAAGGCAAAAAATGGAGGGGGGCTGCACCCCCTCCCTCCATTTTTTGCCTTCCTGGGCCTCAGGGAAGTCTCCTGGGCGAAGTAGTGAGAAGCAAAGGGAATCCCAGCACAGATGTTTATAGGAACAGCTGATTGTCAGGAGGTAAAAAGAAAGAAAAGAAATACTTTAAGGAGTGACTGGGCAGGCAAGCAATTGGACAGACGAGGTGAGCGAGCTTCGGGCATCGGGCAGGTAGGGCAAGCAAGCGAGCGGTGACCGGGTGACCAGGTTGGGGGCATGGCCAGCCAGAAGTT
Source organism: Notechis scutatus (assembly GCF_049901735.1). Classification (NCBI taxonomy): domain Eukaryota; kingdom Metazoa; phylum Chordata; class Lepidosauria; order Squamata; family Elapidae; genus Notechis; species Notechis scutatus. The sequence continues at coordinate 249,883,715 of NC_142010.1, read as the reverse complement.
ACTACCAGTGACCACTGGTTTGCACACATGCTGGCCTAAAATATGCCTAAAATACGAATTTGGGCCTCATTGTGATATAATGTAGGAATAAGGTAGTCCTCGACTTACAACCACAATTGAGCCCAAAATTTCTATTGTTAAGCGAGACAGTTGTTAAGTGAGTTTTGCCCAATTTTATGACCTTTCTTGCCACAGCTGTTAAGTGCCAGGATTCTGGCAGTTACCCCATTGGAATCATGAGGCAGAAACTTCAGTCACCTAGTTACTATCTTTGAAAACATTTATGGAGTGCAGTTTTGGTTTGCGCTGCAATGCCCCCCCTCCCTTTCTGTTGGCAAAAAGACCATGAAAATATTTTATGAGTTGATATTAAGTGAATCTGGCTTCCCCATTGACTTTGCTTGTCAGAAGGTCACAAAAGGAACACTGCAAGCATCTGAATTTTGATGACGTGATCACCAGGGACGCTGCAAGGATTGTAAGTGTGACAAATGGTCATACGTCATTTTTTCCCCAGTGCTGTTGTGAATTCAAACTGTCACGAAACAAAACTGTTGTAAGTCAAGGACTACCTATACCACCATTGCATAATTACAGGTAGCCCTTGATTTACAACCACAATTGGGACCAGAACTGTTGCTAAAGGAGGCAGTTGTTAAGTGAGTCCCACCCACTTTGACAACCTTTTTCGCTATAGTTGTTAGGCAAATCACCGCAGTTGTGAAGTGAATCATGAGGACATCAAGCAAATCGAGCTTTTCTAATTCAAATTTTTTTTGAGTCTGTCATCTGCACCTCTGTATAACTGTCTGGTTTGGTTCTGCAACCCAACAAGACATTCACCGACTTCAGAGAGTAAATAGGATTGCAGAAAAAACAGTTACTACCAACCTGCCTTCAATCGAGGACCTGTATCCAAGTCAAAAAGAGGGCTGTGAAAATATTTACAGACCCCTCACATCCCACACATAAACTGTTTCAACTCCTTCCCTCAAAACGACGCAATAGAGCATTGCACACCAGAACAACTAGACACAAGGGCAGTTTTTCCCCGAACGCCATCACTCTGCTAAACAAATAATTCCCTCAACATTGTCCAATTATTTACAAAGTCTGCACTACTATTGTTGAGGTAATTCCCCGTTAGGAGAATGAGAGCATACAGGGAGACGTATTTGAGAGTAGTGTTTGAATAATACACAAATAGCACACAGATATACTGTACATTAAATGTAGGTTTTTACTTCCAGAAAGGTTTAAAACAAAGTTCAAAAACAAGCAGTCCAAAAGTCATTCACAGGTAAATCAGTCAGGTTTCAATCCAGAGGTAATCCAGTAACGAAGTCCAGTGTCAAAAACAGTTCAGTATCAGACTTACATCAAATCCATGAATATCAGTCAATTATGAGGAACGGCAATATTATCCAACAGAAGGAAACAGACTCACTCACACTCTCTTCTGAGACTAAGACAAAGACAAACCAGGTTTCTGGCTCCATCTTATGGCTGTTTGAGAAACCACACCTAATTACAGTTTTGCATTTTCTTAAAGATACAGTTTTAAAATGTTTGTCCTGGTTTATATATTGTCCAACCCAAATAGCTGTTAGGTGACTTATATTCCTAACAACTATTACTATTGATCTTCTCATCACTCCTTATCACCCATCCCCTCCCATTTATGACTGTAACTTTGTCACTTGTATCCTTACAATTTATATGGACTGTTTCCTAGTATGATTCGATTGCTTATGGTACCCTATGACTATCATTAAGTGTTGTACCTTATGATTCCTGACTCTTAATGAATGTATCTTTTCTTTTATGTACACTGAGAGCACCAAGACAAATTCCTTGTGTGTCCAATCACACTTGGCCAATAAAGGATTCTATTCTATTCTATTCTCTTTAATGATCTTCTTATGCATGAAGGCTGGGAAATTTATCTCCTTATTCCAAGATTCTGTATTGCCTACCGGCCCAGCAATAAATATGGTATCTGTACAGAGGTAGTCCTAAATTATGACCATAGTTGAATCCAAAATTTCTGTAGCTAAGTGAGAAATTTGTTGAGTGAGCTGTGCCCCATTTCATGACTTTTCTCGCCAAATTTGTTAAGTGAATCCCGGTAGCTCTTAAATTAGTAAGACGGTTGTTATGTGAATCTGGTTTCCCCATTAGCTTTGCTTGTCACAGGGTCACAAAAGGAGACCACATCACTTTGGGACACTGCAACCGTCAGAAATGTGAGTCAGTTGTCAAGCATCCAAATGTAAATCATGTGTGACCCCGGGGAGGCTGCAACGGTCATAAGTGTGAAAAGCAGTTGTAAGTCACTTTCTTCAATGCCGTTGTAACTTTGAACGGTCACTAAATGAACTCTTGTAATTTGAGGACTGTCTGAAGTTCTTGCTTCCTCGATCTTGGCTAGCTGTGTGGGGCTTGTCAGGTATCTAGTTGGCAAAGTCTCCTTCAAGGAGGGCTCAACATCTGCGGTACACAGGCAATTTATTAACACAATGTTGTCTGTCACCAGAGGTGGTATTCAGCCGGTTCTGATCAGTTCTGGGGAACCAGTAGCGGAAATTTTGAGTAGTTCAGAGAACCAGCCAATCCCACCTCTGACTGGCCTCGCCCCCATCTATTCTCTGCCTCCTGAGTCCCAGCTGATCGGCTGGGTCTTTTGTTGCCCTGCACAGGAGAACAGAGTTGGAAAGCAGGTTAGTGGGGTGGGGAGGGAATGGAGATTTTGCAGTATCCTTCCCCTGCCACGCCCACCAAGCTACACCACGCCCACCAAGCCATACCACACCCACCATGCCACGCTCACCAAGCCACACCCACAGAACTGGTATTAAAAAAAATTTGAATCCCACCACTGTCTGTCACTGCCCTCTCCCAGGGTGCCACTCTCCTCTGCTACATTGCATCCCAACGCTAGCTGGCTGATCTTACTTTGTTTAGCTTTGAGAGATTAAGGAAGCTCAGTCTGAAATTGCATCCAGCTGGGACCCCAAATCATAATGTGGTACCAGTAGATTAAAATAGCATGTTCTACTCCTTAGAAATGGAATGAAGGAGAAACTTCCTAACAGTGAGGACAATTAATCAATGGAACAGCTTTGCCTTCAGAAGTTGTGGGTGCTTCATCACCGGAGGTTTTTAAAAGACTGGACAACCACCTATCTGAAATGGTATAGTGTCTCCTGGTTAAGCAGAGGCTGGACAAGAAGACCTCCAAGGTGTCTTCCAGCTCTGACTGATTGAAGTCAGCATTAAAGTGACATAGGAGAAATGATTCCAGCTATTCCATTGTCAACTGAGTAAATATTATTACTAATACTAATCCTGATTTTATGTGGATTATATGGATGTGTTTAGCATTTACTGCTAACCAAGAGTGAGAGGTTTTCTCATCAAACATGCCCCAGACAGCAATCACTGCCATTTGTGCCTCCAATTTGTCTCTAACTGGTCTTCTAACCATCTTGGCAATGGTTATCCAATCATCATTTTCCACTTATATTTTCCAATAAAGTGCAAATAGGTTGTGTGAACAGTGAACAGTGTATGGTGCCAACAACACACCTTGTTCGTAACTTGAATACTTTATAGATAGAAGAAGGCTGATATATAAAAGTCCTATCTATTGCTCTTTCCTCAATTGCAGGTAGTCCTTGATTTATAACAATTCATTTAGTGACCCTTCAGTTACAATGGTACTGAAAGAAGTGACTTAAGACCACTTTTCACACTGTTGTAGCATCCCCATGGTCATGTGATCAAAATTAAGTTGCTTAGCAACATGTCAAGTAAAGTTAATGGGAAAGAGAGATTCATTTAATGACTACATGATTTAACAACTGCAGCGAGTCGTATAAACTTGGCAAAACAAGTGATAAAGTAAGGCCAAACTCATTTAACATCTGTCTTGCTTAGCAACAGAAATTTTGGATTAAGTTGTGATCTTAAGTTGAGACCTACCTATCTTCTTTTCTGTATTTTTCCTTAAATAGTAGTACTTTCTATAAGTAGTGTCTTATAAAATTCATTTAAATTCTTATAAAAGATTTAGTGATCCCCCTTTTTATTTCTAGTACAAATGTATGCATCAACATAATTTCCTGTATAAAATTTCTTTAGATCGTTTGAGAAACCTTTCACAAACTTCATAAGACAATATAAGACAAAAATGGGAAAGCTTCAACATTAATAAAATGTTGAAAGGGTTAGATGTGACTCACCGGACCTATCCTCCCCTTTTCTGTACTTCCATTACCTGATATTTATTTTAATAATTTATATAAATTCATATCTTTCACTCCCTGCCGAGTCTTTCCTCCAGAATTCAAGAATCTCCATTGCAAAGCAAATGCCTAGTAGCCCATGGAAACTTTTTCCTTATTAAAACTTTTAGAACTTTGGATGGATGAGGTTCTTTCAGAAATCAAAGCATGGAAGGAAGCAGGCATTGACCTATTTTAAATGAAGATCACTCCAGAGCTATCTGTACCAGTGTTCCAGTGCTAATCAAAAAGGAGCCCAGACAGGGGTGCCCTTGCTTTTATTTTTAATTGCGAATTAAAAAACGACATAAGAATGATTTCTTTGTATATAATTCAAATACACAAAAGCGGAGGAAGTTTACAGAATGAAAAAAAAAAAAAAAAGAGGATTGCTTCCAGGAGGGGAAAAAGACACCTCAGAAAATTAATTTCAGCATGATGTCACCACTGCCATTATAAAACCACAAGAAGTTCAGACTGCAGGAAATATGCGGTGCAATGCTAGCCATATTTACTCAGATGTTCCACTAAATTCAAGTAAACTCACTCCTGAATCCATGAAATGTATTTCTGTTCTCGTGGATGGAAGCTCTATAGCACGAAATGTCAAACTCGCCGCATTACGTTGCTGTCACGTGACATTTTGCAACGTTTTTCCATTCGTGGAGCTGGGGTGGACGTGGCCTGCATGTGACGCATCTGGTCCGTGGATGCGAGTTTGACAGCCCTGGGCTCTATAGGTTCTCCTTGACTTATGACCAGATTTGGGACCTAAATTTCTGTTGCTAAGCAAGGTGGTGGTTAAGGGAATTGCAGTCAATTTTTTTAACTTGGTCTTTAAGTGAATCACTGCAATTATTAAGCACACCATGGTTCTTAAGTGAGTTTGGCTTCTCTCTTTTTTTGTTGGAAGCCAACTAGGAAGGTTACGAATGGTGATCACATGACCCCAGGATGCTGCAACTGTTGTGTTGGTTGCCAAATTCTGATCATGTGACCCTGGGGGTACTGCGACAGTTATCAATGTGAGAACCGATAAGTCACTTTTTTCAGAACCCTTGTTACATATTATGTCAAAACACCATATTATTCTCCGAAGGCAGCATTCCACCCCCTGATGGTCCTGGCCCCATCTCTGCATCACACGCAGGCTCCTCATCTGAGTCCTTGCTCTCTGAGACCTCAGCCATCCGAACCTGCTCCCGGCGAACCACAACAGTATGTCTTGGCTAAAAAAGGGAAGGCTGGGGGAGACGTGATGGCACTCTTCTAATACTTGAAAGTCTGTCACAGGGAAAAGGTGGACCAATCGCAGGGCAGAGTAGAGAACTGGTTTGGTCTCCGCTGCTCATCACTCCTACTGGCTCGCCAGAACCGGGCCGGACCGGTCGAATACCACCACCGATCCTAGTTATAGAATAAACTAGCCAGACTAGTGCATGCTATATGTCACAATGTACTTTCAATGATGTTTATGCAAAAGCTCACACTATGAGGGCAAGTTTACACATTTCCTTTGCTTGTACAAATAGGAAGGGAGGAACAGGCACATGCTGGAAAATAAGAATCCATGAAGGCATAAGTAACAAAAACATTTCAACCCTGAATGAAAAGAATCCTGAAACGATAAGGAGTGAAATAAGAAAATTGTAGAATTTTTCTTCCTTGGTCCTTCTTTCGTTAGGAAGGCAGATGAAACAAAAACTGTCAGGTTCAACCAGGAAGCCAAGTAGCCTGTGGCCCATTCCTCAAGGATCCTGTCACATTCCAAACTAAGTTACTTTCCAAATTGCAGCTCTACTTCTGCCCTAACAATCCATGCGACGTGATTAGTCAGCAAGATTCTAGCTCCACACACCGTCCTCTCCAGCATAATGTCAACATGACTTATTCACCAATTTGAAGTTATTAATTATTTTGGACAGGTTCCTAAAGTGCTGAAGTAGTTATTTTGTCCTGCTGTGGACTTGAGCATCCCACCAGCCTTCATGCTGAGAAAGCTAAAAGTTAGCCTACCAACATTTAACATAATTGTTCACGGGTATAATATTACACCTTTGAAGTAGACTGTAAAACAAGCTTTCTGGGATTTGATCCCATTTGTCCATGCAAAGGCCTGCAGGAGAGGCCGTAGGTCAAAAAAGTCAGGATAGTTGCCAAAACCACAGGATTGATACTCCACCCCTTCATGGGCAGTATGTCAGGATTCCGGCAGTTACCCCCATTTAAATCATGAGTCTTGAGCAAATTTCCAAAACTTCAAATGATTTATTGGGAGTTAACATGTCCGGCACTGCCTGGGTGTAGCCAACTCTGAGACACATAATTCATTGTCACCCTTGGTTCCCCCCCCTCCCCGGGTGTATCGTAATTCATATTCTCCAATGGGACACATCCTTAACCAAGAGTCATCAATCATACTCTCCAGTTAGAATTTTGCACGACAGAAACTTCCGTCACCTAGTTACTATCTTTGAAAACATTTATGGAATGCACTTTCGGTTTGCAAGCCACCACACTGCTCCCCCCCTCCATTTCTGTTGGCAACTCTAAAAAGACCATAGAAATATTTTATGAATTGACACAGTGAAATCTCACACATCTGGAGGATTCTTTTGAACTCTGCAGGTCCAGATTGGCAGTCTCTCGTTTCCTCATTTCCTCCACCAAAAACCCCAGGGAGTTTTACTAGAATTTGCATTCAAACGAATACAGGTAATCCGCAACTTACAACAGTTCATTTAGTGACCATTCAAAGTTACAATGGCACTGAAAAAAAGTGACTTAGGACCATTTTTCACACCTATGACAATTGCAGCATCCACATGGTCATGGGATTTACTTTTGAATGATTGACAACTGGTTCATCTTTATGATGGTTGCAGTGTCCCAGGATTATGTGATCCCCTTTTGCGACCTTCTGACAAGCAAAGTCAATGGGGAAGCCAGATTCACTTAACGACTGTGTTACTAAATTAACCACTGCAGTGATTCACTTAACAAATGTTGTGGGGGGGAGGAGTTGTGAAACTGGGGCAAAACTCACTTAGCAAACTTCTCAGTTAGCAACATAAATTTTGGGCACAATTGTGGTTGCATGTCAAGGAATACCTGTATGTTTACAGGATCATAATGGCAGGAATTTAGATTTTCTATGCAGTGGTGGGATTCAATTTTTTTTTAGTACTGGTTCTGTGGGCATGGGCGTGGCTTGGTGGGCGTGGCAGGATAAGGATACTGAAAAATCTCCAGTCAGAGGTGGTATTTGCCAATTCTCCGAACTACTCAAAATTTCCACTACCAGTTCTCCAGAACTGGTCAGAACCTCCTGAATACCACCTCTGTTTCTATGGTTTATGCACTTAAAGAAAGGCAGGAAACCTTTTACATAAATGTCAGGTTATAAAGTTAGGTTACAGGGCAAAAAAGTAGGAGGAAGCACGTTTCAACCACCCATGAAGAAGCCAAATATAACAAAAGAAAAATCTACGGAGGTTCTCACCATGATCAAATACAAGCAGACCGTCTCCTTTATGGGAAGTCTCCCAGAAAGAAATAATACAATGATACAAAGCCTTCAGAGAAGATAGCTGGATTACTGTGAGATGCAACAGATGCCCTGAGGAATCAAAGACAGCCTGGAAAAATTCACCTTTGATTCCAAGTCATTTATCCTGACTAAGACCACTTGTCTTATTCATCCACATTCCAACGCAGGAAGATCATCACCTGAAACAACAGTCCTAGGGGGAAAAAATCCATCCCATGAATTGGGCTAGAAATATCCAAACTGGAATTGCTTTCAAGTTAACCATTTCCAAAGCGGATCTGCTTAGTATTTGCATATTAAGAGACCCAGGCATAAACTCATGAATATGTTTTTCTGCTTCAAACTACAGATGTGAGGATTGCTATCTTTAAAAAAAAAAGAAGACTTTCCAGAATCTATTTTAACTTTTAATATATGCAAGTAATTTCCGCAAAGCAAGCGATAGATTAAAGATTATTCCCAGTGTGGAGAAGCTTTAATGTAAGTCAGCATTTTAAACAAGGGCACATCCACACAAACACTCATTCTTCAGGCCTTCAGAGCAGTGGTGGGATTCAAGAATTTTTACTACCAGTTCTGTGGGCGTGGCTTGGTGGGCGTGGCAGGGGAAGGATATCGTAAAATCTCCAGTCAGAGGTGATATTTGCCGGTTCTCCGAACTACTCAAAATTTCCGCTACCGGTTCTCCAGAACTGGTCAGAACCACCTGCTGAATATCACCTGTGCTTCAGAGGCTCTCAAGAACACTCTGATGTGGCACAATCAACTTTCTAAATTATGGAAACCACAGAGTCAAAGAGTTGTCATCGGTTCAGAGAATAAAGCCAATCTGGCAAGACAAACATTTCTTTCTCCCCCCCACCCCCTCAATTTTGCTATTCTTCCTAGCCACAAAAATAGATTATGTCTCAGTATGAAATAAAAGCCAAGGGTCTTAGGCAGATATAAAGAGCTAACCTTTTCTTTAGTTGTGCTTAACAAATATCTCTGAATCATCCATGATAGAAAGGAACTCAGAACCTTGCATTCTTCTCACATGGATAGGAATGTTTTATTTTTAAGGAGCAATTTAAATGTCAAGAAATTAACAGACATCTCTGAGGGGACTATGACAATTTGCCATGACCAACTTGCTTCAGGACAAAAGTTACACTAATATTTAAAGAAACAGTGGAATAGAATCATTAAAGAAAGGATGCAAAAGGAGGGACAGAATGAAATGCCAATGGCAAAAATTAAAATATTTTTAAAATTTACTTTAAATATTTAAATAGAATTGTTAAATTGTTCCGCAATGCATTGTCCCATGATGAGTTGGCCATGGCAAGTTGCCCTGCAGCAAGTTGCCCATGGTGAGTTGGCCATAGTGAGTTGGCCATGGAGAGTTGCCCATGTCGAGTTGCCCATGGCGAGTTGGCCATAATGAGTTGCCCATGGCGGGTTGGCCATAATGAGTTGCCCATGGTGAGTTGGCCATGGTAAGTTGGTCATGGTGAGATGGCCATAGTGAGTTGGCCATGGTGGGTTGGTCATGGTGAGATGGCCATAATGAGTTGCCCATGGCAAGTTGGCCCATTCCATCTCTGGAGGCCTAGCTAATTCAGTTTTACTCTGTCGATTGGTCAAACTAAGATGATGTGTGTGGGTATTTTTGTAGACACATTTGCTGTTTTTGCAACCCCCATCAACCCTGATTTTGCTGTTTGTGAGTTGTGCTCTGGTTTTTAAAGCAGTCTTTTTCAAACTTGACAACTTTAAGGTGTGTGGACTTCAACACCCAGAATTCCCCAGCCAATCGAAAGCTGCATATCTTCAAGTTGTCAAGTTTGAAAAACACTGGTGTAAAAAAATGTGTGAATTCTGTAAATGTGACATACCCAGATTTACAAATCGTGTTTTATAATAGGCCCTGAACCAGATTATTGTCTTTCAGAGCCTTAATATAACCTCTTCTTTCCATGGATTTAATTTAATGCATTTCAAGTTCAGAAGTCCTTATTTTGGTTTTAAATAGTAAGGTGTTTTTGGTGGTGTGCTGGCAACTCGTTCTTTTCCCATTCTTCTTAGGCTTACAGCCTTGTATATCAAACGTTATAAAAGTGGGTATATTTAATAATACATTGAACAATATTTCTCCCATGAAAAAGCTGCCAGATGTTTCATGCTGTCTGATTTTATTAGCCTGCTACAGAAAGAAGTATATACGTTGTCCCTTTTTAAAAAAAAGAGTTCATTTTCTCTCTGGTCACATTTCCCCAGCCTTCTCCAAGTAGAGTTGATAGTCCTGGTAGTAATTTTAAAAATTACCACCACCATTAAAAGCCAGAAAAAATTTCAAACCTGGAAAGTTTAACTTTATCTTGGCTTGAAGAGCAGAGTCAAGCTTTAAATTGTCACCAGTCTGATCAACGGGAAAAGGAGCTCCATAACAACATCAGAGATCTATGATGAGAATATGAATGAAGAACTTGGGAAGATATGGAAACCAAGTCCTACAAAGAACGGTTAAAAGACCTAGATATATTTTAGTCTGTTGAAGAAAAGTTGAGAAAGGACATGGTAGCTGTTTTCAGATATCTGAAAGGGTCACATGTTACAGAAGGCACAGATTTATTTAGATTTGCTCCAGAAAGTACAGGTAATCCTCAACTTCAAGATCACAAGTGGGACCAGAACTTCCATTGCTAAGAAGGCAGTTTATGAAGTGCTCAATTTTACAGCCTTTTTGCCACAGTGAAGTGAATTCTTTCAATTGCTAAGTCAGCAGTGGGATCCTACCTGTTCCACTACAGGTGATTGCATGCCCGCACACCTAACGCCCGCATGCAGCTTTCCCCACACCAGCTGAGGCCTGCAGCACCAATCAGCTGAGAGGATAAAGAAGAGAGAAGCACAGGGGCGGGCGAGAAGGCCAATCCTGTGCTTTCCTCTTCTTTCTCCTCCCAGCTGATTGTCCCTCCTCTCAGCTAATCGTTGGAGGCTTTTTTTTAAACTACTGGTGTTTGGGTGAACCGATCTGAACCAGTAGCACACCACCACCACTGTGCTAAGAGAATCATGCAGTTAAGCAAATTTACTTTCCTCTATTGCCTCTCTTGTTGGAAGTTGGCTGGGAAAGTCCCAAATAATGATCACCTCATTGTAAATACACATTGGTTGCCAAGCACCCAAACTTTGATCATGTGACTGCGGGGAAGCTGCAACAGTCATAAATGCAAAGATCGGTAGTAAGTCACTTTTTTCAAGGGATAACTTTAAATGGTCACTAAATGAATAGTGGTAGATCAAGGACTATATCTAAGACTAGCACTAATGGAGTGAAACTTCAAGGATAAAGGTAGAGATTAGACCTTAGGAAGAACCTCTTGACATCAAGAGCTGCCAATCAATGCAATAGGTTATTACATGGAATGGTTCCTTCCTGTTCACTGAAAATTTTCAAACAATGGTTGGCTGAAGAATTCTGAGAGTTAAAGTCCACAAGTCTTAAAGTGGCCAAGTTTGGAGACCTGTGGTAAGTGAATCTTGCAGAGTGCTGTGAATTGGACATGATGACCCAAACTCAGGTTCCTTCTAAATCTATGATTCGTTTGGAGTTAAATTAAAGGATTGGGGAACCTATCATCCTAGTCAGTTGGATCTTTGGATTGGGCTTATGGGAGTTGGTTTTCCTCAATAGATAGAATAGAATAGAATTTTTTATTGGCCAAGTGTGATTGTCTTTGTCTTCTGTGCATAAGTTCTCAGTATAAATAAAAGCTATAAGTGATAAATCATGATCATAGTCATCATAAAAAATAAATTCATCATAAATCATTAAATACAACAATGATAGGATACCAAATAAGCATTCAACATAAATTATGCTTGAAAACTAAATAAAACAATATAAATCGTAAAGATACAAGCAACAAAGTTATAGTCATAAGTAGAAAATGAGATAGGTAATAGGAAAGATGAGAAGAAGAATAGTAATATAGCCTTACTAAATAGTTTGACAGTGTTGTGGTAATTAGTTGTTTAGCAGAGTGATGGCATGGAGGGGGGGAGAAACTGTCCTTGTGTCTAGTTGTTCTGGTGTGCAGTGCTCTATAGTGTCATTTTGAGGGTAGAAGTTGAAGCAATTTATGTCCAGGATGTGAGGGGTCTGTAGATATTTTCACAGCCCTTTTTTTGACTCATGCAGTATACAGGTGCTCAGGATCATTAATGAAGTATCATTAAACTCCCTGTGCAGAGGGAATGTAACACAAATTCACAAAAATTTCCAATCCCAATTTTTATTTTTTATTTTTTAAAAGAGATATGCAAGCTTTTGGCCTCAGCGGAACAAATGAGTTAAGTTCTGAATACTGGCATCACTATCTGAGCACATTCACAAAACCTGCTAGACTACACTCACAATCAGGTAGATTTCCAAACTAAAATGCAAAAACTTGGTACTGATTTCAGTTCCAGTCTCTGTGCTTGAAGCTAAATTTTCCCCAGCATCCTTATTTTTTCAAAGAATTCCTTTGCAAGCCCACCAGCCTACAATCAAGCAGAGGCTGCGAATCAGCAACATTTTGCAATTACATCTGTAGCCAACCTCATTTTCTTGAAAAACTAATAGTTGTTGCACATAAACTAGCCATTCATTAATCAGACAAAAACACAGAACCACAGTTGGACTCTGGCTTATGCCAAAAGCCTCTGAGCCACGTTCAGTCAAGACGATAAAAGTAGCAACCAAAATGGTCGGGGAGTTATGAAAGTTGCTGCTATCCAGTGTGGTTGCTGTTATCATAATTCCCAATCATGGCCTCTTAACCTTACTTCAGAATTCATGATAACTCCTCACGTGGCATGTATTTGCCACTGTGTTGCAGAAATGTCTGATATAAATAACTGCATAACTCCAAATATAAACCTGTGTGGAGCTGCACTTGTTTGGAAGAAACCCTCCTCTTAAACACAGGGGAACGAGTCAAGTCAAATGCACAATTAAAAAAGGCGGGGGGGAAAAAACCTTCCTGGTTTTAACTTTTCTAGGTCTTATCCTAGAGCAAGTAGAAAACAAATTGAAAGGTATTTATTTATTTATTTATTTGCTTCAATATTGATAAACGGAGAAAGAAGAAAAATGCATTTGGAGTCCTGCTCTAAATAAAAGCAACATTTCAGAACATCAATATAGCAAGCAATAATTACAGCCGCAGCTTAACGGATCACAGAAACGAAGAGTCTACAAATGCCATCCTTGCAGCTACTGGGTATTTCAAATGAAATAGAAAAATGCTACTATCCTTCCTTTTTTCCTAGTTCTTACTGTCTCAGATCTTCAACTCACTTTGTTGTTCCATGTGTATACACTGAGAGCTTATGCACTGGAGACAAATTCCTTGTATGTCTAACCACACTTGGCCAATAAATAATTATGTTCTGTTCTGTTCTACTCTACTCTATTACATTTCACTCCACTCCACTCCACTCTATTAAAATTGTGAGCAAGGAAAGCAAACTATGACCACTTGCAAATTAATATATCTTGACTCTAAAGAAGTATGCATTAGTATAATGTATGTTGTTTAAAAAAAAGATGAATTGTAAATTAGATGTCTCTGGCTTAAGATGGCACTAATACCATATTCCTTGATGTTGTTACCTGAAAATCCCACTGAACACATTAGTTACATTCATGCCAGTGGGGTTAGTGACTGGTTAAATGAATAAAGAGTTACTGAATGAATCCATTTGCTTTCATATGCACCACAGAGGAAACTATACCCTATTATGATTTATTCGAGCTAGTCCTAAATTCACTCTGTATTTTATTGAATCGTTAAACTGTTCACCTCTAGCAGTTGTAGTGACAGCAGCTAGTCTGGATGGTTTTTAAAAGGACTATGCTGGATCGTGCAGAATTAGTCTATTAATGTAGACAAATAGGAATGGCTGGAATCATAAGCAGCGAGCCTTAAATAAGAAGTAAAAAATGGAAAGAGACGAGTAGGTGTCTTGCCTTGAAATAGAGCAATATTTCTCAATCGTGGAAGGTTTAAGATATGTGGACTTGCTGGTTGGGGAATTCTGGAAGCTGAAGTCCACATGCCTTAAAGTTCCCAAGGTTGAGGAGAACTACAAAAGAGGCTTGGAAGCTTTCCATATTCAGGAAGCCTTGGGTCATTTCCCCATTAACTTCTGGCAGACTTTTCTACTTCAGCCCTTTTTATTCCAAAATAAAGAGAGGATATGTATCACCTCAGCGATGGTTGGATGGTACTGTGAAGATGAAATATAGAATGACAGACAGGGAAAATGACTTCATTCATAATGCTCATTCATAACGTACTCAATGCAAACATTTTTAGTAGGTCAGATCGAAAAACTGTTCTGCCCTTCCTATGCCTCTGAACTCACCCAGTCAGGCAGACAGTGGAGGTTCCTGCTTCATGTTAAGCCATGGTTTACTTTACTGTGATTTTTTAAAAAAATCACAATTGGCAGGGTTTGCAGAAGAGATTAAGCTACAAACAAACAATCCTGTGAAGTTAGAACACAGCATGAACCAGGTTGTGCTGACTTATCTCTGCAGTATATACCACAGAGACATACTAGGTAGTCCTTGATTTTTGACAGGTTACTAAGCAACCATTCAAAGTTATGGCAAAAAAAAAAAACCCAAGACAGCATCTTCTGACCCAGTTTTTGGTTCTAAGGTTGTTGGCTCCCCTCCCAAAGCACCTGAGGGCAAGACAAGAAGTAATGGATGGAAGCTCAATAAAGAGAGATTCAACCTACAATTAAGGAGAAGTTTTCTGTGAAATTATCAGCGGATTGCCTTGCCTCCTTGTGAGTGCTCCATCACTGGATTTTTTAAAGAAAAGATCTGACAGCAATTTGTTTGGAATGGAAAAACGGTTTCCTGCTTGAGCAGGGGGTTGGACTATAAGACCTCCAAGGTCCCTTCCATCTCTGTTATTCTGTATTATGTACTTTTTGAGAATCACAAATCATCACAGTCAAATGACTGATTGGGGGCACTTGGCAACCAGTCTGCATTTACAGCCATTCGCAACTGTTCCCCAAGTCACATCACTGCAATTTTCAAGACACTTACATTTATTTGGGTCCATAAAATTGGGTCCAGTTATGTAGTGACCTGTTTTATGACCATCACAACTGACTGCCATAATTGCCAGGCTCAATTACAGATATAACTCAAGAGCTATAGAGTTGGAAGGAGCATTTAGGTGCAACGAGTCTATCTCCCTGTTTACTACGAAAATCCAAATTAAATCTCTTGCAGATGGCCGACAGCATCTACCTGAACACATTTCGTGAAGCCCATTCTCTTTCTCTAGGTAACTAGTTTCATCATGAAACTCATTTACTATGTACAAAGTTTTTCTAAGTATTCATTCAGAATTTAACTTAAGTTTGTCATATCCTCTGTCTTGCATTCTGGGAAAACGTATTTTGACTTTCTGGTAAAAGTGAATTGTTATTAATCTTTAAAATGGGGCAAAACTAATGACTGTTTCTATGGACTTAGGGGTAATACTGTAAAAGCAAGGTCAAAAGCGCATCAAATGTAAAAGATATAAGTTATCCAGAGACCGGAAAATGAAATTACGTACAAGATAAGAACATCCTTGTAACTGGCGATAACAATCATTAATACTTTGCTATGCTAATCTGGCAGTTTTGATGGGAGAGCAGTTCCTTTCTGATAAAAGAAACAAGTCGGTTGATAACAATTTGTTTCAGCAAGTTTGCTACTGGCTGTCCCTCTGGGACTCTTTGCTAAAGAATCAGGTCAGGCACAGAGTGTTTGGACCTTTGAAGTATTTTCCAGACATCACATCAATAGACTGATGTCAGATTTATGTTCACCTCTTATTATTATTATTTTGCATGAAGTCTTGAGCTGTAATTTTCTCTCTTGTGCTTCTCCATTTAAGGGAGAAACACATCTGGACAGTGTTGTAACTCACCCCATTCTGTGTTGGGAAGCCTGATTAATCTGACATCAATTCCCAACTGAAGTTTTATAGTCTAGGAAGGTGAAATCACAGCATCTTTAAATATAACTGGTGCTGAACTCCTGTGAATGACCCAGTCTCAGCGGTTTTAACAGCAATTTTGATCTTTTCAAGAAGTACCGGCAGTTCTCAAGTTACAACCAGGGGTGGGATTCTACCGGTTTGGCCCGGTTCTGCCGGAGATCCGCCAAAACTCTGAAGCTCTTTTCGGATCAGCTGTTGGGCCCGTCTGCCCAGGCTCTTTTCGGACCTTTATTCCCTAGTTTTCAAGCTCAGCTGCTTTGTGCGGCAGAGCGGATTGCTGCACGTCAGCTGTTTAACACCCAGGGAGAGTGCAGGTCAGTAGGAAAGCCTCTGCGCACATGCAAAGCACGCCCACTAAGCCACACCCACCAAACCGGTGGTAAAACAATTTGAATCCCACCACTACTTACAACAGTTCGTTTAATGATCATTCAGAGTTACACCAACACTGAAGAAAGTGAGTTATGACCATTTTTCACAGTTTCAACCTTTGCAGCATCCCCATGGTCATGTGATCAAAATTCAGGTGCTTATGACTGCGGCTGTGTCCTGGGGTCATGTGTCTCCTTTTGTGACTTTTTGACAAACAAAGTCCATGACAAGCCAAATTCACTTAACAACCAGGCTACTAACTTAACAGCTGCAGTGATTCACTTAACAGCTGTGGCTAGAAATGTCATAAAATGGGGCAAAACTCACTTAACACATGCCTGACTTAACAACAGAAACTTGGGGCTCCATTGTGGTCATAAGTCGAGGACTACCTGCACAAAATGGGGCATACAGGGCTGCAGTATAAATTCATGCAGTGGGAACCCCATACGAAGAACATATATCTACAGGTAAAGCGAAAAGGAAAATATGCATTCAAAAATTTCCAAAGTTTGGCAGTTATTATTTAGCATATGATGAGAACATGACAGAACAGAAGCAAACATATACACACGCAATCCATGTAATTTATATACAAAACTTCTACAGGGCTATGGCAGTGGCTTCATCGCCGGATGTCCCATTTGGCTTATCCAGGCGATCGCCTCCTGCATTGCTTTGTGCAGCCCTTGTAGGGCAGGGGTGTCAAACTTGATTTCATTGAGGGCCAAATCAGGGCTGTGTTTGACCTCTGGGGGGGGCAAGGTCAGCTTGATGTCACTCGTGTCAGGGGCGCCTGTGGTGGCCCGAGCACTCTGCCAGCAAAAACAGGTTCCCAAGCTCCGTTTTTGGTTGCGACAACCTCCTGCAACCCTTTGCCAGTGAAAACGGAGCTCGGGAGGGCTGCATGTGTCCCTCATGAGCTCCGTTTTCACTGGGCAGAAGCACTGTGGGCTGGTCCACTGTTTCCAAGTCAGCCCCACGAGCCAGGTCTAAGAACCCTGTGGGCTGGATGCAGCCCGCAGGCCTGGAGTTTGACATCCCTGTTCTAGGGAACCAGAAAATGCACATTGTGGGAAATTTTGCACAATGTGTTTAATAATATGCATATCAGCACCACAACTGCAACAAGATGAGTCTTTCCATCCCTACTGAGACAGGGAAGTAAGCATGCTGTCAAGACTCCAACAAACCCACCCCCATTCAAATCATAAGTCTCTAGCTGGAGTTCCGGTTTGCAAGGCTTCGGCGGCGGCAGGAATCCGCGATCGTGCGTGGTTCCTGCTGCGCTCGCCGGTGGAGTGCCCCCGATCCAGCTGGATTTAGGGGTTAATAGTTACCCCGTAGAGGTGACTGAAGATAGGGGAGACCCAGCAGGGGTCCGGGGGAATCGCAACCCCCCTCCTCAGCTGGCTTTACTCCCTTTTCCAAAAGCGGTGGAGCGGCGGTCAGCAATGGCCGCCACAAAGAAGCTTTCATCCGGACAAGAATGTGCAGGAGGAAGCTGAGAAAGTGAAAGTTTTTGGCTGAAACGGGATAACAAATAACATCTAAACACCCTGGAAACTTGACTTCATTAAAGATACATTGTTCCCAAAGAAGATCGTAAAAAGCGGCGGAAGAAAGTTAAAAGGGAAAGTTTTTTTTTCTCACTCTCCTTCCCTATGGAAATAGCAGATGGAAATCGGAAAAACCCGTTTTGGCATCAAGGTAATTAAATTTGAAAATTAAAGCCAAGGGGACATTAAAGATTTCTGAACATTGGAATTAAAAAAAAAATTTTTTTTTTGCTATAAGTGGGAAGGGAGAGGTACAGAATTAATATTAAGACTTTGCTGGAGGAGGCTGCTTGGAGCTTATAAGATCAGAGTTGAACTGTAATAAGACTTCTAAAAGATATACTTTGGAACTTTACAATTGAACTGTACCCCAGGAAGAGAAAGTTTAAAAAGAAGAAAGTGCTAAATGAAACAGCTTGTGTCTATTTGGATTGCTTGGTGACTTTGGGACTTTTGGAAATTATTATTTGAAAGACTAAAAACTTTTGGGTTGTTTAAAATTTTTTCACAATGGCATTATCTGTTGAAGAATTGAACATGGAATTTAAAAAGCTAAAAGAAGAGGAACAAGAAGGGAAGGGCTCTTCTGGAACTGTTTTGCATTTTTTAGAAATGGCGATTTCTACCTATCAGAAACTACAAGAACAAGAAGGCTGGGATGAAGAAGAAGCAGCCATCTTTAATGAACAAACAACTTTAGCTGGGGAAGAAAAGGGAAAGAGGGAAAAGAGAATGCAGAATTTAAGACTTAAAAAAACAACCAAAAAAGGGAAAAATAAGGTGAAAAATCGATACAATGTCAGGAAGCAACAGAAAAGAGAAATACAGAAGAGAGTGGAGATTAAGAGGATGGAAATCAAGAAATGGGGCGGTAAAAAAGGCTACATCGGAGAAGAGAGGAAGGGAAAAAGGGAAAAGAAGTTATAAAGGTTTGAAACAAGTTGTAAAGAAACAGGATTTTTTCAGAGATAATGGGTAAAAACATAATTAAAAAAGAGATTCTGCAAAAGTACATAAGACTGTATTGTTCTATTCGTATTTGAAACAATGTTAGAAAACTGGAACACTATAAAATATTAAAGGGAATGTGTAAAATGCTTAAGACTTAATGATAGAGTTTAATCTGCTATGGATTATTGTTTTAATTATATTATAAACTTATCATTTTTTTTTTATTTTAAAATGTATTATGTAGCTTTAGAATGTGCTAAGCAGAATCAGAACGAAAATTATATATTATTTTAAGTGTTAAATGTAGGGGAAAGATAAAAAGGCGTCATACTTCAATCAGTGATTACAGGAGAAATATTGTGTTAATGAGGAAAGAAAAATAGATAATTGAAACAGAACGGACAGAAAATATAAGTATAATGATTTAAATTGAGATGAAATAAATAAAATAGAATTAAGAGAGTGAAAAGAGGGGAGAAGCCATATAGAAAAGATAGAATGGTAAATAAGATATGAAATGGTATATAAAGTGAGCATGAACTTGATTTATGTCTGTACCAAAAGATGTCACCCGGGACTAAGCCGCTTTCCAAAAAGAAGTTTTATGTTTTCATGTTTTGTGTTTTGTTTGTGTATGTTTGTTTATTGAAAATTAATAAAATTTCTTTTAAAAAAATCATAAGTCTCTAGCTGCATCTCTCAGAGGAAAGAAATTGATTTATTAGAAGTGGCCATGTTGGCATTGGCTGGATACAACCGATATTAAAATACATCATTCATTTCCCCCTTGACCCTGGTCTTTCCCCCAACCCATGGATGTATATTCTCCAATGGGACACATCCTTAGCCAAGAGTCATCAATCATGCTCTCCAGTAATAGTCTTGCACTCCGACAATTTTGGGCTGCCAGAGCAATTATCTAGGCACTTGAGAAATGCACTGTTTTCCGCCACTCCTTTTCTGCTGGCAGTTGAAAAGACCAAAGGAGTATCTTTTTAGTTACTTTTGGCATTTTAAGCTGTAGTTTAAGGCTGCTATTCCATACCTTGTGCTACTTCTCCACATATCCCTCCGTTAAAATATGAATGCCTGAACACAAATAATTAATCAGTCAATCAAGATACATCAAGGAAACACTGTTTATGTTTGGTAACACCACTGACCAAGTCCCGTGCTCTTCTGGGCATGGCACAACTTTGTGCCTCAGCGACAAATACAAGACCACTCAGCAATCACTGCTGAAGCAGTCATATTCCACGTGCCCAGAGTCCCAGCAAAGAGCTTTCCCAATCCCGGCCTTTCTCTTCTCTCTAACCAGGACAGCCACAACCAAAGTCGTTGGAAGTCGGGTGGCATTGCAAATTTGATTCATAAATAGATTTTAACACACAAAAAACAAAACCCCAAAAGTTCCATACTGAAGCAACCAGGATCATTATCATCACCACGGGGAAATTACAGGTTGTATTTTTGTACAGAGCCAGTTTGGTCTAGTAGTTAAGATACCCCACTAGAAAGTGGGAGAGGCAGCCGCCAGAATAGCCTTTGCGCAGGTATGGAAAACACCAAATACCCCTAATGAAGAACTAATAATACACAAAGTAACAGAAAGTGCTGAGATGAATATGCTAACAATGAAATTGAAAGAAAAAGACGACTCTGAATTCTTTACAATTTGGAACAATTGGTATAAATGGCTAACAAACAGAACCAAGAAGTGAGACAAAAATGTTAATTGAAACAACCCTTAAGAAAGTAAAATAAAATTTTGTAAACTATATAAAGATATAAGAACAGTAACAATAGCTAAAGATATTATTTAATAGTAGATAAACGCAATATAATGCAATATATTTAAATCAAAATCTTGTATAGATGCCAAGAATGTTGTTGATACCATGATGTTTTACGATGTAAAAAAAAAAAGAAAATTAATAAAATTTATTTAAAAAAAAAAGTGGGAGAGGCAAATTTAGCCCTTCTTCTTAGCTATGAAAGCCGGTTGGGGGGACCTTCGGCCAGTCATTCTTTCTCAGCCCAATGCATCTTGCAGGGTTGTTGTTGTTGTTGTTGTAGGGCAGGGGTCAAACTGGATTTCTTCGAGGGCCAAATCAGCATTGGGCCATGGGCCAGCCTGGGGGGTGGGAAGAGACAGGATGGGGTGGAGCACTCTGCCAGCCAAAACAGGGCACGGGAAGCCTCGCGTGGCCCCCCGCGCCATGTTTTCTGCCTGGGTGGCCTTCTGCAACACCCTGCCAGCCAAAATGGGGTACAGGAGGCTCGCATGACCCCCCTCCCCGTACCCCATTTTGGTTGGCAGAGTGCTCCATCCCGTCCTGGCACCGCTTTTGCTATTTCCAGGCTGGCCCCATGGGCCAGAGTTAAGCACCCCTGTTGTAGGAAAAGCAGGAGGAGGAGGATGCATTAAATATGTTTGCCACCTTGAGTAATTTGTAAAGGCGGGATAC
The DNA here is from genome assembly GCF_049901735.1 of Notechis scutatus. Lineage (NCBI taxonomy): Eukaryota > Metazoa > Chordata > Lepidosauria > Squamata > Elapidae > Notechis > Notechis scutatus. Next base: position 249,862,481 of record NC_142010.1, on the reverse strand, counting down.
AAATAATATAAATAAATACAATTTGTAGGATTGGCTGCCTGGCTTAGAGTGTTTGTACAATCTACTACACCACCACTTGCACCTTATGTACTCCTTAAAAGTTCACCTTAGAAGGTAGGCCAGACAGGAGACAAGAGCAGATCCGCTAATTCTACTTTATTGTAAAGTTACATTAACAGAATTTTGCAAGACCGAAGCACTTCTCTCTCTTCCCTTCTTCTTTGCAGCCCCAAAACTAGGAGGGTCTCCTCTGAACCTCTCTCCTTACCTACATTCCTACTGCATCTGCCTTTGTTCTGATTGTTTCCTTGGTTGCATCTCCTTGCCCTGTTTCCCAAGGTCATTCTCACATACCATTGCATTAAATATGTAGTAATAACAGGGCCAATTTCAGTAGGCCGAACCTGCTTCATCGGCAGCTTGCATATAATGTGGCTTATGCTGATTCATCTGCAGCACAGAAATAAACACATAAATGCAAAGCAACCCCCCCACCACCTTGAGAGGAGGGGCATTTCAACGTCATTGCACAACTTCCTGGGAGGCCCAGCAGGAAGGGAGCACCTCTGTTTCACAGATAATGGAATCCCTGGTTCCTGCCCCCTCCCTCCCCCCACCTCCGTTCGCTCAACAAGGACCCTGCAACTTTCTATCTAGAAGAATAGAATAGAATAGAAATCTTTATTGGCCAAGTGTGATTGGACACACAAGGGATTTGTCTTGGTGCAAATGCTCTCAGTGTACATAAAATAAAAGATACCTTCATCAAGAATCAGAAGGTACAACACTTAATGACAGTCATAGGGTACAATAAGCAATCGAATCATACTAGGAAACAGTCAATAAAAATCGTAAGGATACAAGCAACCAGGTTACAGTCACTACAGTCAGAAGTGGGGCGGGGATGGGTGATAAGGAGTGATGAGAAAGTTAATAATAATAGTAGTGCAGACTTTGTAAATAGTTGTGTTGAAGGAATTATTTGTTTAGCAGAGTGATGGTGTTCGGGGAAAACTGTCCTTGTGTCTAGTTGTTCTGGTGTGCAGTGCTCTCTATTAAAATATGCTTCCTTTCCCAAGGTTAGCCTATGGAATGGAATGGAATGGAATGGAATGGAATGGAATGGAATGGAATAGAATAGAATAGAATAGAATAGAATAGAATAGAATAGAATAGAATAGAATAGAATAGAATAGAATAGAATAGAATAGAATTCTTTATTGGCCAAGTGTGATTGGACACACAAGGAATTTGTCTTGGTGCAAATGCTCTCAGTGTACATAAAAAGAAAAGATACATCCGTCAAGAGTCAAGAATCATAAGGTACAACACTTAATAATAGTCATAGGGTACAATAAGGAATCGAATCATACTAGGAAACAGTCAATATAAATCGTAAGGATACAAGCAACCAGGTTACAGTCATACAGTTGGAAGTGGGGGGATGGGTGATAAGGAGTGATGAGAAGGTTAATAATAATAGTAGTGCAGACTTTGTAAATAGTTGTGTTGAAGGAATTATTTGTTTAGCAGAGTGATGGCGTTCAGGGAAAAACTGTTCTTGTGTCTAAGTTGTTCTGGTGTGCAGTGCTCTATAGTGTTGTTTTGAGGGTAGGAGTTGAAACAGTTTATGTCTAGGATGTGAGGGGTCTTTAAATATTTTCACAGCCCTCTTTTTGACTCGTGCAGTACACAGTATACAGTATCTATATTGTAATATAATGACAGAAAGCCAGTTTGGTCTAGTCTAGTGGTTGGAGCCATCAGGCTAAAAACAAGGAGACTGTGGGTTCTAGTCCCACCTTAGGCATGAAAGCAGGTTGGGCCAACCCTGTTCTTTCAGCCCAGGAGGTTTAGCTGGATGAAAAGCTAGTTGGTCAATTCCTGTGGCATCCAATGGATCAACTCTGGGTTGATCCCCCCCCCTCAAAAGCAGACCCTGAACTTGCAGAAAACATTAGGAAGGAGGGGAAATGTAGTTGGATGGTACTTGATGAGTCTCTCCTCATTTGGCCGCCCAAGTAATGCCTGGTGAAGTCCTAAAACTGCCCCATCTCCTGAACAGCTATGAAAGGAAAGGGGTAAACCCCCAACTGGGTTCAGAGAAGGCACATTTCGGATCATGGAGATTGAGCCTCCTACAAGAACAGTTGGACTGAAGATTTATTCAGTGCTTTTAATGAGCAGATGGGACTGTCCCCGTCTGGAACTCCAGTCCTGGCATCCCAGGGATCTTAAAAGAAGTCCCTTAAAGGGAGTGTGAGTAAAGGAGCATATTTGTAGCTCAGGGTTGAAATGAGGGGTCGTTGATGCTTACTTTTCATAAGCACTAGACAAAATTAAGAATAGACTAGACTAGGAATAGACTAGAATGGAATGGAATGGAATGGAATGGAATGGAATGGAATGGAATAGAATAGAATAGAATAGAATAGAATAGCAGACTTGGGTCATCTATTCTAGTCTAACCCCCTGCTCTCTGAGCTTGGTCATTTCTTGCAAATGTTCCATTATTACCCAAACTGAGTAGCATCATCAGTGCTAGAATTTAATAGAATAGAATAGAATTCTTTATTGCCCAAGTGTGATCGGACACACAAGGAATTTGTCTCAGTTGCATATGCTCTCAGTGTACATAAAAGAAAAGATACATTGATAGGCATTGAAACGACTGCCAGAAAACTGCAGACTACAGGAACCATCAGCACTACTCAGGTAACCCTGAAGACACAGGTAAACTTCCAAGGGCTTCAACAACCCTCTAAAAGGATGCAAATGACCAGCTGTCTGCAAGGAATATAAATCTTTCCCTTCTCCACTATCCTGTCAGAGCTGAAGCAGCTTCTTGAATGAGAAGCGAAACGTCTTCAAAAGAAGAAGAAAAAAAACCCCAAGAAAGTCCAGTTGCCTCCTGAAAAAAAGCATCGTTGGGACAACCAACGACCTAGAAGATGACTGAGAACCTCCACCAACTCCTGTCTGCTAGATAGAAAACAACCAAGCTCAGGGAGTGAGAGTTGCGTTGGCTCAGCCCCACAATCTGCTTAGAGAAGAGCAGGTTCAAATCCCCACCCACCCCCCGTCCCCATTAAACCGCTGCCCACCGTTCTTCCTTACGGAGCCGCCCAGCCGAAGCGCAAGCCCCCTTCCCCGCTTAACGAGCCCACCCGGTTTTTTCCCTGGCAGCTGGCAGCCGGGTGGGCAAAGGAGGGCAAAGAGCCGCTGGCAGCTGCCGCTCTGCTGAAGGGGGTGGGTGGGAGGGAGGGAGCCAAGCCTTCGCTTCGGATCCTGACAAGCTGCAGCAGCTGCTCCTCCTTCTCCTCTCGGCCTGGATGGGAGCCGAAGGGGGTGGCGGTGGGCAGCGGGCTGCCCCTTGTTTCCCCCAACTCCACGTGGCCCCTTATAGATGCCCGGACTGCAATGCCCATCACTCGCAGCCGGCAGAAGTACGCCCCCCCCCTTTTTTTTTTTAAATCACTTCGGCGACGCAAGCCTTGCTCCAGGCTGGGAAAGCTCTTCTGGATCAGCGCAAGCCTCTTCCCGCCCCCCCACCCCACACCCTACCCCTCACCCCGCCGCTGGGTCGGACCTCATCTCCCATCATCCCCAGCCAGGGCAGCCATGGGCGACGGGTTTCTGACCCCGAAAAGTTGAACGCAACCCCCAACTCGGCCGGAGAAGGTGAAGGGGAGCCGCGGTTTTCTTTGAGGCAGGGATGATCCCTTTGCCCGGGATGGGACGTGACGGGCGGGCGGGGGGGCTTCTCCTTTCCAACCCACCCCGGGGAAGCGGCTGCCGGGGCCCCAGAGGCGGCTGGGTCTTTTGGCGCGCAACTCAAAACTACTTTGAAAGAATCAAAAAGGCAACGGCGCCGTCCCAGCCTGCCCAGCCCTCGCCGGGGCTTCACCCGCTCCCGAAATGACAGCCGGGGCAGATTCCAAGCGAGGGCGCGGAGGGGGCCCGGCCAGGACCTCCTTCCCTCCCTCCGACACCCGGGGCGGGGGGGCTCCAGTAATGCCAGTCCCAGCCAGGCGGTGGGAGGCGAACGACTCGGGGCCGGCCAGCCAAACCGACCCGTCGCAGCCCGAGTAGGTCCCCAGGCTTACCGGCGTCCTTGCCTCCCGTCCCGGACTCCTTCGCCGAGTCCCGGCGGTCTCTGTCTCTCTCTCACACCTGCTCCTCGCGGCCGGGTGGGGGGAGGAGGGGCGGGTGGAACCCGGAGATTGGCGCCTTCCGAGCCCGGGATAAGCCGCGAGACCCTCCGTTCAGTTTGGCCGCCTGGCGCGCGCGTGCCCCCTCCCCCGGGGAGTGAGCAGCTCTGTGTGGCGGCCGCCCAGCCTTCCCCCTCAGTCCTCCTCCTCCTCCTCCTCCTCGCAAGCGAAAGGTGGGCGAGGTGAAAGGGCAGCCCCGCTTGGGAGCGCCGGGTTCCTCCGCCTCCCGCTTCCCTCCCGCCCCCTCGCACTTCGCTTCGCTTCCCCTCAGCGTTCATTCAAGGCGAGAGCGGCCCGCCCGCCCCAGCGAAGAGGGGCGGGGCCGTCGCCGGGCGCTTGCCGAGGCGGGTGGGGGGGGTGTTGAGAGAAGAGCCCTCATTGGTGGGGCGGAGAAACCTTCTTTGAGTGACAGGGCGGAGCGAGGCTTCTCCCACCGCCCGCCCGCGCCGGACACCCGCTCGGTTCCATCTCTGGAGCGGCCGAGGGAAGGGCGGCTGCGGCCGGCTCTTCAGTCCAAGCCTCGCAACGCTGAACGCAGGGGATCAGATGCGGAAGGGACCTCGGAGGTCATCTAGTCCGACCCCCTGCTCGAGCAGGAGACCCCCCACCCCTCCCATTGCAGACAAACGGCCGTGCAGTCTCTTCTGAATAAGGCTCCCCGTCACTGGAGGTTTTATAGACGGTCGCTTGTCTTGAGATGGTAGAGGGTCTCCTCCTTGGGCAGTGGGGCTGGACTAGAAGACCTCCAAGGTCCCTTCCGGCTCTAGTCTATATTCTAAATAAGCCTCCAGCGATGGCATTGCGCCCGCCACTTCTGAAGGCAAGGGAGGAAAAAAGTTCGGCTGCGAAAACGAGCGATCGCCGCAAGCGTAAAAGATGACAAGGGAAGCACGCTGGTGATCTCCTCTCCCCCTTCCACCCACCCCCCAAGCAAACCCTTCTTTTAGGGGAAACAGATAACAGATAATCAGAGTTGGAAGGGACCTTATAGGTCATCCAGTCCAACCCCCCGCCCAAGCGGGAGACCCTACACCATTTCTGGCAAATGGCAGTCCAATCTCTTCTTGAAAGTCTCAAGTGATGGCGCTCCCACAACTTCTGAGGGCAAGTTGTTCCATGGGTTGATTGTTCCCACTGTCAGAAAGTCTCTCCTTATTTCCAGGTTAAATCTCTCCTTGTTCAGTTTCAGCCATTGTCCACAACCCCACAAACCCCAAATTTGCCTACTATATTAAGCCTCCCAGAGCCGTTTGATGGTGAGATATGCAACACATAAATTTAATAAGAACATAAATAAACAAGGATAGACTTGTATTTCTCAAGCTTAGCAACTTTTAAGACAGGTGGACTTCAACTTTAGCATGCTGGCTGGGGATTCTGGGAGTTGAAGTCCACACATCTTAAACTTGCCAAGGTTAGAAAATCCTGGGTCAGACTCACGTAATCAGAGGTCTGCACTAGGAATATAATTCTGTATAAAGGCAGAGACCATGTCCTCAGATAACTTTGTGAAATTTCTCTCCATCCTTGATTCTCATTTTCTAGTTTTCCAGTCCAACAGAGATTCAGCTAATGAGGTTTTTCCCACCTGTAAAATTTATGAATTGCTGTTGTTACTGTCAGTTTGTTTTTATTTTGTCCACAGCAAGCAAGAGATCCTTGGTGGGTTACAATCATAACAATGAAATAGAATCCAATTTCATAAAGTAAACAATATCCATGGCTAAGGCTTTAAAAGTAAAGATGGCAGCCATGATGGTACAATCTTGACTTTTTGTTTACATACTTTCTGGACACCCCTTTGTGTTCCTCCCAAAATTAAGCCATGGATAAAACAATAATTTTAAAAACCAGATTTTTTTAATTTTAGGATTTTGTTTTGTTTTTTCATCCAACCATCCCTTTGACTTAAGATAAGAAAATGTACAGTCTGAAATCAAGTATTTGACTTGATTATTTTATGCTATAGTAACCATACTGAGCCATGATGGAATACTTATTTGGCTTTGACTTTGCAAACCACTCATTTATGGTTTGTAAATCATGCGCTACAGAAGATGGTCAATTCTCACCCCTTCAGGGAACACTTTATTTCTTTTTAATAATAGTGGTAGTTGTAATAGTACCACAGGAGCATGGCAGTGGTGGTGATGTGGCAATGTCACTGCAAAGGAGAAGACCAAACGTTAAGCCAATTTTTTGAGGGAGTTGGGAAGGAAATGTTACCTCCAAATCCAGCACTAATATTTGGGATATTTATGGATAAAATACCCACAAATGGAGGGTATAACTAGAACTAAAGAGAGACGTGAGCAGTTATTACAGGTATTACATTTAACTTAAAAGCATTCATTTAGTGACTGTTCAACGTTACAACAGAACTGAAAAAGGTGACTTATGACCTTTTTTCACATGTATGACAGTTGCACTGTCTCTGGGGTCATGTGATCGCCTTTTGTGACCTTCTGATAAACAAAGTCAAATGGGGAAGCCAGATTCACTTTACAACCATCAGACTGCAGTGATTCACTTAACAACTGTGGCAACAAAGGTCGTAAAATGGGGTAAAATCCACTTAACAACTGTCTTTCTCAGTGTTGGGCCCCATTGTGGTCAAAAGACGAGGATTACTTGTAATGCAATTTGCAAAATTGTCAAATCAGCGCCACCCAGTCAATGAACTTTTGAACATACAAAGGGGACTGGAGGCCCCAGGCCACCTAGGGATGGATGCTTCACCCCTTAAAAACATTTTGCAATTATTTGATGACCATAGTTAAGCAAATGACGGTTGAATGTGACAGGCGAGTCCTTTCGTTGTGGCACATTCAGGAGACTTTCTGTGGGATGGTTTGAGGGACATCTTCTTGACATATTCAGCAGAAATCAAGTAGAAAAACCTGCCCTAGTTTGGGCCCCTCCAAACGACAGGAAGCGTTATACATATTCCATTGTTTTTTTTATAAAATAAAAACTCCCTGCACATTAAAAAAACAGTGTGTCTAAAAAGCTGTTGGGCCAGCTTTTTCTGCCTGGCACACCATTTCACTGGAGGCAAGGTGGAGAACATTTGAAAAGGTCTACATTCTCGACAGCAACTCACAATTTCTCCGATATTATGTTACGTTTGTTCCGTGGCAAGTGGCCCCACAGTGAGTTGGCCCTGGCGAATTATCCCGTATCGAGTTGGCGGTGGAGAGCTGGCTGAGATGAGTTGGCTGTGGCAAGTTATCTTAGAGTCTTCTTAAGAGGTTATGTTGATGTCCGTCCCAGACATTGTACAGCTTCCAGAGATTGTACAGCTCCCATCCAGAAGATGTTCAGAAAGCAACTCAAAATATGACTTTTCTTCCAGGCTTTGGAGTAGAGAGGTGATAGAGCTTCTATAGCAGGGGTCCCTAAACTTGGCAACTTTAAGACTTGTGGACTTCAATGCCCAGAATTCTGTGAGTTGAAGTCCACAAATCTTAAAGTTGCCACGTTTGGGAATCCCTGCTCTATAGGATTGAGTTGTTTTGTTGTTATATAGGTAGTCTTTGTCCCACAACCGTTCTTTTAGTGACCGTTTAAAGTTACAACGGCACTGAAAAAAGGGACTTGCAACCATTTTTCACAGCTACAACCTTGGCAGCATCCCTATGCTCATGTGATCAAACTTCAGATGCTTGGGAATTGGTTCCAAATTAATGAGTGTTGCTGTGTATGTGGTCACCTTTTGCAACCTTCTGACAAGCAAAGTCAATGGGGAAGCTAGATTGACAACAACCAGGTTACTAACTTATCAACTGCAGAGATGCACTTAACCACTGAGGCAAAAACGGTTGTAAAATGGGGCAAAACTCACTTAACAAATGTCTAACTTAGCAACAGAAATTTTGGGCTCAATTGCGATCGTAAGCCGAGGGTTACCTATATGGAGTTTGCCTGTTGGCTGTTTATGATCTCTTTCAGTTTATTTTTATTACCTAAATGTATGCCACCCAAAGTCATCTTGAGTCAAAGTCTCAAAGTATTGAAATAAAAAGTGGGTTAACATGTTATGCAAGTTATAAAACACATGTTAAATTCCACATCAATATTACAAACAGGCCTTCTTATATTTATTTAGTTACACCAATGAGTTTGTGTCAACTTAGTAACAAATTACACTTAAAATAATTGCAGGGGGAAGAATCATTTGGTGTTTAATAACTGCTCTCCAAGAAAAGACTAAGAAAGCTAAAATGTTGGGTGTATCAGTTACCACCAATGGCTTGGACTTAATGGGGGAATCAATAAAGTATATGTGTGTATGTATGTATGTATGTATGTGTATATATATATATATATATATATATATATATATATATATATATATATATATATATATATATATATATATATATGCACAATTAACAAGTTTAAAAAAACAAACTTAAATAGAAGAGACAATTCCAAACAAATTAAAAATATAAATTAAGAGAAGGAAAAAAATCTATTTTTTTAATCAAGTGTCACTAGTTTACTAATAAATACAGTACTATTATTGTAAAATATCACAAAATCTCCACCGCAGTAACCTATATTGCTGGATCCTTTGATTAGTAGAAAATATTGCCTTTTCCAAAACAGATAAATTACACATTTCTGACAATCGTTCCTTAATACCTGGAACAAGATCACATTTCCAATTTCTCATTAGGATTCTTTTAAAAGATAAAGGTTTCCCTCACACATATGTGCTAGTCGTTTCTGGCTCTAGGGGGCAATGCTCATCTCTGTTTCAAAGCTGAAGAGCCAGTGCTGTCCGAAGATGTCTCCGTGGTCATGTGGCCAGCATGACCGAAAGCCAAAGGCACACAGAACGCTGCTACCTTCCCACCAAAGTGGTCCCTATTTTTCTACTTGCATTTTTTGCGTGCTTTTGAACTGCAAGGTTGGCAGAAGCTGGGACAAGTAACGGGAACTCACTCCGTTACGCGGCGCTAGGGATTCAAACCGCCGAACTGCTGACCTTTCTGATTGACAAGCTCAGCGTCTTAGCCACTGAGCCCCCGCGTCCCTATATTATATAAAGGATTATATTATTATATATTATTATATTATATAAAGGATTATGTTATTATATATTATTATATTATATCAAGGATTCCTTTAGCTATCCTCTTATGCTTAACTCAACCATAATTCCTGATAAACAGTCAGAGATGAAACTTGTTGCTTCCTGATAGGAATGGAATAGGAATGATTGGAATAATGAAGGAACTTGATTTGCTTGCTATGTTTATTTTTCTTTGGAAAATAAAAGGGTAGAAACAGCCCTGCTGCAGAGAAGTAAAACGCGTGTGAGTGAGAAAGCAGGTTTTTACAAGATCCTATCACTTTTTAATCAATTTATCTTTCTGGAGAAGTGCAGAGGCAGGAGACGGTTTTTCGTTTTCAGATCTTCCTTCGGATCAGAGCAAAACCTCCTAAAAATCCTCATATAAACTTGATGGGTCAATCACCAATTACAACATCCCTCCCACCCCCACCTGCTCCTTCAAGGATGCATAGAAGCCAGGATCCTGACATTTCCAGAATACTTGATGTGCTGATTGGGGTTGTGTCTTATCTTTTATTTGGGACATTTGTTTATTGCGTATTTGTAGTAGTATGCCAGGAAAAAGCATATAACACAATGCAAATGTTCAGCTGCGAGAACAGTTCCAGGAAAAGGGCAAGGAAGGTCAGGAATTAGTCAACAACAGGTGAAGATGAACTGCCTGGTGTTTGATTGAAACATGTGGCTTGGTCTACTCATTGCCAAGCAGTTTAACCATGTACTTACAAGGAAGTGAAATTGAAGATTGGTTAACATCTGGCAAAACCGGCATGCTAATGAGAGAGCCAACAAAAGAGCAGTACCAGGCAGCTACAAGCCAATTACCTGCTTACCAACCATTTTTAAATAGCTAATTAGAAGGGTAGCTGATGCAGCATCTGGTTGAAAACAAGTTCTTTCCATCTGAGCAGAAAGGAAATCACCCAAACATCAGAGGGACAAAAGATCAGTTCTGCATTGACAAGTCAATTCTGGAAAACTGTTAAGAGATGGAAGGCCCCCCTGAATGCAGTTTGGATTGATTACAAGAAGGCATTTGACTTCCTGCCCCATGATTTAGATAATCAAGCGCTTAGAAATAATAGGAGTCACTGGAAACATTAGCCACTTTGTGCAGGACTCTACTCTCTTGGCCTTCTGTGAAGCTTTGAAGACCTGGCTGTTCCCCTAAGCACTGGGTTAAATAATTGTGGATAACTGCACATTAGAAGGTTGGGTTGGCGCTTTGTTGTTTTAATGTTTTAATCTGTTTTTGTTTTATAGTTTTAATATGTTTTTATAAGTTTTAATTATTGATTGGGAGCTGCCTAGAGTTGGTTAGAAGATGGGCAGCTATATAAACGTTTTAAATAAATACATACAATAAGTTGCTGGTCGATGGTGATAGAATGGGAAAGGTTAAGAGAGGAATCTTTCAAGGAGACTTACTATCACTGCTACTGATTGTCATTCCACCACTCTTCTATCAGCAATACTCAGCAAGCCAGGCCATGGCTATCAAACATCAAGAACATCTGCCAGATGAACCTTACATGGACAATCTGAAGCTATATGAGAAAACGCCTCCTGAAATAGAGTACCTGCTCAACATTGTAGATATATGTATCCAAGATATTGCAGTGGCGTTTTTACTAAACAAATGTGCCACCCTCACCATCAACAGGGGGAAAACAGTGAAAACTGAAAGAATCAAGATGCCCTATGGAAAGAACATGAAGAGTCTGGATGAAGATCATCACCTGAGCATCTTCAGGGACACAAGAAGAAGGTTAGTAGTGAATACATCCTAAGATTGAAGAACTTAAAGTCCAAACTCAGTAGCAGCAGGCAATTAATACTGAGCAATTCTAGTCATTAAATATATAGCTGAAATAGTAGACTGGACTCAAGCCCTGGATAGGAAAACCAGAAAAATGATGACAATGAATCATGGCCTTTATCCAACCAGTGACATTTGCAGACCTGTGAAATTGACAAGACTTGGAATGTTGCAAATATACCAGACAATTGAACAAGACACAAGAATATTAGAAGGATATCTGAAGGACAGTGAAGAATAAATGCACTGAATTTATTATCCCATGAAGGCTTTCTGAATACCAAACACCAAACTGGCCTATAAAAAAGACCAAATGAAGAAAGTAAAAGAAACATGGCAAGGCAAAATATTCCATGGCCAGTACACAAAAACATTAGTAGGCAAAGCAGAGAGCAACAAGATCTGGCCATGGCTAAGAGCAGGAAAGTTGAAGAAAGATCCATAGGGGCTAATTCTGGCTGCACAAGATTAAGCCTTAAGAATAAATGCATACAAAGCCAGAATTGAAAAGATAGCAAAAGAAAAGCAAATGTCATCCCTGCAAAGAAGTTGAAGAAACAGTTGGCCACCTAATCTTACAAGAAGATCAAACAGACTGATTACAAAAAGCAGAATGACAAAGCCACAACAATGATGCAAAAATACAATTTGTTCCCAATCAAGAACTGGTGGGACCACAATACAGAAAAAGTTAATAGAAAATTGAAGAGGCTGAACTGTTCTGTGACTTTAGAATTCAAACAGACAAGCTCCTGCCACACAACCCACCAGACTTAAACATTGTTGATAAGAAAGACCAAAAAAAATCTGGCGAATAGACATTGTGCTACCAGGAAACAGCAGAACAGAAGAGAAAGAACTGAAGAAAATTTACAACTTATAAAGAGATGCCAATAAAAGTAGAACGACTGTGGCAAAAGAAAGCAAAGATAATACCAATAGCAATAGGAGCCCTAGATGAAATTCCAAAACATCTGGAGCTCCACTTTAATGCCATCAGCATTGACAAAATACCATCAGTCAATTGCAAAAAAATAACTTTATTTGCACTAGTTTACATCCTGTGATGATACCCTTTAACATTATATAACATTTACCTATCCTGGGTTCTTTGGAAGGACTTGATAGGTGGACAAAATGCCAAATCCAGTCTAAACATCTGACTGACAGTGTAACCAACCATAATGCTGACTTCTGCAACTATGGGCAGTTCTAGTGTTCTCTGGAGAGCTGGGTCTTCCTATAATGTGTCTGAAGTAGGATAGTTTGAGTCTGGTTATTTGTGCCTTGAAGGAGAACATTGGGTTGATTTGTTCAATGACCCATTTATTGTTTTCTTGGCTGTCCACTGTATTATCAGGAGTCTTCTCCAACATCAAAGTTCAAAGGCATGAATATTCTTCTTATCCTGCTTGAAGAGTCCAACTTTCACTTCCCTCTCACTTACAGTGAACACCACGGCTTGCATGATTCTGATTTGTGTAGGTATAGACACATTGTTAGGAATATGAGTCACCTAACAGCTATTTGGGCTAGAAATATATAAACCAGGATAAACATTTTAAAACTGTATCTTGAAGAAAATGCAAAACTGTAATTAGGTGCGGTTTCTCAAACGGCCATAAGATGGAGCCAGAAACCTGGGTTGTTTAGTCTGAGTCTCAGAAGAGAGTGTGAGTGTATCTCTGTTTCCTTCTGTTGGAAAGTATTGCTGTTCCTCCATTTTTTCTAATTGACTGCTATTCATGGATTTAATGTAAGTTTTTTACCGAACTTTTTTGACACTGGAATTTGTTGTTGGATTATCCCTGGATTGAAAACTGTCTGATCTTACCTGTGAATGACTTTGGACTGCCTATTTTGAACTTTCCTTAAACCTTTCTGGAAGTAAAAACCTACATTTACTGTACAGTGTATCTGTGTTCTGTGTGTGTATTATTCAAACACTATTCTCTATACGTCTCCCTGTATGCGCTCATTCTCCTAACGGGGAATTACCTCAACACACATTATGGCTTTTGAATATCTTTGTCAACTGTCCAACTAATGCACCCAAAACAAGCAAACACTCTTGGGACTTTTAAATTCCCAAAAGTAAAACTTGATTAGATACACCATTTTGGTAGTGAAGAATCAAAACCAGCTCTGGTTTTCCCATGCAAAGGCTTGCCTAGTTAAACAATACCTTCTCTTTCTCCCCACCCCTGGGTGATCACATTGCCCAATTATGAGACGTCCTTTTGTTATGGGAACAGTCCACCTCCTTCCTGAGCACCTACAGCTGTGACCTTGATGGTTTCCAGGCTCTCAAGGTCCGTGCACAAATTCTCAGCACTCCATTCCACCCTTCCTTCCTTCTAGTTCATTGGCAAGTTGAATAGCGATAAGGTTTGAAAGAAGCTAAGAGGTTCAATCTTGACAATCTTTTTCAAGGCCTTCATGTCTGTTCTACCAAGTAGTTAAAGGATCTTTCACAGGGGTTTTTTTTATCTCTGAAGAATACTTTCATTTTGTCTGATCAATGGTGGAATAGAACAGTATCTGCTGACTCTTATAGCCTGGGTAAATGATTTGTTGTATTCCTGGTACTATTATTTTTTTACAATTCCAGCTGGCTGGGACTTTTGGAGTAGATGGGAACCTCCCAAAACACATGAATGATACTTTCTTGTGAAACATTGACAGGTCTATCAGACAGGGGCTGCAAAAAATCCAGATGACCACTAACTGGCATCAAATAAAGCTTTCTATACCTTACTGCCATCTATTACCATGTTTAGTGCCATGGAATTTGTAGCGGGGGGGGGGGGGAAATACTGTCCTTTATTCTTCATCTCGTGGAAGAATCTCAGATGAGCTTCTGACAAGCAATTTAAAAATTATTGCTCCAACGTAGCAACGAGGAATTCTTGGACTCTATAACGTTGGCTGGATTTTTAATTCTTGCCTTTGGCCTGGTATGTGGTCTTTGCTGATGAAATCTATAGTCCAGTAACTTTCAGAGAAGCCATCTCTTTAAAAAAAAATGGCATTTAACCATAGACTTATTTCATATCTTATTAAGATTTACTATTCCCTTGACATCAGGAGATGTAAGGTGGAACACCATTAGGATTCACTTAGTCTAAATAAACATGAATTACGGAAGACTGGTTTATTATCTGGTGGAAACACAGTCAACTCTCTGATGCTGCCATATTCAAGATCTGAAAAGCTTTGACTGAAAAGATATATGGTTCTTCGTTGGCTTCAAAACAGCTGATCAATTATTCATTTGCTTCCAATTCAGAATTGAATACTAAATTTATCCCCTATGGCTTCATTTCAGGCAGTAAACTTTGGATTAATTTATATTTAACTTTCTGGAATGAAAAATAACAGCATAACTGAGATCATGCTATGAAACAAAAATGTAGGAAATTAGGAATTCTTTCATCCAACAAACGGGAGCAATTGATTTTCCTTTCTTAGGTGCACAAGAACTGTTGATCCCCGGATTAATTGCTGAACGGCAGTTCCCAATTCAGTCAATAACAAGGAATACTAGGAATAGTAAGTAATATTATACTGACTACTAGTAACTGAACATATGAAGGCCGCTACTTCCACATTCCTGTCTAGCCCTTTCCTTTGGCCTAACCATGGCACAATTGTACCTGTGAACTTTTCCTGGGTGGGGCAGCAGAAGTCAGAAGAGATGGATTTCTACCTGCCAGGAGCCCAGTCCTATGACTTTGATGTAAAGATTCAGCCAGTATCTCCAATTCTCAAGCAGAGAAAAAAACGATCCAAAGTCTAAAATGAAGGAAAAATAATTAATTCCAAAGCTTAAATTCTAAATAATTTAAATTCTAAAATAGATAGGTCGAGATAGGAATATGTGGCTTGATTATTTTTTCTTTAATAGAATCTCCTGGGTATTATTATTTTCTGTTCATAACAATGTGAATAGCTAGTCCTTTAGCTATTAATAACGAGTCCTTTAGCTGGTGTTCCTCCTCCTCCTTCTTCTTCCCCCCTTCTCCCCCCCCCCCACTCCTCCTCCTCCTTCTTCTCCTCCTCCTCCTCCTCCTTCTTTCCTTCTTTCCTCCTCTTCCTTCCTCCATTTTCCTTCTTCCTCCTATTTTCCCCACAACCACCCTGTTGGGCTAAAAGAGAGTGACAGGCCCAAAGTCACCCAGCCAGCTTTCATGCCTCTGACTTCTTTTTCTGCCATAAAGCAACTTATCTGGCTTTGCCACACATCCTTGAAATTTCTGCTGTAGGCAAGTTTCTAAATATTGAGTCCAGTATTTAGGGTGTCAAAAGTTATTGCCATACCTGGGGTAAGAAGTGGAGCAATTTCTACCACCCCCCTAGCCATGGGACTGCAAACTCAAGCAGGGGAATTGTTGGCCTCTTGGTATCTGCCTAAAACCAAAAACAATTCCTTTTTCCAAGATAATACTTACATATATCCCTTTTTGGCAAGATTTTAAAGAATGGTGCAAGTATAAGAATTCCAGCAGCTAAACTGAATTTCCTGTCTGCATCAACATTTACACAACATACATTACAGGTTGTTCTCAATTTAAAACAATTCACTTAGCAACTTTTCGAAGTAACAACACTGGAAAAAAAAAAGACTTACGACTGGTCTTCGCAATTAAAAGTGACACAGCCTCCCCACAGTCACATGATCAAAATTTGGGGACTTGGAAAATTTTCTGTTATTCATGACAGCTGCAGGCTCCTGGAGTCATGTGACTGCCATGTGTGACCTTCCCAGCTGGCCTCCACCAAGCCAAGTCAATGGGGAAAGCTGGATTTATTTAATGACAGTGTGGTTCACTTAGCAACTGCAGGGATTTACTTAATCACCATGGCAAAAAAAGTGTTGTAAAATTGGATGCAAGTCACTTAACAACTGTCTTGCTTAGTAACATCTGGCCTTAATTGTGGTTGTCCACCAAGAACTACCTGTACAGCAAAACCTTTCTTGTTTTGTTTCTTTAATGTCCCTCTATAAACCAGCAGTCATTACAAAACCATCCCCGTGGCCTTCATCGGCTTGAGAACTGAGCATTACAAAATCCCTTTTATTTCACCAAGCAGCCTCTGCTACGCCATTCATCAACTGCCTTGGTACCAGGTTTTGACACATGGCTAAGCCCGCCTGCTCTCTATTAAAATATGCTTCCTTTCCCAAGGTTAGCCTATGGGATGGAATGGAATAGAATAGAATAGAATAGAATAGAATAGAATAGAATAGAATAGAATAGAATAGAATAGAATAGAATAGAATTCTTTATTGGCTTACTGTGATTGGACACACAAGGAATTTGTCTTGGTGCAAATGCTCTCAGTGTACATAAAAAGAAAAGATACATTCGTCAAGAGTCAAGAATCAAAAGGTACAACACTTAATAATAGTCATAGGGTACAATAAGCAATCAAATCATACTAGGAAACAGTCAGTATAAATCATAAGGATACAAGCCACAAAGTTACAGTCATACAGTCATAAGTGGGAGGAGATGGGTGAATGGGAGGATGGGAGGATTAACAGTAATAGTAGTGTACACTTTGTAAATAGTTGGACAGTGTTGAGGGAATTATTTGTTTAGCAGAGTGATGGCATTCGTGGAAAAAACTGTCCTTGTGTCTAGTTGTTCTGATGTGCAGTGCTCTATAGTGTTGTTTTGAGGGAAGGAGTTGAAATAGTTTATGTCCGGGATATGAGGAGTCTGTAAATATTTTCACAGCCCTCTTTTTGACTCGTGCAATATACAGGTCCTCGATGGAAGGGGAAGTTGGTAGTAATTGTTTTTTCTGCAGTCCTAACTATCCTCTGAAGTCTGTGTCTGTCTTGTTGGGTTGCAGAACCAAACCAGACAGTTACAGAGATGCAGATGACAGACTCAATAATTCCTCTGTAGAACTGAATCAGCAGCTCCTTGGGCAGTTTGAGCTTTCTGAGTTGGTGCAGAAAGAACATTCTTCATTGTGCTTTTTTGATAATGTTTTTGATGTTAGGTGTCCATTTTAGATCTTGTGAAACAGGCAAAAAAGGGAATACTGTAGTTCTAATAGAAGAGAATATCTATAGCTCAGATTGAACTATGGAGTCCTTGGTGTTTTCTGAGTGGCGTTGTTTGCTTGCAGACGTTTCATTACCCATCTAAGCAAGCAAACAACTAAGTTCAGATATCACCAAGGACTCCAAGGGGAATAATTGTCTGTTTTACATGATCCTTAAAAGTAGAAAGCCCCTCATTGATCTGGAGATAGCATTAAAATCTACTTTAATTATTCCTCCATTGGGAAAAGGAGAATCACTCCGTTGGTTTTTATTAAGAAAGAGGCACTAAAGCTCACTGATCCAATCCATAGAAATCAATAGTACATGCTTCTAAATAAAATCCCTTAACTGAAAGTATAAAGTAAAAGATTTGTCCTCATCAAATTTGAGGACTAAAAGTGTCATATATCTCAATCGCAGAATCCCAAATTATAGGTCTGTGGTTCTTTAATCAACTGCCAAAACAAGCAGTAAGATACTACACAGGCATCACATCAAGACTGCCTTCAAAACAAACAGAAAAATAGCAGCCATCCTAAGAAACCCCAAAGATAAAATTGACCTGGAAAACCAAGGCATATATGAAGGCATATATGTAGGGCAGGACAGCTGTTCCATAGGTCTGTTCATCTTCTAGGTCTCCATTATGTCTCAGTGTGTTTTTGTGGATCAAGCCGGTGATTTTGCTTTTGTGGAAGCCGTTGGCTGTCAGTACTTTAGTCAGGGTGCATAGTTCAGTCTTTATGTGTGTCTTGTCTGCCAGGCGTTTGGTTCTGGCGATTAGTGTTTTGGCCATGGAGTTTATCTGTGCTGGGTGGTGGTGGGATTGGGCGTTGAGGTAGCGGTTGGTGTGTGTTTTCTTCTGGTATATGGTGTATCCTAGTGTGCCATCTGTTTTTTTGTAGATTAGTACATCTAGCAATGGTAGTTGTTTGTTTCCGTTTCCATGGTGAACTTGATTTTGGGGTGTGTGCTGTTTAGGTGTGTTAGGAAATTGTTTAGGTTTTCTTTTCCATGGGGCCAAATCACAAATGTGTCATCAATGTACCTTAACCATAGTTTGGGTTTGTGGGTGGCATTGACCAGGGCTCTGGATTCAAATTCTTCCATGAACAGGTTTGCAATGACGGGTGACAGTGGTGATCCCACAGGGGCTTCTTCAATTTGCTTGTATCTTTGTCCTTTGTATATGAAATATGTGTTGGTTAAGCAGTGTTCTGCTAGTCCCATGAAGTGTTTATCTGGTTGGTATTTATTTTTCATCTCAATTTAAATCATTATGCTTATATCTTTTGTCTGTTCTGTTTCAATTATCTATTTTTCTTTTCTCATTAACACAATATTTCCCTGTAATCACTGATTGAAGTATGACGCCTTTATATCTTTCCCCTAAATTTAACACTTAAAATAATATATAATTTTCGTTCTGATTCTGCTTAGCACATTCTAAAGCTACATACTACATTTTAAAATAAAAAAATGATATAATATAATTAAAACAATAATCCATAGCAGATTTAACTCTATCATTAAGTCTTAAGCATTTTACACATTCCCTTTAATATTTTATAGTGTTCCAGTTTTCTAACATTGTTTCAAATACAAATAGAACAATACAGTCTTATGTACTTTTGCAGAATCTCTTTTTTAATTATGTTTTTACCCATTATCTCTGAAAAAATCCTGTTTCTTTATACCTTGTTTCAAACCTTTATAACTTCTCTTCCCCTTTTCACTTCCTCTCTTCTCCGATCTAGCCTTTTTACCCCCCTGTCTCTTGATCTCCACCCTCTTAATCTCCACTCTCTTCTGTATTTCTCTTTTCTGTTGCTTCCTGACATTGTATCGATTTTTCACCTTATTTTTCCCTTATTTGGTTGTTTTTTTAAGTCTTGAATTCTCCATTCTCTTTCCCCTCTTTCCCTTTTCTTCCCCAGCTAAAGTTGTTTGTTCATTAAAGATGGCTTCTTCTTCTTCATCCCACCCTTCTTGTTCTTGTAATTTCTGATAGGTAGAAATCGCCATTTCTAAAAAATGAAAAACAGTTCCAGAAGAGCCCTTCCCTTCTTGCTCCTCTTCTTTTAGCTTTTTAAATTCCATTTTCAATTCTTCAACAGATAATGCCATTGTGAAAAATTTTTAAACAACCCAAAAGTTTTTAGTCTTTCAAATAATAATTTCCAAAAGCCCCCAAGCCCCAAGCAATCCAAATAGACACAAGCTGTTTCATTTAGCACTTTCTTCTTTTTAAACTTTCTCTTCCTGGGGTACAGTTTAATTGTAAAGTTCCAAAGTATATCTTTTAGAAGTCTTATTACAGTTCAACTCTGATCTTATAAGCTCCAAGCAGCCTCCTCCAGCAAAGTCTTAATATTAATTCTGTACCTCTCCCTTCCCACTTATAGCAAAAAAAAATTTTTTAATTCCAATGTTCATAAATCTTTAATGTCCCCTTGGCTTTAATTTTCAAATTTAATTACCTTGATGCCAAAACGGGTTTTTCCGATTTCCATCTGCTATTTCCGTAGGGAAGGAGAGTGAGAAAAAAAAAACTTTCCCTTTTAACTTTCTTCCGCCGCTTTTTACGATCTTCTTTGGGAACAATGTATCTTTAATGAAGTCAAGTTTCCAGGGTGTTTAGATGTTATTTGTTATCCCGGTTCAGCCAAAAACTTTCACTTTCTCAGCTTCCTCCTGCACATTCTTGTCTGGATGAAAGCTTCTTTGTGGCGGCCATTACTGACCGCCGCTCCACCGCTTTTGGAAAAGGGAGTAAAGCCAGCTGAGGAGGGGGGTTGCGATTCCTCCAGACCCCTGCTGGGTCTCCCCTATCTTCAGTCACCTCTACAGGGTGACTATTAACACCCAAATCCGGCTGGATCGGGGGCACTCCAGCGGCGAGCGCAGCACACGATCGTGGATTCCTGCTGCCGCAGAAGCCTTGCAAACCGGAACTCCGGGTTGGTATTTATTTTTGATGATTTCAAGAGTTTCTTTTATCGGGACTTGAGTGAATAGTGAAACCACGTCAAAACTTACAAGCAGATCTTCTTGTTCCACATGTAGATCTTTGATCATTTCCAAGAAGTGGTATGAGTTTTGTACATGTGAAGCTGCTGTTTCAGCATGGGGCTGTAGCTGTTTTTCTAAGTGTTTAGCTAGGTTTTGTAGTGGTGCTCCTCTGGAGCTGACTATGGGTCTGAGAGGTAGGCCGTATAGTTTGGGGCATCTGGAAGATTTTTCTCTTGGGATGATTGTCTGTTGGATCTCTTTGCTCGTGTGACTGGTTATAATTATATATAACGAAACGTTGCTACAACTTTAAAAGCACAACTATAATGATATGGGAAAATACCCGAACAAAGCTGAATAACATACATACATACATACATTTGTTTATACTCCGAGAAGCACAAAGCCGAAGACACAAGCCTGAAGATGACAAATGAGATTTCGTCGAAACGTCACCAGGATACTTCCAATTTTACGCGGGAGAAAACCCGAATAACCAAAGATCGATCTATCTATCTATCTATCTATCTATCTATCTATCAATAAATGAGCACTGTCGTAAATGTAACCCATCTAATTTCTTTCTCCAGGATATGAGGAAACAAATTTTGAGAATGACCTGCGTGGAAAACTCTCTACCAGGAGAACTCTACCTGGCATTCAAAGCAACAGGAACCTATGGAAATGAAGGTGTTGCATGTCATTTGATACCAGTTTCATTTCGTTCAGTGCAACCACATTTAAGACTGCATGCATTCTTTATAAGAAATACCATGCAAAGCACATACTGAGCTTTTAAGTCTATTCCTTCTCCAGTTAATGGACAAGATCTCTAATATATAGGCAGACAAGAGATCGTCAGCACATTGCATGAATAATGCATTCAATTTATGGGCTCCGACCGGGGACTTCAGTAAGCATCCAGGTGCTTATTCACAGATATCAAAGTTTTTGAGAAGTCAACATTCTTAGCTGTTTGCAATCAATACACAATGCCACCCCCATGCTATGATTAGGGTCACAGAAGGTCTGAAGAGCATTAGCACAATCGACTAATGTCAGCCATGACGTTATGCTCACTCACCTACACTAAACCCCATTCTTTGTTGGATAATTGGCCAGGTCCTTGCACCACATGAAGCCATAAAGTAAGAAATAGCCATGCTTCTGTACTTAATGTTCGGGGACAGGATCGGGCAGGGGTTAGGACTCAGTATTGGAGGTGTTTTTTCTCTCCTTTTTAGGAGACTTATTACTTTAAACTGTGGGTGGTGCAGTGGCCCAGAGGTGGAGCTCTCGCCTCACAATTAGGAGGCTGTGAATTCGATCCTAGGTAGAGGTAGATGCTTCTCTCTCTGGGCACACTGTGAATATATCTGCTGAACAAAACTCCGCATTGGTGACAGGAAGGGCATTTGGCCAGTAAACACTCAGCTCCATTCAGTTGCCCAGAGTCCACCCCACAAGAGATTATGGGGTTGTTAAAGGATGATGATGATGATGATGATGATGATGATGATGATGGTATTACTTCAAAATGTATTACATGTATTTTGAGGTTTCCCATTTCATAATAGAACACTTTTGGGCCAGAAAGTAACATAAATGATTTACATTGATTTTGACCAATTTTAAGATAGAACAGCAGCTTCATGAGCCATGAAAAATGGGGGCTTCAAGGACTCCATACATTCATCCATCCCACTAAACCATAACCAAATTATTAGGCTCACATATCGCATTCAGTCATGATATGGTCTGGTTTTGATTTAGCGGGTTGTGTGAATTCTATTATGTTTTATTAAACATGCTGGAGTGATGTATTAATCAAAGGCATTGAAGTATTAATCATAGGCATTGAATATTACAATTAGTTATACCTTTGGGATGGTGTGTCTTATAACAAGCCCTCTGTATGGGCCTTCTTTTTCTCGGTTTCATAGACATCATCATACATCTGTCTCCTTTAATCATCCAACACCATCCAAATTTGTTGAGTCGCAGTCTTTCAAACTTTTTTAATAAAATAAATATTATTAACCAATACCAACACTTCAACCCCAAAATTACACAAGACTGATTTGTCCTTTCTAAGAGATCTGTATGAATTCAGAACTCTCCCACACCTTTTAAAATAGAAGCATAAAGTGTAAATATGTATTGGCAAACAACGCTTGGTGTGGAGTGGAGTTTGAAAATGTGAAGATTAAAAAAAAAAGAAGGCTGTTACTTCTGCTTGAAGGAAGGCAAGGACTCGTATAGAAAGCATTAAAAATTCAAAGGGCTGACAAATCACATGAATCAGTGAAGCCTTGTGGGTGCAAAAGAAAAGCACATTTGACCGCCAAAATATAGCAATACCATTTAGACTTATATACCGCTTCATAGTGCTTTACAGCCCTCTCTAAGCAGTTTACAGAGTCAGCCTCTTGCCCCCAACAATCTGGCTCTTCATTTTACTGACCTCGGAAGCATAGAAGGCTGAGTCAACCTTGAGCCTGGTGAAATTCAAACTGCCAAATTGCTGGCAATCGGCAGTCAGCAGAAGTAGCCTGTAGTACGGCACTGCGCGACCAAGGCTCATATAAACTATTATCTACTTTTAAATCCTAAATTTCTCTATTCCAAATCAAACCTGTTAAGAGTGTGGTGCCTATCCCATTACAACAGGGGTGTCAAACTCAAGGCCCGGAGGCCGGATCTGGCCCACGGGGTACTTAGATGTGGCCCGCAGGGCTGCTCTAGTAACAGCAAATGACCGCCCCGTGGTGCCTCTGCCAGCCAGCCTCCATTTTCAGTCATGACGGCCTCCTGCCGCCCTCTGCCAGCAAAAATGGAGTTTGGAGGGGCTGCGTGCGGCCCCCTGAACTCCATTTTCACTGTCAGAGGGTGGCAGAAGGCCGTTGCTGCTGCAAACGGAGCTCAGGAGCCTGTTTTCACTGGCAGAGCACTTGGACCACAAGACACCCCAGACACAAATGAGGTTGAGCTGGCCACACCCATCCCAACCATGCCCACCCCAGCCCCCGAGGTCAAACACAACCCTGATGCAGCCCTCAATGAAATCGAGTTTGACACCCGATTTACAGTATGAAGACAACCTGTACAAAATTCCATTACGCCCGAATAAAAATAAATCCCTGTTGGCAAACCTGATGTCACGCTGCATTAAAATCAATTAGCCTCTATTCGTATTATCTTTATAATTCTTCATTAGCCGAACACCCTTTTATGTCCTCCAGGTAGATTTTTTTTTATCAACATCTTTTCTTTGTTAACAATGCTCCCTTTGTGCAAGTATCAGGTAATCCAAGGATTTTTGCAATGAACCAGAACTATTTAGATGAGGTAATACAGTGTATTGCAACAACTTTAAAAGATTTGAGAAAAGAACAGAAGTCTTTCTTCAAGTATAAAGCTTGGTCACAATAGTTGCTAAACTACTAATTATAGGAGTTGCCATTTTGAAGTTGTCATTAACAAGGTGAGGGCAGATGTAGAATTCCTAAGAAATACTCTTCTGATTTAACATCCATCTCTAATTTTGATATCTGAGTTATGTGAAGAGTAATAAACAAAGATTTTAAACATCATGGTTCAACCGCATTATCTATCTTAGGGCAATGGGCAACATGAAGACATAAAGTCTGCCGAATGGGCGTCATACATTTTGTGCTGCAGAATTTAACCTTTTGTGCAAAAGATGTTTTTTTTCAATCCCATTGCCACAGTCACGCACCCAATTCTAAAAATGACCACTTCAGAAGTTTAAAGCCAGCCTGCCCGAAAATATGGGAACAAATGGGAGCAAACAGCAGTCATACTCATATATGCAACTGTCACTGCTGGCTTCAATCGAAGGTACATTTTCTAGATAGTGGTGGAATTCAAAATATTTTACTACCGTTTTGTGGGTGTGTGCTTCACTATCAGCTGATCTATAAACAAAGGAAATATAGGACAGGAAAGGGTGGGTGTGGGTGGGAAGGGGCAACTGACCAGCGCTACCGGATCGCTAGAACCGGTGCGAACCAGCAGCATACCACCACTGTGTCCAGAACAGGGGTCCTCAAACTTCAACGGGGAGTTGAAGTCCACCAGTCCTAAAGTTGCTAAGTTTGAAGACCTCTGGTCTAGAGTTTGGAGCCCCTTTGAAAAGACAATAAGGATGGAGCTATTCTAATCTGTCAAGGGAAGACCTTTCTACAGGCATGATATTCCCTCTGAAAAAAATCGGGCCGGCCAAAAGAGACCCCCCCGCAAGCCAAGAAATCGCACACACACACAACACCAACGCTTACACACCCTTCCTTTCTAGCTGGTCACGTGTGGATCAGCTCCAGAGCTGGGCAGCTGCTTCCTGGGGGCGGGCCGAGGCCACCGCCCGGGAGCGCCGCTGCTTTCCGCCAGGGCCGGGCGGTGGCGTTGCACGGAGAGACGGATGGTACGTGGCTGCCCAGCTCCCTTTTCCTGCCGCTCAGTAGCCTCCACTCGCACCGCCCAGGCTCCGCTCAGGTGTCCGGTTGGGCTGTCAGGAGCACATCAACGCTGCTTGCGCAGTCCCCCGCATTGCCTCGGGAAGGAAAGGCAAAACGGGAGCTGCTGTGCCTGAGCCTCCGGTGCCGCTGCTGTGTTGCAAAGTGCCGCCGCAGCTCTTCCTTTTTGCCTTTCCCTTCCTGAGGCAACGCGGACTGGAGCCGTGCCGGCGGTAGCAACTCCTGACTCAGGGGCCTCTGAGGGGAGGGGAAGGAGGAGGAGAAGGGGGGAAGGGGGCGATTTCCAAAATCGGAATTCTGATTTTAATCAGAAGAATATCATGTCTGTTTCTGAGAAGTAGGGTCAAACTGATCAAGGAGAGATTCAACCTAGAAATAAGGAGAAATTTTCTGACAGTGAGAGCCAATCAACCAATGGAACAGAAGTTGCCTTTGGACGTTGTGGGAGCGTCATCACTTGAGACCTTCAAGAAGAGATTGGACTGCCATTTGTCAGAAATGGTGTAGGGTCTCCTGCTTGGGTGGGGGCTTGGACTAGATGGCCTACAAGGTCCCTTCCAAATCTATTGAACTGGAAAGCCTTTTCTTCTTCTAGGCTTCCAAATAGGATGGAATTTAGAAGAAGGCTTCTCTTGCTGATCAGACTAGCCAGAAGGAAATAAGAAATGAACAATCTTAATAAACACTCAAGCTTTAAATAATGATTGCATCAATTCCATTTAGATTGTAGGTTGCAATGAAAGATGAGAAAGCTTAACTAGCACTGTAGGTCCAAAAGCAACATTGGTAACTGAACCCAAGCTGAACATAAGCCAGGTGTTGGATACAGCTTCTAAAAGATGAAGACGTTCTGAGCTATATTAGCAGAAGCATTGTGTCAAACCCCCCCCCACCCCACCCCCAGAGAATCTAAAATTTCATTTTAGTCTTCTATTGACAGGTTGTGGCTGAGTTGTTGGTTTTAAATGTTGAAAGATGGCTAAAACAAGACCTTCGTTCCAGGAAGTGGCCAGGATAGTGGGTGGGATGGAGGCATAAATCTACATTATGTAATAAACATTAGAAACAGCTGGATGTGTTTCATCTGGAAGATAAAAGGAGATAATAATAATACTGCTCTTAAACTAGCTGAAGGGCTCTTACCCAGATAATTAAAACAGGTTATGTTCCTTTAGTGGCCCAAGAACTGGAACTAAGCAGAACCCATTTGGAGAAACTTAAGAATCCAAGTTGCTGAACCATGAAACAAACACATATTTTTTCTGGAATTAAGTCAAATATGTTTCCCTGGGTGTGTATGGTCTTGAAATTCTGGAGTTTGAGTAAGAAACAGCCCAGAAAAGTAGCTTTGCATCCAGTGTTGAAAATTATCCATTCAACAGGAAGCTGGAAAATGAAGCATCCAAGATTCCAATTACATTTTTTTCAACTACTTTATAGTTCAGGGAGAAGATTCAGGATAAGATTTATGATTCAGGTAGTCCTTGACTTACTATCATTTGTTTATAGATCCTTGAAGTTACAACGGCCCTGTAAAAAATGACTTAGGACAGGTCATCACACTTACGTCACAGCTTCTCCAGTCTCACCTGATCAGAAGTCCGGGCGCTTGGAAACTGGCGTGTATTTATGGCAGCTGCAGCACCCTGGGGTTATGGGATGGCCAATTCCAACCTTCCCAACGAGTTTCCAACAAACAAATTGAATTGGAGAAGTTGGATTTCCTTAAGAATAGAATAGAATAGAATAGAATAGAATAGAATAGAATAGAATAGAATAGAATAGAATAGAATAGAATAGGAAAGGAAAGAGCAGAGCAGAGCAGAACAGAACAGAACAGAATAGAAATTCTTTATTGGCCAAGTGGGTTCACTTAACAACTTCAATTGATTTGCTTAACAAGCATGGCAAAAAAGGTCAGAAAATCGACCCTGCTTAGCAACAGACATTTTGATCCCAACTGTGGTCTTAAGTCAAGGTCTACCTGTAATCAGGAAATTGATTTTCATGCTACTTTCAATAGAGAAAGTCTCCAGGGCTTCCTCACTGTTTACTATGCTACTTCGCTTAACCAGGGGCAAATTATGACCCATCCGATGAATATCAAAGTGCTATAAATCCTAAGTATTTTGTTCCACCCTTGTTTATTTGGAAAGGAGCCTTTCCGTATCAAGTGTTGCCAATGTTTTAGTTTTGTAAAGCTTTCTTTCGTTTCAGCCAGGGGTTTGGCACTTCCTTTTCTCTCCTTCTGGGAAACATGGGATTTCCATAAAATGTAAAATTTCTTATTCAATTTTAAATTGAACAGAGAACACATACAGCCAGCCAGGGTCATCTGCGGAGGAATCAAAACAGGCAATATGGGAATCTATGTGTCACAATTAAAATTCTGCTCCTTTATATGCAAATATAATGCTATGCCACATAGAAAAAGGAGAAAACTTTTGACTGGTATGTTGCTTGTTTTGATGTCCCTCTGCAATTGCTGCTTGAAGGCAATCGGCCATTCAACAGGAACAGCAACCAACATTGGAGATTGTTCCAATGGGCCTCACACGAGCCTGACACTAAATTTGGGGGAAATATTCAAACTCCTTGCTTAAAAAAAATTGGCCCTTCCCAATCATGGAAGGTGGAGTGACAGGAAAGGGGTTAACTTCACTTTTTTTTTTTTGTTAGAAAGGACATATTTTCTTCCATTCCCATGGGAAAAAAAACCTTTCTTTCCATTTTTACTTCCGCCTTCCAGAAGCTGCAGAGACTCTTCTTCTTGATTCCAATGTTGGGCCAAAAACCCAACAAGATAGCAAAGATGACGGCTTAGAATGAGGACGCCACATCAGTTTTGCTCAAACAAGCCTTGCGGGCTGCCCCTATCGCAGGATCTCCAAGAGTCCAGGTTAAGAGTGGAGGTCTAATCTTGAGTGGCAACAACTCTTTCTCTCTCAATTTCTACGAATATGTTGGAGCTGCTCTCCCCATCAGTAGCTACTTAACAAATAACAGATAATCAGAGTTGGAAGGGACCTTATGTCATCTAGCCCAATCCCCCACCCAAGCGGGAGACCCTACACCATTTCTGATAAATGGCAGTCCAATCTCTTCTTGAAGGTCTCAAGTGATGGGTCTCCCACAACTTCCGAGGACAAACTGTTCCATGGGTTGATTGTTCTCACTACCATAAAGTTTCTCCTTATTTTCAGGTTAAATCTCTCCTTGTTCAGTTTCCATCCATTATTCCTTGCCTGGCCTTCGGGTGCTTTGGAAAATAGTTTGACCCCTTCCTCTCTGTGGCAGCCCCTCAAATATTGGAAGACTGCTATCATGTCTCCCATGGTCCTTTTCTTCACTAGACCAGCCAAGCCCAGTTCCTGCAACCGTTCTTCATTGTATGTTTTAGCCTCCAGTCCCCTAATCATCCTGGTTGCTCTTCTCTGTACTTTTTCTACAGTCTCAACATCTTTTTTATAATGTGGTGACCAAAACTGGATGCAGTACTCTAGGTCAGGGGTCCCCAACCACCGGTCCGCGGACCGGTCTCGGTCCGTGGAACAAGTCCTACCGGGCCGCTGGCTTGCTGGGCGCCGCCATCTTGTTTTGATGAAAAAGTGCTTCCGGTGAGCTTTTCCGGGTAGAAAGCTCACCGGAAGCACTTTTTCATCAAAACAAGATGGCGGCGCCCAGCTGATGTTGGTACCGGGCCACGCCATAAAAAAGGTTGGGGATACCGGGCCGCAGTGTAAAAAAGGTTGGGGATCACTGCTCTAGGTGACGTCTTACTAAGACTTTATAGAGTGACATTAGTACTTCCCTTGATCTTGACTGTATCCCTCTGTTAATACAATTTAGGATTGCATTAGCTTTTTTGGCTGCTGCTACACACTGCTGGCTCATATTTAGCTGGTTGTTCAAGATCCCTCTCACAGTTACTGCTATTGAGCCCGGTTTCATCCAGTCTATATGGGTACTTTGGGTCTCTCTTGCCTAAGTGTAGGACTTTACTTTTCTCTACATTGAATTTCATTGTTAGATACGGCCCAGTGTTCTAGTCTGTCAAGATCCATCTGGATCACTTCTAACTGGATCTCTGGATTGATCCATTTCCACTATCCTCTTCATGTAAACTAGTCTTGTGAGAGTCCGCCATCACTTGAAACTTTCAAGAAGAGATTGGACTCCCATCTGTCAGAAATGAGGTAGGATCTCTTGCTTGAGCAGGGGGTTGGACTAGATGACCTACAAGGTCCCTTCCAACTCTGATTATCTGTTTATGTTATTTCTGCCCCAGGCTTACTCTGTTTTTTCTTCTTCAGTACTTGCCCCTTCCTTGCTGCCTCAATGCTCCCTGAACAGGGGCAATACATAACAATTACTCAGTTTATGGTGGATAGCTCTCTATTTGAAGGCATCCCTTCTAGTTAAAAGGATTGTCCTGTCCAAATTCAGTGTAATGTTAATAGTCTTTTTCACTATGATCTATTAGCTTTTTGCATCCTAATCTGTAAAGCTTGAAGAAACCTGGTCGAGGAAGGTTAGTTTAAATTTTAAGTAATTATTTTAATTCACATTTATAAATTACAAAACATGGTTAACGTAAATATGCATCTTTCCTTGCTGATGGTTAAGGATCCAGATTTCATTCGTTCAGATTTGTGCTACAATGTAGAATAGCAGAAAAGCAAATGGTTTGTGCACAAGGAATTCCAAACTCCTCTATGATTTATTTATCTGACTTATTACCAAAGACAAATTGAAGAACTAGGATCAGGAAAAATGCTTCACTTGAACAAATGGAAAGCAACATGCTTTAGAAGATCCATCAAAATTCTGCTTTACCCAAGATTTGTTTTTTCCTTATTACAAAAGCCATAACAAGAAAACTAACACAAAGGAACACGCTTTCAACTCGCTTGTGGAAAATAGGACATTGCTGCATCTACGTTCAGTTTAATTCTTAATCTCCTGGGAAATATGATGTATAGTATTATTCAATGACCTACATTATGGTGGGTATCCAAGTCTTAAATCTATTCACTGAGTAAATAGTCTTAGGGTGTGTGTGAAATCCTGAACATTCACCATTAAATATATCGGGCTTAGCACAAGAGACCAGTTCTCGATCTCAGCAACTGTCATGAACTCTCTAAGATTAGATCATTATTAGTGACACTCACAAGGTCATTCACACAGCCCACTCACCTGTTAAAATACATGTCTGAGCAGGCATTTCAACTTGCAGACAGTTCTCAAAAGTCTAGCAACCAGCCACCAATTAACAACATCTCAGCTTATCGCAAATGGGCTAAGATTTATTCAGCTGGCTTATTTCCAATGTTTAAAAATATTTTGACATGATTAAAGTATCACTAATTAACTAGAGCTTTTAGTTTAAAAAAAACAACCCTGTGAAATACCTTCAAGTATTCAACAAGGGAACTGTATGAATCCTAATAATGCTGTAAATATGACTGTATGCAGGTGAGAAATCTTCTTTGCACTTACTCTATGGTGGTCATAGACATAACCTTTGCTTTAGCATTAGTTAGAGCTGAAACAAAACCAACCATTAGAGCTGTTTTGGATAATAAAAAGATTTTCTATAGGAAAGCAAAGGATGGTGTTATTTCCCGAAAGCTTATTGAAATCATTTATGCTCCCACTAAAATTTTCAGTTTGTATAATTGGATACAATAGACAAGTTTAGATACTCAGAATTACACGTCCTTTGCGCACCAAAAATGCTTTTCTAGGAGAGCATGTAATTCCTCTTGGCTTCAGGAAAGCAAAAGTATTCTATGACTCTGAACTAGCCATTCTCGAATCCTTCCTATTGGAAATGATGGTTTCTTATTCTAGATGACTTTAGCAAAAAATGTTTTATTTAATCCAGTCCAACACCAATTTAACCTATATGACATTCATTGGAATTGATGATGAGGATTGTAATCCCAATTTTTATGCAATTTATCCATCGTTGTGACATCAACAATGTCATAGTTGTGACACTGGGCTTAGTCAAGTTACTCTTGTCCTTCTTGGACCAACTTTCCTGAAAAGTGACACTGAAAATATTCTGAACCACTTCTGTAACTTCATTTTCATCAGCTAGAAAACATTTGGCAAAGCTGAGTAATTATTAAATGCACATATTATTCAGTTTACATGACTATGGATATTGCAAAAAACCTCAAAACTGTGACATATGTAATTATGTCTCAAAACCGTAGAACAAATGAAAACATTTCACAGCATTGGATTCTAACCCCCCTTTTTTTTAGATACCAGGAATTCAATCCTATAGCACAGTCCATAACTGTCAGCTTCTTGTGCCATAATATTTTCTGAAGGAAGAGACACCATCTGCTGGTTCAATTAAAGAATCACTCCAGAAAACTTAAGATATTACTTCTTATTGTTAAGTACTGTGATAAAAAAGTTCAGATCAAAAAAAGGTTTCTATTTATCATCAAGCTGGATAGTTAGAAGAAACTGATCTAATCAGAGACAAGTTTCATCCTTGCAAGATGAAAAGCTGATGCATCCATTCTTTGTTTGTAAGAAATCCCCAGACCCTAAAGGATTACAGTAGTTTCCAATTCTACATAGGAGAAATAACTGAAAAATCAGAATTAAGAACACAAAATACAAAATTATATGCTTGCTCTGTTTCAGGCACTTTCAAGATCATAGGTTTATTTACCATAGGTAAAAAGCTAGTATACAGATTGGGAATTCCCTTTACTTTCAACTACAGTTATATCATTTAGTATTCTCTGTTTCAGTGTTAAAGAAAAATCTCTAGATACCAGTCCCACTATTAATGTGTTCTGTTATTTGAACCAAAAAGGGGGGGAAAGGCAGTTTTTAATTTGTTCAACGCATAATATTTACATTGTGAAGCAAGGACAAGCAACAGTAAAGAGGTAATAAACTTTAAAAAGCCGGTTTATATATTTTACAATAATGTGCTAATCAGCATAATTGTATATAAAAATTAAACATAGTAAAGTGTCCTACTACAGAACTCTTCATTGGTTTAACTGTAGTATTCACCCGCTAACAATTTACATGCAATACTTGCTAAGATTGAAAGCTGATTTTTTTTGAAGTGTTAAGTAGATTAATGACATGAGACATAGTACAGTATTAGGTTGTGAATAAAGTAAAGCCGAAAACTGCACAAAGAATTTTACTGGTCACAAGCCTCTTCTGAAAATAAGATTTAAAAAAACCATAATAACGTAGTTTTATCATACTACAAATACTATCAAGGCAATGCATAGGCAGATTGTACCTGGATGGCACAAAGCCCAGGCAGGTTCAAAGAATCACACATGTTCACTCACTCACTTATAGCAGGCCCAGCTTCCCAAAACAGGGCAGGGGGAGAAGGGAAGGCAGCAGCTGAAAAAAGCAAATAAATGGAATGCCAGGTGTGTCCCATCCATTGACATTTAGAATTTTACTAAAATCATTTCATGTGCTCGCGTGTTAATATACAGTTCTTACTATGTACAGGCAACATTGGAATGTATCCCATCATAAAAGCTTTTTGTGAAACAACTGGGCCTTTCTGCACTAATCTGAGATTTCAGAGTGTTGTTTTGCAGGGGAAAATTAAAAACCCCCCAAAGCATAAAGTTAATATAGTTTTTCATGGGCAGCAATATGCAAACGTTACTGAGCCCATCTTGGGATATTCAAGGTTTCAGAATTATTTGAACACATCCAAACTTCAATAAAGAAAGAAAATATATTTCACCAAGCATTGCTTTGATGCTTATCTCAGATTCATTCAGCTAAGTAGGTTCTATACGAGTGTCTCACACAAGTGTCTTGACAGTGCCTGTAAAACCACTTTCTCCAGATTTCAATGTAGCTAAACTTTGGGATGTCAAAATCCTTTTACGGTTTTTAAGTCCATAACGCTCTGCTGCTGAGGCATATTATAGAGCTAAATCCGCTGGAAACTAGGTTCTTGCTTCTCTCCTGGGAAGTGGTTTCTCTTTGTACAACAGCATTCCAGAGGAAGAAAAGGAAGCACACAATAGAAATCTAAAGTAACTTAAATTGGATATAAAACAGAATGACAATATGACAGCCCACCAGTTTAACAACAGGAAGTAGCTTTCTTGCACCAGCAGAATCCTGTAGTAGACACACATGGGGGAGCAGCAGGGGGGCGGATGTATGGGGACCCAGAACACATTACCTACCATTCTTATGAACAGGAGCCGATTTTCATCACAAAAGGGGAGGTACAGATGACAGAAAATATGAATCATCAAGAGAAGATTAACCAATTTACATAAAATGAAGGGGGGGGGGGGAACTGTTTGAGCAGTCTGATTGTACTTATTTTGTGAAGGCTGCTACAACAGCCCAGAGAACCTCATTTGTGTTGGCCTTCGTACATTCGACTTCAGGGTCTAAATCCAGGAGCTGCCGCACCCTCTTTGTGGCAAGGTCATACTGCTCATCCAGAAGGGGGGCAAAAGCGTTCTCCAGGACGTCTGATGCGTGGGCTAAGTAAATGAGAGCCAGCAAGCGCTTGTCCATGCGGTGGGGGTCATTCACCCATCGGTCAAGCACAGCTTCTTGAACTTTCTTGATGAGGCGCTGCTTAATGTTGTTGTTGGTGAGGGGGTGCGTGGTCATGTCAAAGAGGAGAAAGTTCTGTTTCTCCGTAGTCAAAACCCCCTTTTCAACTAGGTTTTTGGCTAACCGTTCGCGGACGTTTCTCAACTGGTAATGCAATTTTAATGGATTCCATGTCTCACCTGGGGGGGAAAAAACAGAAAAAAAAAAGGCTCCTAAACATTTAGCAGATATTTTGGTAACATCATCACCCCCAAAATATAACCATGTTTTCCCCCCCCTCTGATAAGAAGACTTAATGATCCACTTGACAATGATGTACTCAGCACCTCTGGATCACACAAACACCCTCTAGAACACGAGTGTCAAACTCAAGACCCGGGGGCTGGATCTGGCCTGTGGAGTGCTTAGATCTGGGCCGTGGGGCGGCACTGGGAACAGCAAAGGATTGGCCCATGGTGCCTCTGCCAGTGGAAACGCAGCCCTCCCGAGCTCTGTTCTCGCTGGCAGAGGGTTGTAGGAGGCTGTCACAGCCAAAAACGGAGCTCGGGAGCCTGTTTTTGCTGGCAGAGCACTTGGGCCCCCATAGGCGCTCCCGACATGAGTGATGCTGAGCTGGCCACTCCCACCCTGGCCAGTCCCCCCACCCAAGGTCAAACACAACCCTGATGAAGTCCTCCTGCTCTAGAAGCACAATCACACTCTCTGAACCTCTTTACAAGTGAACCTCAAAAATACATGCATTTTTTGGGGAAGGGGGGTATAAAAATACGAAACTTTCTACAAGAAGATAAACCAAATAACCGAGCAAGCCTTTTAACAAATGTTGAATAGTTAACCCTTACCCTAAAGAAAATACAGGTAGTCCTCAACTTACCACCACAATTAAGCCCAACATTTTTGTTGCTAAGTGAAACATTTGTTGTGGATTTTGTCCCATTTTACAACCTTCCTTGCCACAGTTGTTGAGTGAATCACTGCAGGAGTTAAGTTAGTAACACTGTTGTTAAGTGACTCTGGCTTCCCCATTGACTTTGCTTGTCAGAAGGTTGCAAAAGGAGATCACCTGACCCAGGAATGCTGAAACGGTCATAAATAAGAGTCAGTTGCCAAGCATCTGAATTTTGGTCATGTAAGCATGGAGATGCTGCAACAATTGTAAGTGTGACAAAGGGTCATATGTCACTTTTTTCAGTGCCATTATAACCCTGAATGATCACTAAATGAACTGTTGTAAGTCAAGGACTACCTGTAAAGGCAATTGACATTTGGAATTGAATAGGAGAAAAAGAGAAAGCCATGCCCTTCTCTTTTCAAGTATTTTGCAGATTTACTAGATTCATTTACTAGATTCTTTTTAAAAGGTTGGTTCTTGAATAACTTGAATTTTAGTTATATATTGATGCCCTTGTCTGGTTCATTACTGTTCTCAGGTATTGCCTGTATCTGCTTAAAAGTCTACTGTAGGCGAAGTCTACTGCTTGTCTTATTAATAAAATATTTACAGAACCTTCAACATATGCTGAAAACACATAGATTTCACTCTTAAAGTCTTTATCAAACAAATATGAAAGCAAAAAAACAAACAAAAAAAACCCGCTCTTCTTTTGTGGGACCATTTAATTCTATTATTTTTCTTGGTATATTGGTGACACCTTGTGACCAAACCCTCAAATTACAAGGAATTCTGAAGAAGTTAAGTTTCTTCTAAGTTGACAATGATATTGCCATGTGTTCATATATCCGAACTCTTTTACGGAGTTATGAATATTTTGCAACTTTCCTTATGAATGAGTTCACAATGCAATCAAAATAATCTGAAGTTCTGTTGTATCTTAGAATGAGGAGGATATTTTAATGCATATTTCTTTTTAAAATTATAAATGAGATGTAGTACTTCCAATTAGAAGCAGGGTCTCTTCACATGACTGAACATACAGAATACAATAATTTAAAACAAATTATTGCCCCAAACTAAAAGATCCAAGAAGGAGGCTAGGCTAAAACTCATTCAAAGGTGATACACAGAGATGTAAATCTATCACTTTGGAGGAAGTAGTATTGCATTCTATCCAAAGAATGTACTTTACACGTTATGGCTGGAAGTTTATTACATACAAAGAAATACAAATACAGTTAAGGACATCTTGTTCAGTGCCAAAGTTACAATGGCACCATATGAAAAGACTTACAGTATTTCCTTGACATTGTGGCTCTTGCAGTGTCCTATGATCACTTAATCATCATATGTGACTTTCATTGTCAGTTTCTGACAAGCAAAATCAATGGGGGAGCTAGAAGAAAGTTGCAAGTTGCACTTAATGACATGATGTTGCACAGATTTTGCTTAACATTATAACCAGAAATGTCACAATTGCTGGTGTAAGTTGGCACACTGGTTATAGTGTTAAGCAAAATTTGTGCAACATCATGTCATTCAGTCACACTTCATGGCTGCGTCACTTAGTAACAGAGTTGCCAGTTCCAATTACGTTGTTAAGCGAAGGCTACCTGTAAGTTACAGGTCTATTTTGGGCAAACTTGTGGAAGTATTATACAACTTGTGAAACTTTGGAAGTGCAGTTTTTAAACAATGTACTTATGGGGAAAAATATACCAATGTATAAAATAGTTTCCCCCAATCTGTCTCCCTCCATTTATGCTGCAAACCATGCTGACTTGGGAATTCTGGGAGTAGCCAGCAGACTAGTAGAAACCCTCTGTGTTAGAAACTATCACAACTATATATGATGCCAACAGTCACAGCTGGAGCCTTACAATCTAAGGCAATTTCCTGCTTCTTTTCCAAATTGGTTTTCTTGGCCAACAACCACTACACAAATAATAGTAATATGTTATTTTTCTACTTTCATTTACTTACTCAAAATTACATCTATATGCATATAAATAGCATTTTAATATGCTTTCTCTTAAGCATTTAATATACCCGATGAACATTAACAATCAATATTAGCCAGGTATTTCAGTCAGAAGCAGTCTTCTAATGCAGGGGTCCCCAACCACCGGTCCACGGACCGGTAACGGTCCGTGGAACAAGTCCTACCAGGCCGCTGGCTTGCTGGGCGCCGCCATCTTGTTTGATGAAAAGTGCTTCCGGTGAGCTTTTCTGGGTAGAAAGCTCACCGGAAGCACTTTTTCATCAAACAAGATGGCGGCGCCCATTTCTACCCGGAAAAGCTCACGGGCGCTGGCCGCCATCTCTGTTTGATGAAAAGTGCTTCCGTGAGCTCACCGGAAGCACTTTTTCATCAAAACAAGATGGCAGCGCCCAGCTGATGTCGGTACCGGGCCGCACCATAAAAAAGGTTGGGGATACCGGGCCGCGGCGTAAAAAAGGTTGGGGATCACTGTTCTAATGCTTATTTTGCTTTCTAGATCCCTATGCAAAACATTTTTCTGGAAACTGTGAAAACATTACTATACTAGCAAAAGCTCTGCATTTGCCTCATGTTTAATTCTGGTTTTTTCTTCCTGTTAGCCACAGCAAGCATAAAGAAAATAATGCAGACACATGTCATTAAGATTTAAGTCTGCTACTTACAAGGGATTAACTCCCCTGATTTCACTGGAACTATGAATAAACATTGTGAAAGATACTTAAGGTGGAGAAAGTTAATAAGCAGACTGAAAGAAAAACAAAATTGGAAGCCATGTTGCATTGAACTATGAAGCAGAAGTAGATTAAAATATTCTATTATAGTGTATGACTAAACGACACATTTGGAACTCCTATAAATTTTTTTTTCAGAAATAGCAACATATTATTACTTCATAGAGAAAATACATATTAGCGCCAAGCATAATAAAGTTTTCATTTTCAAGAGGCAAAGAAAAGTATAATTTAAAACTTATAATTCAATAATGGAAATCCTTTCTTTTTATTAGAAATATACATTACCAAGAATCCTGTGTGAATGCAACAGCCTGAACAAGTTTTAGATTAAAAGAGGAAGAAATTAAGAAGAAAGAGAATCTGACCTGTATAATGACTGGTGCAGTTCTAATTTGGATTTCTAACCTGGTTTCTCTCACTTACTAGGAATTAATCGAGCATACACCAATATAACTGGAATATAGCATGTCCCAGGGTTAAGTATGCCCTGGTTTAAGGATGACCCATAGTTAAGAACGTGG
Source organism: Notechis scutatus (assembly GCF_049901735.1). Taxonomy (NCBI): domain Eukaryota; kingdom Metazoa; phylum Chordata; class Lepidosauria; order Squamata; family Elapidae; genus Notechis; species Notechis scutatus. The sequence goes on along the minus strand of NC_142010.1, from coordinate 249,825,046 downwards.
CCTTCGGGAAAGGGAAGGCGGTTGCAGCGGTGGTCAGAAATGGCCACCTCAAAGAAGAACTCTACCGGAAAAGAATGTGCAGGAGGAAGATAAGAAGAGAAAGTTTTGGCTGACCGAGTCGAACTGAAAAAGCAACAATATAAGGTACCCTGGAATTTGAATTATAAAGAACAACATTGCTCCCAAAGAAGACTTTGAAGCTGCGAATGAGAGAGGGAAGGGAAAGGATTTGGGTTTTTTTCTTTTCTTCCCTATATTGACAACTAAGAGATCTAAGCAAGAAACCGGCAAAAATCCACTTTGACATTAACAGGTATTTAAGCTGAAAATAAAATGTCAAAGGGATAATAAAGATTTCTGGATTCTCAAAAACTTTTAAAAAACAAAAGGGTGGGATCTGGAAAAATGGAGGAGACCACCTGGAAGTGAAAGGAATTAACAGTGAAACTTTAACAAGATTCCTAAAAGATACATTTTAATTGAAACTTTGTAACAAGATAATAGAACCACCCGGAAGAGAAAGTGGAAAAAAGAAGCAAGAAGAAACAGCTTTGGATTATTTGGATTACTTGGTGATTTTTGGATTTTTGGCTATTGGATCTAAAGGACTAAAATTAATCGGGTGGTTGTTTAAAAGTTTTTAAAATGATATCACTCTTGGAAGAATTGAGAATGGAACTTAAAAAACAGAAAGAAGATGCACAAGAAGGAAGAGGTTCTTTTGGCTTCGTATTTCAATTTTTAGAAATGGAGATCCTGAACTATGAGAAACAACATGAAATGCCTGTAGGACAAGAAGGGCGGGACAAAGAAGAAGCCATCTTCAATGACCAAGTATTTCTATGCGGGGAAAAGAAAGGAAAGGGGGAAAGAGAGTGAAAAATTTAAGATTTGAAAAAACAACCCCCAAAAAGAATAGTTTGAAAAGTAATTATAATACTAGGAAGAAACAGAAGAGAGGATTACAGAAGAGAGAACCAGAATTAGAAAGAGAAGGGGTCAAAAAGGGAAGGGAGAAGAAGAGGGGGAAGAGGGAAAGGAAAATAAATCATAAAGGACAGAAATAGGACTTAGAGAAACAGGGAAAACGTACAAGGATTAAGGGTATAAGCCTATTTAGAAGACACAGAGATAATGGGTGAAAACTCAATTGAAAAGGGGATTCTGCAAGGGTACATAAGATAGTATTGTTATATTAGAAATAGAAATGAACTTTGAAAATATGAAACAAGTGTGATTAAAATGATAATAAAATACTCATTGTAATATAATAGAATGTTTAATAAAATAAATGAAATAAAGAGAATGAGAGAATGAAACTAGGAAAGGAGGAGAACATTTTAATTATTATTAATGTGTTATAAAATTTAAGTAAAAGGGAATATGAAAGAAATATGAAAAAATTATGGAAATATTATAAGTGTTCCTAGAAGTGTGATATTCTATTGAAAAGAAATGTTAAAGATGTTAAAGATTATAACTAATATTAATGATAGAGCTGAATTGGAATAGAATAAGTCTTTTATTTATTATTGTTTTATATATATACTTTCTTTTTAAGAACTTAGTGCGTATTTTAAGAATGTACCAAGCAGAATTCGACTGAAAGTTATGTGTTATATTAAATGTTATAATTGTAAAGGCATAAATTGAAGTTTAAATAAGAGTTGAATGGATAAAAAATAAAAGATGCAAAGGTGTCATACTCCAATCAGTAACTACAGGGGAAAATTTTGTTTAATGAGAAAAGAAAATATGAAATTGAAACAGGACAGACAAAAGTATAAATATAATGATTAGAAAGATATTGAAACTTAGAAAAAGATAAATATAATTGAATTTAGAAAGGAATGAGATAATTAAAAGTAAGACTGAGAAACTTAAGGGAAGGGAAAAATTATTGAGAAAATGTTAAAATAGTAATAAGATATGGAATAGAACACAAAGATAAATATGAAATTGAATTTGTGTCTGTATGGAGAAGTGATATTCTCAAAAAAAGAAATTTTACTTGTATTATGTTTTGTGAAAACCCAAATAAAATTCATATATATATGACCTGGAAAACCAAGGCGTATACGAAGTCCCCTGTGCATCATGCCCGGCCACATACATTGGACAGACCAATAGAAGAATAAGTACCCGCCTGGATGAACACAAAAATGCAGTCAAAAAGCTGGAACACACTTCCTCACTAGTCCAACACATGGAAGCTACAGGTCATAGCATCAACTTCAATGGCACCAAAACCCTGGCCACTATGGAAAACCCTAGCCACAGAGTCATCAGAGAAGCCATAGAGATTGAAAAAGACCAGAAAGCATGAACAGAAGAGATGATTCCACCAGGCTGTCAATCATTTGGAAGCCTGCACTCACAAACAAAAAATCTCCACACCACAAGCCAGGCAAACACCTGGGCACAAACAGATCCCCTGATACCTCCAGCTCAAACACACCCCAACCAGGCACCCAGATGAAACCCAGCTTCCTAACTAATGATAGCCGTCCATTTACCCGGCCAAGCTGCACTAAAGACCTCCATTAAAGTAACACAATGCTGCCAGCCAATCAAGATACAAAAAGAGTCAAAAACAGACAGAAGATATCAGAAACACCCATCAAGCAGAACACAGCAAACTCCGAGACCAATAAACACAGACCAAGACTCCCAACCAATCAGGATGAAGAAAAACCATTCTGGCACAGCAATAGGCTGCCCCAAATTTAAATCTGAAACCACTGTAAAAGTCTGACCCACAGACGGACACAATACAGAAGCCTGATGATGGCAGATGAGATTCTGCTGAAACGCTGCTACAACTTTAAAAGAACTACAATGACGTGGGAAAATACCCGAACCAAGCCGAACACCATACATGTAAGTACCCGCGAAAACTTAAGAAAACATATATATATATATATAAAGAACATGGCCTATCACAGCAAATTTCAAGTTAAATACACAATGGTTCAGGTTCATTACACAATTCTATTTATATAGTATTTTACAATAGTATTATTCCAGCTTATATACAAATTCGACTCAAGAGGACAACCTTGGGAATAGAACTTGTTCTTAAACTGGGGACTACTTCTGTACATTTTTATTTCTATTTGTTCTTTTTTCTTAGTAATAAATTTATCTTTTTAAATATTTAATTTTTGTTATGTTCTCTGAACCAGGGTAGACAAAGTTAAAATATTTTTTTTCATTTTTTAACTAAAGGACAAAAACAGAAGCAGGAATTCCTGATTTCTATAATGAGTTATAGGAACTGGTTCTTTCACTCCATGAAAATAGCTTGTAGTAGTAATGGGGTCTTTTCTTCAAATGAACTATTAATTATTTTTCTTTACCTTGCTTTTGGGAAAATAATAATAATGAATATTGTATGTGAGCTGTATGAACAATTGTATCAAATTCCATGATGACATTCTCGAATCTGAACTGGATTCTTATAATTCCTTTCTGAATTCTATCTCTGTTCACAAAACTAAAAAAACATCAGATTCAAAAATGACCATCCTAATAGCTAGTTTCTAGGCATGAAAAAGTGGCAATATCTCAAGGTATACAATCAAAATTGTGGAAAACAAAAAAGGAAAGATAATAAGAGCATCTCCAGATTCAAATAGTTTGAAAGCCAAAAAGTGATTAACCATGTATCCAAACTGCTACAATATTAGGAACACAGAACTACATGCATAATAGAACTCCCAGTTCCACCAAAGCAATGCATAATTTTTACTGGATTATAGTGTTGTTGGGAATTTTAAATTATTACACCCCCTACCCCCCAAATCTCAGAAGATTAACACTAATGCTTTAATACTGAAAATCAGTTAACATTGTATGGCCAGATGACTGAAATATACCAACATCACAACTTAAAAACTTGTGCTTTAAACGCTAGTATGTAATGAATGGCAGCCCAAAGAAATTTAAAAGTACTCCGAAAGGTTAATTTTTCACAGAAATGTCTTACCACTAAGCAGTTCTATCCAGTTTTGCACGGTTTCTGGAGGCTGAGTCTCTTTAATGTGCTTCAAAGCTTCATCAAGTAGAACATCTCCTGTAGGAGCATCTGATTTGCAGATCACCTGATTGGAAATACAATAGATAAAATGAGCACCTCAAATTTTAATTTTTTAACATTAAGCACAGAGAACATGGCTAAACACCATACGACATTTTACAATTAAAGGGTTAAACACAGCAGACTGGGACAAGTGTCTTTTTCACTTTTCACAATCAAAGCTCAGTATCTTCTGTGGGCTATGAAATTCATGACAAAATTCTATAGATCACTGAAGAATTTAAATGAAGAATAATTATTCCAGATTACTAGCATGTGGTATTAACAATCACAGAGAAACAGAAATCCATGTAAATGCAAAGACACTGAAAAGAATGGCTAGGATAATTAAACTCAGTATGATTTTTCCAGATGTATCTCTGTATAGATCAAATAAAAAAGGAGTCAGAAAGCAAAGCAATTAAAGCCACTGCTATTTAAAAAAAGCAGAGAACATTAGCAATAAATGCAAAGAAACAACTGTATGGATCTTAAAGGGAATGTGTGAGTAATTGGAAAGAGAATGAAAAGCAAGTATGGATAATGGCTCTTCCTTAATCTCTTCAATGCCAAATCCACTCTCCTTTTGATATTAGACCAGTGTCAACCCTTCGAAATAGTCCATAAAAGAAATACCAACCATGATTACCAACACCACCTTTATTAGATTACAGTAGCAGAATCTTGCAAGCCCCAAAGCCCTTCTCACCTCTTTTACTTTTAATTTCAAAAAAATTGGGGGTGCGTCTCTTCTAAGACGCTTCCCCGCTCCCCGCCCCTTCTATAGAGTGAAATACCTTTTGCATAATGATTGTCTTATCCATTCTACACTTTTCCTCCTGTTTTCTAAGGTCATTTTCATTCTTATAATTCTCATTCTCATACTACTATTACACCAAATATGGAGGATGTACAGTTCCAACAGGGTGAATAGGATCCAAGAAATACCAATAGAGCTCATAAACATTCTTGCTGGGGTCAATCTTTCTTCCTAAATAAAGAAAATATCTTGTATCTGATTAGTTGCTGATTTCACATTCTATAATCACATTTAAAAGTCCTTGTAAAAGTCCAGCTAAACTTCTAAAAACCAGAAAGTGTTGTAGGCAGAGAGAATTTCTCAGGATGGCAAATACTGGAGAAGGAAGAACTTATCTTCCCCCTCAGCACAAGAAAGTGTACCCTCACTACAAACAGAGGGGTTTTTTTGGATACAAAAAAAAAATGGATACAAGCAGAGAAATTTAAAAAGCAAACTGCAACATCAGCTGGAGCTATTGAGGGATTATTAAACTGAGGGCACGAATGGAATGCATGGATATATGAGAAAGTACACACCAAACAAAACATTTTGTTTCAAACCAAAGCAATAATATCTGAAGATTTTTGAGACTGAATTCCAGCTAAATAAAATTCAAAATATTTTAAGTATTCCAGCTATAGGGAAAAAAACAGAGAATTCAAAACATGTATTTTGTCCTTTATTCCAGAACCACCAAGGTAGGTGAGCTCACAATCTGTGTTGCTATTTAGCAGGCACTAAACTTGCTCCAAATTAAATGAGGGGATTGTTTTAGAATACATTAAACATGCATCAGGATTAGAGCGGACACTGAAGTTTGATTAGAACCCCTCCCCTGCTATATTTTTAGGTTAATAGTGTTTTTTAAAAAAAGCTTCAGCACAAAAGTTTAATTGCAATCCTCAAGATGAAACACTTGAAATGATCAAACTTTGTTGTGAGGTTGGAACAAAACAGAATTACTACAACTGAAACCTGCTTCAAGGTTGGTATATTTCACACACCTTTAGAGACTAGTTTTATGAAAATGCATGGAATTTAGTTTAATTAAAAATATTGCTGACTACTGAGGTCTCTCAACAATTTATAATTAAACAATAATTGTCCACTGCATAGTCGCTTTTCCTCCTGGGCTTACCAGAACAGATTCAGGCCATACTAAATGAACCCAAATATGAATAGTGGAAATATAGATGTGAGACTCAATATAAAAGGTATAAGTTAAAGCAGTTAGAACAATTAATCAGTGAAATAACTTGCCTCCAAAAGCTGTAAATGCTCCAGCACTAGAAGTTTTAAAGAACTGATTGGATAACCATTTGTCTGAAATGGTATAGGGCCGTGATGGCGAACCTATGGCACGCATGCCAGAAGTGGCACGCAGAGCCATCTCTCCGGGCATGCGGAGTCGTTGCCTGTTGCTCTTCCGGGTTCCAGTGCATGCATGCGCAGCAGTCACCTGGTTTTCAGGTTTCTGACACACATGCGCATGCAAAGACCAGCTGGCTGGTGCACATGCGCACGCCAGAACCCGGAAGAGCAACAGGTGACGGCTCCGCATGCCCAAAGACATGGAGAGGGGATCCCAGCGGTCGCTTCCTCGCGGAGCAAAGCTGTCAGCCAGGACGGGTGGGCTGGGGCTTCCCTCCGTCCCCTCCTAAGTGGGCTTGTGTGGCCCCAGCCTTCCAGCCCACAACACCGACGCGCATGCATGGTCCAGAGTGCCTGGCCGGCTTGGGTGCCACAGAAGAGCAGCGGCAGCAGCAAGGGACACGAGTGACCGGCCAGCCCCTGCAGCCACACCCCACCGGTGAGCTGGGCTCTCAACGACATCTCCATGTGTGAGGAGCTGTGGTCTCCTTCGGCCTTCCTGGGGCAGCTCGCCTCCCCGATGGCGACTCAGCCACTTCCTCCTGCAGCATCCCAGCTGGAAGTGGCAGTGTGAGGGGCTGGAAGCGGTTCTCGCGGTGCCACTTCTGGCCGGGATGCTGGAGGAGCCACTGTCAGGAAGGTGAGCTGCCCTAGGAGGGCCGGAGAGCACAGCTTCTCACGCATGGATACGCCACTGAGGGCCCGGCTCGCTGCCATGGGAGAGGCTGTGGGGCTGTCCAATCGCTCCTGCCCATCACCCTGTGGCTGCTGCTCTTTTGGGGTGGTGGGCCTGCACAGGAACTGAGTCCGTGCGGGAGGAACGGTTATCCGGCGCTGGGGTAAGAGGAGGTGGGGAGGGGGCTTCCCTGGCCAGCCGCAGGATTGGAATCAGCTGGATGCAGGAACCAACACCGTCCATGGCCCTGGTGCACTGCTCGCTTACGTGAGCCACCCTTACTGTTTGGAGTCTGAATGGAGCGGGGAAGCACCGCGGGGCCAGCCCATTCACACCCGCGTCCAGCCAGCCAGAGTTCGCTGCGCCGGGGCAGGAATGAGACCCTGTCCCATGGAGCCTGCTCCCGCTTGGATGGGGAGGACAAGGAGGAGGAGAACAGTGACGGTTTTCACCGGCTGGCCAGGCAGGGTGCAAGTCAGGCAGTGCTGGCTGGCTGGTTGGAGAGAGGGCAATCATTAGGTGGCTGCCGCTGCTTCAGTGGGGAAGATGAGGAGAAAACGGCTCCTGCCCCCTTCCCCCGCTGCCATCGCCAGTAGCTTAAATCTCCAGCTAAAGCAGGGATTGCACGCTCTCTCTCTCATACAAACACACACACACAGAGTTTGGAATGCCCCCCCTCTGCTGCAGCAGTTGCACGCTTCAGTGCCTGGCTGGAAGGGCACTCAAGATAACCAGTGGCGGGATGGAGGGGGTGACTCCACACCTCCCTGCCTTGCTTCATACTCCACCCCCCACCACCTCAGTGCACAGGCAGCTCCTGCTGCCTGTGCCGCTCCCAGAAACTTGGCTGAAGATCGCTGTCTCTCCCATACAAACACAGAGTTTGGAGAGCCCCACTCCTCTCTCTGTCTCACCCCATTTGCATGCAAGCTCCGTGGGACAACAAGGTCTCATTAAGTAGTTATGTAGAAAGTAGATTTTTTGGGGGGAAAGCGGGAGACCGCCAAACACTTTTTGCAACAAGAATGAAAGTTTCTGGTGGATTTTTCAGTGGCCATCAAGATGGTACCGCTATCTACTGAGAGGAGTTGCAAGAGAACAGTGGGAGGGCGGCAGCGGCAGCGCCGCTGAAATGAAAGGCAGAAGCTGGCAGGCCAGGCTCTTCCAAGCATGGGGAGTGTGGCCGATTCCTGTGCCAGCAGTGGAAGAGAAGAAAGAAGAGGCGGCGCTGTTGGCTCCAGCCATAAAAGCCGAGGCGGCAGATTCGCCGTCCTAGCCCTCTCCATCAGGCGCTTCTGCTGACCGGGGATTTATTGACAGCAGAAGCGCCTTATCCTTATGTGCCTGTTTCGGGAGGAACATCTGTCCAGCACTGGGGTAACAGGCATGTCGGCTGGGAAGCAGTCGTGCTCCCTTGGCAAAGGTGGCAGGATGAGGGGGTGCTTCATTAACACTTCTGTGCTTTCGGGCTCATGCATGCGCACTGGCCAGCTGGTCTGCGCATATGCGCCAGAAGACGGAAGACCAAGTGGCCAGCACACATGCATGCACTGAAAACCAGCTACTCTTCTGGTTTCTGGCACGCGGGCTTGTGCGCATGTGCACACCTCCCATTTCAGCATTCGGTGCCAAAAAGGTTTGCCAACACTGGCCTAAGCAGGGGGTTGGACTAGAAGACCTCCAAGGTCCCTTCCAACTCTGTTATTCTATTCTAAGCCAGAAAGAAACATTACAACCAAAGGAAGTCTAGATGAACAGATGAATGATTACAGATGTAAACGATAACCAAGTAGGCGGCAGATCCCCTGAGGATCCCAGAACAAGAGGTTGCTGTGGAATAACTGTTTCAGATGGAACTTTGAGTTATTAGACCAAATTTATTCAATACTGCAGGCACTTCAAACAGCACTGGGTGTTAAAAAAGAATGAATGAATGGAAACAGTAACTGAATTTGAACATTCTTATCAGCTCAACATCAAAGCTGGGTGCCCATTTTAAAGGTAATGTATAGATAATAGAAAGCCCCTGTAATATAGCTGTTCATTGTTTTGATTATAATGTGTATACCTCCTCTTCATACTTCGTTATATGTAAACCTGATCCCCAAGGCAATGGTTGATTGAAATCACGATTAGAACAAATTGTTTTTAACAGTGAGCAACTGGCAGTTCAAAAATATCCTCTGAATGTTGGTATCAGGCACAAATATTCGTTTAATTTAAAACATGTATATAGCTGCTCATCCTACAACCAACTTTGGCTACTGGAAAAATTAGAATTATGAATTATTTCATGGGTACAATTAATACACCTTTTAGAATAGTTCTTTAAAAGATCCACAAAGTGAAAAAAAATGAAGAAAATATTAAAATTATATTTTTGCCCAACCTTTTCAACCAAGGACTTATTTTTGAAAGTCTGGCTTCTACCCCGCTTCCCTCAACTTGCTCATTCCTAGTTTAATATAATATAAGAGCTACCAGATTAGTAAGTACTTTGCAACTTTCAGGAAATTGTTAATTTTAAATAATCTCTAACTGCAATTAAAAATTCATATAACAAACACTAGATTGAGCCCATAAATATTTAATTACTGTAAAGACCTAATCTTTTAGAAACCAAAATATTGTTAAAGTACAACTATCAATAGGCCCAACTAGCACAACCAATAATTAGGCATCTATAGAAGTGTAATTTAAAAGTATTTGAAGGCCACAAGTTTCTATTCTCTATCTCTGAACCAAGTTATTTGCTAGTATTGTCTAAACATCAAATCTTCCTTGGATGTAATATCAAAATAAAAAAAGATAAGGACATCTAAGTTATTAATCTATAGATGTTGAATTTCAAGGATCATTCCTGCATTTTTGGCAAATCTCTAAATTTTCTGTGTTCTGCAAAAGAAAAAGGAAATCCATTTAAAATTAATCACAGCTAAGCACAGCTGTACATAAGTAATATATCTTTGCTGTGCAAAGCTTAATTCTGAACAGTGGAACAGTGTGGAAATTTTTCAAACTTGCTTTTTACATAGGTGAGTCAAATGTTGTATTGACAGAAAGTTTGCCCATGCAACCAGATTTGTGGTAGAGAATGAAGCGGGTATTATTCACAAAATCTCTCCAGGAAGAAGAGGAGAGAACTGCCTTTATATAATGCCAATAAAATCAAACTGAATGAGTGATTCATTCCCAAAGTAGGCCTTGGATTTAACAAATTTCATATGCTAAGTACTTTTACAAGATTGCCCAAATTTTTGAGCTATCCAGATTAAAGTATTGAACTTGCTGATTAATATTAGCCTTCTTGCAGAGTCTTTAGAAATGCTGACATAAATATGTAGTTTTATAAATATTACCCTATGTAAAAATGTAAGGGAAAAAGATTTTAGAAAAGTACAGAGGTTTTCTTTACTGCACTTACCTTTCTAGTTAGCAAACTTTTACGTCTCATTCCAAATGCTTCAAGCTGAAGACGCCCCCTCAGTGCCAATTCAATTAACATGCAACCACGGAGCCCGGATGAAATGCAATCATTCCAAAATGATGTATAACCCTAAAGGGGGGGAAATGTATAACTGATTTTTGTTGTAAATGCATTACAAGAATAAGTACTCATATACAACCTGAGACAAAAAATTATGTTGCTTTCTGATACAACAAAATAGTTGCAACAAAAATAAATACTAATGAAGAAGTATTTTCTTCCATTTTTCTTTCCATTTCTGTTTTTTGGGGGATTTGGAGAGTTGAGAATTTTACAGGAATGTTCTTAAGTTGGTCTGTGATACATAAAGTACAGTCTTGCTACAATTACATATTGAGGTTTCCACGCATGTATGTGTACCCATAAATGAACTAAACAGATTATTAAACAGTAAAAAGGCTAATCTCATCAATAATTTTTATATAATTTTCTTACTCCCTTCTTATATAAGAATTTTTTCCTAGCTTGCTCTATATTATCTTTATATTAGAGGAATACTGCTGAAAAAGCTTTTTCTTTTCTCTAAATTGGAAATACCATTTTGATATCTCCATGCATAGTAATTCATTATATAACTATTTTAAAAACTTTATACATATTTGTATAACACACGTCTATTCATATTTAGCCTCTAACTGCTAAAAGAAGAGACAAGATTACTGTCATAGATTCACCTGTACCAATTTCTCTGCTTCTGAAAAGTTACTCCAACTTATAGTGAATATAACAAAATCACAGGCTCTTTCACAAATGGAGGAAGCCGTTTCTTCTACATAAGGGCAAACCCAGACAAATGGAATTTAAAAAATAAAATTAGGACACCAATCTTGACTCACCAAATAAAATTACCATTAGTTTTAATTAAGAACATTCAAAGCTGTTTTTGTTCTGAAGCATTAAAAAGAAATGGAATGGAAAATATTAAATGCAGTATAGTCTTTCTTTGAGCATTATTGAATAACTCTGGAAAACTATGAACTTTATTACTTGCTCATATATTTTCAAAAGAATGCTTCAATAATAAACGTGTGTACGCATCTTCTATTAACTGAATTATATTGCGTATCACATTTAGAAATCACCCATGTCCCTCATAGAATGACTCTGGGTAGTGTACAAGTAAGAGATAAAAACATAAAAGCTATATATAAATTTTATATTAGTAGGCAATTAAAACAAAAATAGAGTAATGAAAATTAAACATTAAAAAGGCAGGGGAGAAAGGCCTAACCAGCCCCATGACTGCATGCTTCTCTGTGGGCCCCAAGCAAGTCAAAAGAGCAAGGTATTCAGAGGTCAAGAAATTGGGGACCTGCCTCACTTCTGGGGGTATGCTGCCCTGCTCCCCCCATGTCCATGTATGGCAGGAGTTCCACAGGTCCCCCAAACAGGTCCTCAGAAAACATCCCTGTTGCGCTGGTCCAGATTCCGAGCTCAGTACAGCAAGAGTCACTGGGTAATTGAGTCCAAGCAAAACAGGCCAGAATACACAGCATGAACACACAAGTCACAGAACTGGGCAGGTTGCTCCAGCAACACTCCAGTTGTCATGCCCCTGGTGGAGACTGACTCTGAGGGAGAGGAGGAACAGCCAACAGGGAGTGGAAGTGTGGCTCCAGAGGTGGTGGAGGAGGCTGGGGTAGGGCAGAGGCTGGCTGAGCCGTCAGAGGAGAACCCAGGTCCATCCCCTATCCATCCTAGGGCAAGCAGGGAGGAAAGGATCTGGGAAAAATGTGGTCTACTCGGGAGGGCCATGATCCTCTTTATGGGTTGCAGGTGTGAGAACTGCATAAGAGTTGGGACCTGCATGCTAGCAAACGCCGGAGACAAATTAGTGTTTTTCCTGGATGAGGTTTATCTTGGTTAGCGTTTTTCCAACAGACTGTACCTGGTTATCTTCTTGAAGTTTGTACCGTATTTGCCGGCGTATAAGACGACCCGGCGTATAAGACGACCCCCACCACCACCAGAAACGCCCTCCAGAAATCCCCGGCTGCAGCGGCAGGGCGGAGTGCCAGGGGCCGTGGGAAGAGCAGGAAGGCTGCAGCCTCGGGCGGAGCGAGGCGGCGGGATGAAGTGGAAGCGACGCAGGGGATCCGGGAAGCCAGAGGCGCCTTCGCTGCGTCCAACAAGCATCCAAAGCCGGCAGTGGATATACCGGCGTATAAGACGACCCCCCACTTGGAGGCATGTTTTTCGGGGCAAAAAAGTCATCTTATACGCCGGCAAATACAGTAATTATTTATCCTGGTCTGTCGTGGAACTTTCTTCAGTGCAGTTTGTTTTTGGTTTTTGCTTCGTTATCTGCTCTTTGAATTTGAACTGTATTTTCTTTCATTTGGAATGTTATTTTGAAAAGAGTTTAATCTTCAACTGTGAACAATTAAACAGTGAAGCCAAGTTGAAGGCGTTTATTTACCTTTTGGTTTTTGTTATATTTTTGATACACTCTGGGTCATCACAACAGTCTTCAGGGCAGAGTTAAACAGGCAATGCCAGTACAAAGCTCTTCATGAGAGGTGAGGTAGCCTCCTTGCGAGTAGCCTATCTAGCTGACCGGCATTGTGCCTGCCTCCTCTACGTGTCCTTGGATCAGGAAGAGGTGGTGTGGATTCCACCTCCTCATTGCTAACAGGTGGCTCCCAGTCCTTGTCTGGAGATTCCTGGCCAACTTGCTGGAGCTGTGGCTCACCTCACTCAGCTGTCACTCCTCCAATTGACCCAGTTGAGGCTGCTTCATCAGGCTAGCATTCTTTGAGCCCCAATCCTGACCAATACTCAGCTCCAAACTTCAAAACTGCAAACCTCTGCAGACTCAACCTCCTCCTCTGAACTTGCATATGGAAGGGGCCAAGAGGCGGATCCATGATGTGGTGAGTAATGTTCCAAAGAGTGGGGGCATAGGTAGAGAATGCACCTTTCTAGACCCCACCAGTCAAATTCTTTAATGGGGGGGAGGGCTGCAACATGTAATGGGCCAATGTAAATGGGGCAAAAATAGTAGGGCTTTAAAAGTCATAGCCAACATCTTGAATTGGGGCCAGAAGCAAATGCAGCTCGTGCAGCAGAGGTATTACATGCCCAAGATTGCTTGTGTGGCCGCATTCTGTACCAGCTGAAGATACTTTTCAAGGGTAGCCCCATGAAACGCATTACAATAGTCTAGATCAGGGGTATCAAACTCACTTCATCACGGCGTCATCATGCGATGTATTGTAACTTTTTCCCCCCTTCGCTAAACTGGACGTGGATGTGGCCAGTGTGTGATGCATCCGGCCCGCGGGCTGCGAGTTTGACAGCCCTGGTCTAGATGGAAGGTGACTAGGGAGTGAGTAAGTAAGCAAAGAGTTATTCCAAAAAGGGCATAGGTGGCAAGCAACATAAAGTTGCGCACAGGTCCAAATACAATTTAAATGAAGTTATAAATCACCTGATTTGCTTACAAATCACAATAAAATTGTAATACAATACAGAAATGTATTAAAAAAAACCTAAATGTCTAAAAAATATAAAGCTAGAAGATAGGTGATTTGCTGTTAAATGTTTCATACTACATTTTAAAATCTAATATTTGAACATAAAGTAGGGAAAACTGAGAGGGAGATATATATTCTGAAGAGAAATAATGAGACCCAGGAATTCCACTTAATTTGCCTCTCCCTATGGTCAGCGATTTACAGTGCTCTCCTGTACATGTAATATGGAAATAAGTCCAATCAGATAATTTGCTGTCAGATAATTGGACAAAGAATTAACACAGCAAGGGATAAACTGGTTCATAAAACAAATGTACCTATTAATTCATATAATTCATACAGAAATGAAAGAAACCTAAGTCTTTAATATTTATTAAGCATGTTTACACTGCAGAACAATAGCCATCTGGATTGATGACTGGATTTTTTTTCTCAGAAAAAACAAAGCCATCAGAAGAAAAAAAAGGACCTGACTCAATAATACCACAAGTATTTTTATAAGTTCTCAGACTAATTTTACACAAACTTAGAATTCCAGAACACTCAGGAAATACATGACAAATTAATTGCATAATCAAGGGGTTTTTGTAACCATGCTTTTGAAAGCAAACACAGTACAGGCAATCCTTGAGTTAAAATCACTTGTTCAAAGTTAGAACAGCACTAAACAAGTAGTACTTATGACCAGTCCTTAAATTTCCATCTGTTGCATTGCCCCATGGCCATGTGCTCATGATTTGGGTGCCTGGCAACTGATCCCCATTTTTGACAGATTTCAGTATCCCTCGGTCACCGGATCACAATTTGCAACTTTCCCTGCTAGTTTTCAATGCGGAAGCCAGCAGGGAAGGTTGCAAGTTGCTCTCGCCACTTTTTCTCCTGAGAGACCGATTACAATATGCAAGATCCCAGAGACCTTGTACTCTGTAACAATTTCTAATTGGCATTTGATAGTGGTCATCTGCACTCCTTAGTGTCCCCTGCCCATGCTGCTTAGCACTCACCTGAAGCCCTACCCAGTCCACCTGTTCCTCCTAGCACCTGCGCACAGCATCCCTTGAGAGCCATAGTGTCTGCCTGCAAGACCCTCCTGCAGCACCCACATTTACCTCCCTTCTTCCCTGGGAGTTCTGCACAATTCGAGGATTACAATGGCAGCCAGGAGTGCAAGGATTGCTCTTGATAAGCACTGTGGTAACCTGAGAGCCACCTGTACTTATTAATATGTTACAAAGTTTCATCTTCTAATTTTAGTCCTACTTCTTACTGCAAACTGACAAGACATTAGAAGCTTCATTTTGATGTTACTTATTACATACGAATATTAACTCCTGAATTTGGGAACAAGCATTTCAACTTTTTACATACTGACATGACAGCAACAGCCAACAATATAAAACTATCTTAAATATAACAGAGATCGTTTATATTTTGAACTCAAAACAGTGCTTTAATGCATGAAAGAAAGGATTTGTTTGTATTAGAAACAAATAGCACATTACTACTGAAATAATATTAATAAACTGAATTGTGTATCTGAAGATACCTCAGATATCTAAAAGCAAGTTTTAATCTGAGGTTAAAAACCAAGAAAGATGATTTTATTTTAAGTAAATGTAATCATAACCTATTGGGGAGGGGTGAAAAAACTCCTTTACATAAATCATTGTTTATCTCTAAAGTATTTTTACTCTTTCATTTTTCTCCACAAATGTTATAATATAAAGCTACAACATGAGAAACACTTTCTTGCATATGTAAAAAAGAAACAAGCCAAAATAATAAACTGCAACAGATGTTATTGCAGAATTTTATATCTATATCCCACCTGAATGATTCTGTCTGGGTCTGAGAGCTAAAGAGGTTGTTAGTACCTCTATGGGAGACCACCGGGGAATAGCAAAGCTGTACACTTAACTTGACTGTCAAAAGATGTACTAGAAGGCAGCCATAATTAATTTTTGTATTGTTTCCATGAAACCTACATGGGTGGGTGAGTGTGAAGGAGATTTCCCTTTCTACTGAAAATCCATCTTACAACTTTGCAAAACAAACTTTTAAATCTTTCTCCTCTGACGTAAATATAGAGAGAGCACACAACCTTATATGTGATACTGTATTACGGCCAAAAAAGAGTTGAACTGGTATATCCTGCATAGAAAATATGAAAATTCAGCAATTATATATTGTTACAAAAACATTACAGCACCATAAACTTATTTATTAATAATCAGTCTAAAAGTTTCAAAATACTCTACTTCAGATGACACAATCTATGAAATTAGTGCAGAACCTGATTGATCTGCAAGGTCAGGCTTGATTAGGATTTGGCTGGAAAACACCAGAGAATTCCAGGGCTTTAGACTAAACTAGGAAACTGAAGAAATATCCAGTAAAAAGCAATGAAAAACCGTGAATGTACGATATTGTGACCGGGAAAATTTCATGGATGCATCCATGTAGTGTAGTCACTAGACTCTAAAGGACATCCTTAAGAGTATTGCCTTTGAAAATGAATTTCAAGCTACAATTTGCCCAAAATATAGTAACCCAGCTATTAACATAAGGGGATAGATTTAATAGAATTGCAAGTGTTCTTCAGTCACTGCATATTTGCTAACTGGCATCCCACTTTAAAATTGCTAGCAATCATCGATAACACTCTCTCTGGCTTTGTGCCCTTTTACTTATTTGACAGACTTTCTCTCACGGATCTTTTAGTCTGGTTTGGACATGCATTCCAAAAGTTCATCAAAGGTTTTTTAAAAGTTCAACTATGTATTATTTATGGGTTCATCCTAGTCTACATACTCATTGACTCCCTCAAAAAAAGGTTAAAATTAGTGAAACAAGGCTTACTTTTTTAAAAATGTTGATTCTCTTTCAGTAAGACTTTTCCCTTTGTATGTTTTGACTATTTCCCCTTTCATAATACTTTCTACCATACTATCTAAAATGATGTTAAGCTAACTGAACTATAATTTCCCATTGCCTTCCTTGAGTTTTAAACCAGTCATATCAGCTTTTCACTTCTTAGGAACAAATTCAGATCTTAAAAGACAAGTTGAATATTTCCAATTTACATTTTAATTCTTTTAAGAATCCATGGATAGATATTTTATAGGCCTGGAGAATGACTTGTTTTTCATTTTATAACTTATTTTTTTTCTTACCATTTGACCCAGTTGATTTGACTCCCTTGCTTGGAAATCCAACTGTCTACACTATCACTGAGCCTTTAGCCAATACATTGGCAAAAGGAGAGCTTACATTCCTATAGCTGTTCACTAATTTTTGTTTCATACTTAGATTTTCCCCCAAGCAAAGCTTCATACTACTTTTCCATTGTTCATATCCTGGGAATTTATTAGATTCTATACATGAGGAAGGTAGCAGAATGTCTGAAATTCTAGGGTTAGACATCTCAAATTTCCTCTCCCAGAAGCCCTCTGGGTTCTGAACCCCACTTGGGTTATAAGAAATGGGTATATTGAACTATTGCATCCTCATACTGATAATGTATGTGATAGGAAGCAGATCATATAATACTGAGCTAGAATAAATAATTAGAACCTACATTTTATCAGCAAGTACAAACGTCACTGTGCTACTTAATGTTAACAAACTAACATAATATCAACAGAAAGTATCAACATAATGCAAATAGGCAGATAAGTTGTTGAATTTATTCCAGGCTTTTATCTTCCTAAGTTACAGATTCACAAGGGACCTTCAATTTGGGAAATTCTTCTATGTGGGGGAAAGGCTATGACAGATCTAGACAAAATATCTAGTGCAGAGAAATAACATTAACAGAGGTGTGTATTGATAGCTTTTTAGTAATGATGGAGAAAATTGAGAATATTTCATACTTCAAGAAGAATAATTCAATTTTATATGAAATACTAGTATAACAAAAGCCTGGTCCACAATTTGTTGTGATTGACAGAATCAAAACCCTACATATAATTAATAAAAGATTAGCATTCCATGCTGTCCTTTTTTGTAACTGTCATATACATCTATCACATGCTCGAAAACGTCAAGTACCACTTCAGTTGCATCATACTGTAAGATCTTAAACAAATATTCTGATATTTCATCAATTCTTGTTTTGATGCTACCGTGTTTCTCACAAAATAAGGCCGGGCCTTTTTTTTTTTTGACCCCCGAAAAAACGGCTAGGCCATCTTTTCAGGGGTGACTTAATTTCCTCCCCCACCTAGAGTGGCCCATACGCACGTACCTTGCTGCGAGGCCACTTCTATCAGCCGACAAAAGCTCCTTGAAGGCAGAGTCCCCAGCCGCTTCAGGGCGTGGCATGGCTGCCCATGTCCCCTCACCTTTAGGCAGTCTCTTTCGGGTGATGGAAGCTCCCCAAGTGCAGTCAACAGCCACTTCGATTGGCTGATAGAAGCGGCCTCACGGCGAGGGGAGTGTGCGTGTGCACTCGCCCTAAGGCCGCTTCTACCGGCCGATCGAAGTGGCTGGTGACTGCACTTGGGGAGCTTCCATCGCCCAAAAGAGACTGCCTAAAGGCAAGGGGACACGGGCAGCCATGCCACGCCCTGAAGCAGCTGGGGACTCTGCCTTCGGGGAGCTTCTATCGGCTATCAGGGTATTCTAGCCTCGGCTACCTGCAGGGCACTCCTAAAGGCAAGTTTTCTCCCCATCCCCCCCCCTTCCCCATTTCTCTTCACCTCGTGTAGTTCTAACGAACGATGTGAGAAATGGCGGGGAAATGCATGGTTTAAATAGGTCTAAATTTTGGGGGCAGGGCTTAATTTCACTTCATGCCTAGAAATCATGCTGGGCCTTCCTATTGGTGGAGGCCGTATTGTTGGAGAAACATGGTAGTAATATTTTCTAATTACAATCAATGTCTGGTTTTATAATCAGTGTATAAAACTTTATATTTATTAATTCTCCCATATATTAATATCTATTATTTTATATCATTTCCAGATTTTTGCTTTCTTTCATTTCTGTAGTCTTTTTAAGAAGTTCTTGTTCTTCCACTTTGATTGCTAGTTTTATTACTGTACTTTGCATATATAAATGTAACATCTTCTCGTGTTGTTTTTCTTTGAAACTCAGTTGTTACACAAATGTTATTCTGTCTCTTTTGCAGCAATTTCAATACCCCACCAGATAGCAATTTCCATTCTTTCCCCCTCCCATTGGGATATTTTTGTTTGCTTCATTTTTAATTATGCTTTAAATTGAAGTCGAGTTGTTCGAGTACCTAATATGTCATATCTAATCCATTAAATCTATCTTTTGATAATTTGCTGAAGTTGTATCTTCTTAGTCTTTATTTTTTTTTAGCTGTAATATTGTAAGAGGGATTTCATAATCCGAGCAATAGTCTTTCTGCTCACTAAATAGAGCCTCTTTATCTTTGCTTGCAAAGTAAATAGTCAATCTGACTTCAGTATTGTCCATCTGGTGAAGTATATGTGTAGTGTCACAGCAGAGTTTTCTGGAAAAAAGCATTTGCTTTAACACTGATTTTTTTTTTTTTGGCAGATTCTATTGGTTTTGTACAGAGGGTAAATGTTCCTGTCAATCCAGATGCTATTCTACTTACACTGTAGAATTTCCATCTTACATAACAGTCTTTTTTGACTGTTGTGCTAGCAAAATGTTTCAAGTCATCTCAGAGCTATTCAGTTTCTAATTTTCCAGCATCTGTGATTTAAGTATCAGTGTAATACTGATTGGCTTGCCTTAGATGCAAGTTAAGACTATTCTATTGTTTTCTGGGTTATATTCAACACTGACTTTAAAATATTTTATAACTTCACACACCTATTAACAGGCAATGATTTTGAGGGTGTATAGCTGACTTGCCATAGCCTGAAATTGGACATTCTTCAGTTGCAGCATGATCTTCAGGTTAGAAATAAGTCTATAAACTAGATGATACCTATTGTTCATTACAGTAGTCCTTAATTTATGATCAGCTGTTCAGTAAATGTTCAAAGTTACAATGGATTGATTCCTCAGGGTTACTTAAAGACCTGGAATCTAAGTTCTGACAATTGCTCCCCCACTGCCAGCTCCAGGACATATGACTGCATTTTGGGTGCTCAGCAACCAACTCACATTTATGGCTATTTGTAAGTGTCCTGCCTTCACATGACCAGCATTTACTTCCAGTTTGCTGCAAAAAATGCTTATTGCAGACAATGGATCTGCAGACATGTTACTGGCTTAATTGCACCATTTGCTTAACAACTCCTGCAAAGTTATAAAAGTGGATATAGTCACATGGTGACTTAACTAGAACAACATACAACTATAATTTTGGGGTCAATTACAATCATGAGTCAAGGACTACTTGCATTACTATTAGCCATTTCAGGATTACTCTAAATCAAGGAAGTTAGAATTTCTATAGCAACTTCAAACATAATGGAATCTCTCACTAAGAGAGCTTAGCGAGACTAGCTGTATTTAAAAATATATCTATTGAAAATTTTTACAAAATGCTTTTAAAATGCTGAACTCCAGAATAATTAACTGTGCTTTATAAGTACTATTTACTGTGAGAAAAGTGACAGAGAAGAAGCCTTTACATTTAAATATTAAATGTAATTCAATATTAAATGCCTGCAAAGCAATTCATTTTGAGGCAAAAATGTACTAACAACTTTATATATATATGATGCAGAATGTTAAACACTACCCTACCTGCACAAAAGTTGCAAAAGAACAAAAATTGTTCTCAATTCCACAAGATGCATATCTAAAATCTTGCATGACTACATCAATATTATATACTATATCAGAAGTTTTAATCAAATAGCATTCTGATTCCATATCCAGAATTACTGCTAAACTCATTATAGATATGAAAGGCTAACACCAGGAATCCTTCTATTACACCTGGATGAAAATTCTGCAGCCAAGACTGCCTTTGTGAATCTTTGTTATTAATGGTACTGCAGCTAGTCCTGCAAATCAACAGACCAGAAATAAAATTAAATACTCATATGAGAACTGTAAAAAGTACAGCTTCATTGTAAATTAATTTGTTATAAATTCTGATGAGTATCAATGGTTTATAGTTACCTATCTTTTGAGAATCTCTGTAAGAAACAACAATTATTGAGTCAGTTATCTTTTAAGCAAGACAGTAACAGTTCTTTGAAGGTAATGCTTTTTGTATTTACTTCCACTTGTACCTTATCTAACAAACATGAATGCCTCTTTCCAGCAAGACTATCATTTGGCAGCTACAGAACATTAATCCATTGTTAAAGATGTAACTCAGAGGAGACAATTAAGTTTTCCAACTTAGATTTGGAAATCTTTAAGTCAAGGTGACATGGCAAGACAAACTGTTTGCCTTTATTTAAGTGGAATTGAATTTCCTAAAAACAAATGATATCACAGCATAAGACTGCAGCCTACACCCTACCTCATCACAAGAAGTTGATTCTTATCCATGAAGCTTATACCATTAAAAATGTATTATAAATATACAAGACATTATTATTAAGTTGGGCTTAATGCAACAGGTTCCAGATTTGCTTTTTCAAAGATAACTTAATAATTTGTAAACATACTTAATAAACCTTTCTTTTCAAGGAAAACCAATGTGTTTATATGAGGTTTGTGGCATTTCTACATATCTAAATAGCCATGTATTTAATAGTTTAATGGATGTTTGTTCATGTAATTTCCAACTGTTGTTTTTCTTAGGCACACTAATTACATTAGTGTAACAAATAAAGTGCCAACTTCTATCCCACAATTCTAAGGGAGCTATACAAGTAAATGAGAGGGAGTAGGAAAGGAATATACAAATAGTGAATTTTTGGTCTCAGTGTTACGGTTGCTAGCATGTCAGAGCAAAAACTAGTATGTTAATTTTGTATAGTATAAGGCAACTAAAATAAGAAACAGTATAAAGTAATTCTCTCTCCCTCTTCCCCTCTCTCACATACACAAGCAGCAAACACTTTTCTGAGGAAATTTAAGGCTAAATTACTTTCTAATTAGAGGCCTTGTTGAATTTTCCTGTTATATATTTCCAAAGCTTAGAGCTGAGATCCCCTTCCCCAATGTAATGGTAAACACATATTTATTCCCATTGTAAATATTTTTCTAAATTGTTGGCTTTCTCAATTCTAGCCAATTCTAGCTGCTTGAAAAAAAACTTGAACAAGAATGTGCATTTTCCTGCTAGCTCATCTTCAAAGGATATCAAGTCCTTCATTCTTTTTATCATACTATTTCCTTAACTTCATCATACTTTTCTATTTCTATATACATACATTTATAGCTACACTCATAGACCTACACACAGATATACACACATTCATAATTATTCATTTCTTTAAAACTGAGTTGATTGATTTCGCTATGACAAGCAATAAAGGGGGGGGGGCTTGGCAAGGAGAATGGCACTTTCAAGTCAGGCTGGCTCCTACAGGCCAGTGGCTAAAATATGGCCAGTTTGTGGCACAGCATGAACTCCCCCAATCTATGGCCCAATGACGTGTAAAAGAGGAAAGAAACAACTTGGTCTGTTTAACGAACTGTGTTGTGCAAACTGAAACAACCTGAACCCATGGACTTCTACATCCCAAGCCTTTACCCTGAAAAATCAAGAGGAAAGGTAGCACCTTTCAAAATAAATAAATAAAAGAGAGCTACTTTTGTGAGTTGACTTAAGACCATCTGAGGTAGGCAGCTGCAGCCCCCCCACCCCCCAAAGTCACAAATCTGGAAAGGTGCTACCAGATTCCAGATGATTTGCTAGGGCAGACTAACCCAGCAATCTTCCTTATAGTTGTTTCTCTTCACTACCCCAATAACTCTGGGTGAGGATTCCTCTTCCTTCTGCAATATCAATCTCTTGCCTCTTCAATGGTTCTCTCAAGACCGCCACCCCCCCTTCAATTTAAGGCTCCAGGGAGACTCCAAAACCCACCCTTCCCAACTAGGCTGGCTGGGGAAGCCAGGCTTTAGTCCCAACAGATGGGGCCGGCGCTATGCCGGGAATGTCCACCCCACGGCCTCCTCACCGCCCCCTCACCGCCCCTTGTTCCCTCATAATCCGCTCGCCGTCCCTCACCTCCCGGTCCTTGAGGCCCAGCAGCAACACCTCCTCCATGAGCGTGAGCCGCGTTTCCTTGGAGTCCCCCTTCTCCTCTTCCCCCTGCTCGTCTCGCCGGCCTTCCTCCTCTGGCCCACCGCCGCCGCCTCCCCCGCCGCTGCCGCCGCCGGCCCCCCGGTCTTTGTCGGCCGCGCTGCGCGAAGCCTCCGTGCGGCGTTGCACCAGGCCCGAGCTGCGCTGGGTCAGCGAAGTCATGGCGCGGCGGCGGCGGCGGCGGCGGCAAGAGAACGTAGCCTGCGACCCCGGAGGGCCCCGCTCGGCGGGAGGAAAGCGGCAGGAGCCCCGGGAGGCCGCGGCCTTTTCCCTCCGTTCCCACAGGCAGGGCGCAGGCCCGCCGTCGCCGGCAGGCCAGGGACGGGATGGGCGGGCCGGTTCCGCCTGTTGCGGAACTCAAAGCGGCCGGGGCGGCGGGGGCGACTTCGGCGGCGTCTCCTCCAATATGGCGGCGCGGACTCCCTCGGCTGACGCCAGCAGCGACAGCGGCGGAGGCGGAGGATGTGGCAGAAGAGGCGGAGGGAGAAGGGAAGGGAGGCAGACCGGCTTCTCAGAGCCCGCCCGTCCGCACTGGCCGACGTGGCTGGGTCGCTCCGCCCTTCCTCGGCGGGAGCGGAGGTGCTGAGGAGCTGTGGAAAGCGAGGGGCTCCCCGGGGGTCTTGTTGATCGGGGTCCCCGTTTTCCTCAGGGAGAGGACATTCTACGAAGCGCAGGAAAGCAGCCCGGGCCGAATGAGCAAAAAAAATAAAATAAAAAAGCCGAGCAAGTGAATAAAATAAAAAAGCCGAGCAACTGTCAGTGAATCTGGGTGGGCGAAATGCAAAATACTGGCCGGCGATCATTCTTGGGGGTTCCTTTTTAGTGCATGTAGTCCTCGTTTAGTGACGGTTGGACGTTACAACGGCACTGAAAGCAGTGACTTTTGGACCACTTTTCACACTTTGGACCGTTGCAGCATCTCCATGGCCACGTGATTTGCATCTGGATGCTACACAACAGACTGGTATCTGATAGTGGCAGTGTCCCATCCCTTTTTGCAAATTTCTGACAAGCAAAGTCAACGGGGAAACCCGATTCACCTAACAACCATGTTACTAATTTAAGTGCTTCACTTAAGGACTGTGGCAAGAAAAATGGTAAAATGGGCCAGACTGACTCAGCTAGCACATTTCTCACTTAGCTTCATACATTCTGGGTTCAACTGTGGTCATCAGTTGAGGACTACCTGTAATCTTGTTTAGGGTATCAGCAAAAGGTAAAGAGGTCTTTGTCATCCAATTCAGATCCTCCTGACTTCTTGTTATTTTTACCAACCTGAAACTAACTTCAAGGAAAAGATCTTGAGGCTGTCCCTAGTTTGGCTTCTTTTGGGTTCTGCCTGGGTGCAGATTTTGCAATTTTATGGAGCATCCACATGAAGCCACAGTACAAAACAGAATTGGCTGTACGGTTTGGTCTAGTCTAGTGGTTAAGGCAGCAGGGTAGAAATCAGAAAACAACTATAGTCGTGCCTTAGCTATGAAAGCTGGCTGCATGACCTTGGGCCAATCACTTACTCCCAGGCCAAACCACCTCACAGGGTTGTTGTTGGGGGGGGGAGGAGCAGGGAGGAGTGTGTTTGCTACCTTGAGTTACCTATCAAGTAATTAAGGAGGGAAGATAAGGGAAGCAAAGGAAAGGATAGGTAAGGTCAGGTAAAGTAAGATTATGATTCTGTCAGACTGAAGCCAAGGAACAAACAAAGAGAACAATTATCAATTGTTTGACTTCTTTATTTCTTCAATTCTGTACTTCTGTTCTAGAAGAACTTTACAACTAGCAATTGGTGTCACAACTGATTTTTCTCTGTTGCTGAACAGAGAAATCGATTATAATTTTTTTATCTTTGCAAGCCCTTTCCATATAAAAAGTTTGTGGTTCATTTTGAATACTTCTATATATATGTAAAATAGAGGGGTGCAATGGCTCAGCAGTTAAAGGCACTGAGTTTGTCAGCTGGAAAGCTAACAGTGTGAGACCCCGATGCTGCGTGATGGGCTGAGCTCCCGTTCCGGCCCCAGTTCCTGCCCACTTAGCAGTTAATGAAAATGTGAATAAAAAGCACGTATAATCATGCTGGCCACATGACCATGGAAGCATCTTTGGACAATGCTTCCTCCCTCCGCTAAGAAACTGAGACGAGCACTATCCCTTAGAGTTGGACATGACTGGAGAGGAGAAACCTTTCCTTTTACCTACATGAGTAAAATAATGTCACCTAGCCACTAAGTCATTCAGTGTATAAACAAAATTATAACCCTTCGTGCATATGTGCATACATGTATATGTTTATATTCTCAAGAATACACAGGCACTCATGGAACAAAAGTTGATTTGTACATAAGCAGCACCATTGTGGGTTCCAATGGTAGAAATAGGTGGCAGGTTGTCTCTCAAGAGCAGACTGACTTGAGTGAAGATTATGTATAAAGATACTGTCCAAAAGATGCAAAGAAAAATTTCAGAGCCCTTGTTATAAAAAATAGCATGCATGCTTCTGAGTTTACCATGATGTTTTCTGGAAAGAGGATAAAGCAATTCCAGTTAATTACAGTCTAAAGATGAGTTCATTGCAGACATTTGATTGGATTCATCTCATGCTGCATTTAGTTCCATCTATGACCTTTGTTCCAGCAGCTTTGAATAATATAGTAGTTAGCACACTTTTGAAAAGATGTTCAGTTGAATTATTATCTCTAGTAATAGGATAGTAATTACTATCCTAATCCAAAATTAGGATTGATGTAGATTTTCTAGTAGTTGGGAAATAGGAAAAATTGAATTTAGGTGCTACAAAAGGTGCTTAAAATAAAAAGCAACATGTACTTATTGATAAACCCACCTGAAACATCTGAGGATTGTCTTTGGCCATGCAGAAGCTTTGCATTTGGGTATACTTTTATTTAGGCGTTATTTATTTAGGTTATTAATTAGATTGATTTGATTTATATCCTGCATTTCATGCAGATGTTGATGCACTTGGAATATAATAATTGATAATATACCATTGGCATTGACTAAAATCACCATCAATCAATTGCAAAAAGCAGCTTTACTTGGAACAGCTTACATCCTGTGACACTATCTTTAACACCACCAAACAGCAACTGTCTATCCCACATCATTGAAAAGGATTCTATAAGTGGATAAAAATACCAAATACAATCTAAACATCTGGCTAAGTGATTAACCATAATAATTATGATTGCATTGTATATTATATATAAAGTATTATTTATGAGCACTGTGAAAACATTGAACCTTATGGGAACATCCTGATGAAAGAGGGGTTAAATAGCTGAGAAGTGCTGTGTTAGCATTTCTTCCAAATGATTTCTGAAGCATGCATAACTGCTGTCTACATCTGCACACCTACAGTACATAAATGATTGTAAGGTCAGTGTCAAGAATGTGGAATAATGTTACTGCAGCTCCGTCAAACAAGTAATCTTTATTAGCCACTGATGGTTTCTTTCTCAGAAAAAGTGACTGTCCCAACTATTCAATATGTTTATATAATGTAAGCTTCACTGCTGGTCTGAGAACTGCGTTTAAAATAATCTTTCTAGAAGTTTGTTGCAGCAACAACACAAGATGGTTCTTCTGGTATTTAACACATTGTGATATATAGTCTAGCTTCAATATGTCAGAAGTGAAGTCTATTCCAAAATATTCCAAGAAATGGTAAGGTTACTTAATGAGATTTATGGCTGTGGAATGAAACATCCTTACAATTTATTAGCTTGCTGAAGGATTTTATCATCAAGATATATTCTTATTGCCTTATTTGACACCACAATTATAAAAGCTAAAATGCTTAGTGTCAGCACTTTTAGAAAAAAAAATGAACATATTATCAGTATATTCCTTTCCTCTGTCAGAAGCAAGAAGATATGTTATATTTAGTTAATCAGGAATGATTCCAAATCTGGAATATATACTTGTGCAAGTTTTAATCTCTGTTTCAGCCAGAAATGATCAGTTTCAACTAGCAATTATATTTACCAGTGCAATTTCTGGTAATGAAACCTTTCTAAAAGTAGATTGTTTCCTTAGCAGACATTGGTCTAAAAGGGGGAATTAGTTTCTTTCTCAACAAGGGATATTTCTAATACATACATCAGGACAATATACTCACAATATAACCAATATTCTTCACTGATTTTCTCTGGCGGGAAAAAAATCTAAAGTAATTGTGATGAAAGCTAGAAAATTTACAAAGAGCCCTGAGACTTTTAGGACTCTCAGAGTTGAAATAAAAATGAAGTATTTTATATCATTTCTTCCCTTATCCTTGTTTTCTCACCATAACTGGCAATTTGCTAAAAGAGCAAACATTTCACATTTTCTCTTGTCCTACATAGCTTCTTTCAGATTCTTTGTAAAAATATTGCTTCTTTTGTAAGCATGAAAAATCCTTACACATATGTAAAATTAGGGTGTTCCCAGGTAAGGAATTGTTCCTTTCCTGAACAGTGTCAACACTGCCATGGTTATCTCATCTTGCCTGTCTACGCTTATACAGCCATCTGATCAGGAGAGAGATAAATATAAATTGTACAATGCTTTTCCTTTGTAATTCCAGGTCTTTGTGAAAGGTTTCTGGGAGACTGCATTGCTTTCCTCACCAGGAAAATTAAGTCTGCTGCAAATGAGTGAGGGAGTCCCTCCAGCAGCAGATAGTTTTTTTTAATGTTTGCCATCTTCTCAACACACCAAAAATGCTTGCACTTCATCTGATATACCTTCCAGCAGCAGTATTTTAGCAGTGTGCACACACATGCAGGAGTTCATTGCTTGTCTGACTCTGCCTATAAAACTAGCTACTTTGTACCAAAACGAACTACTTCGAACCAAAGAGGAAGCCTACAGAAAAGGCGACAGAATGCTGTACAATCGGGCCAGAACATTAACAAGCAAAAAGAAGCTACTCTGAAAAGCTAACAAATTAGTTCTCAACAAATGAACCAGCAAACATGTGGAAAACTCTTAAAAATATCATTAGTTGCAGCAAACCTTCCTGTGATGACCCAGGATGGGATACAAAACACAGTCATAGAAAACAGGTGAAGCCCCTTTTATTCCTTCACTTTGCTTCCGAGCTCTGAATATCTTTGACAGAAGACAAAAAAAAAAAAAAACCTCCCACACAAACAGTTACACGAAGAAGGAAAAAAGCAACACAGACCAGGTAAGAAGGGCTGGAGGATGTCCACAGATAACACACACTGAGAAGGATGCCAAACTCAGAGAGAAACTATAAACTAGAGATATTTACACACTTTGTTTCCAGCGTTCACCAGTATGCAAGGCCATACTTTTATAGAGTTGTCACAGCTGCAGCCCATGAAGAGGATCAAGGCCCTCTCCTCCCGAGTAGACCACGGCTCTCCCTTATCCTCTCCACTCTGCGTGCCCTAGGATGGGTAGGGGATGGGCCTGGGTCCTCCTCTGACTGCCCAGCTGGCCTCTGCCTTTCCCCAGCCTCCTCCACAACCTCCGGAGCCACACTTCCTGTTGGCTGTTCCTCCTCTCCCTCAGAGTCAGTCTCCACCAGGGGCATGACACTTCCTATGCTGAAGGAAATCAACAACTGGCAGATAACGTGAATGTGTTGGTTTGAGAGAAAACTAGTGCCACGCATCTTTATTTATTTTTATTTATTTATTTATTTTTATTTATTTGATTTGCCAATTGTTTACAAGATAATAAGTATAAGTGTATACATAGTTGTGAATACATGAAATGGGTACATATAAGAAAAATAAAAGAAGAATAAGAGAAACAATAGGACAGGGACAGTAGGCACGTTGGTGCGCTTATGCACGCCCCCTACAGACCTCTTAGGAAAGGGGTGAGGTCAATAGTAGACAGTCTAAGGTTAAAGTTTCACAATCCCCATCTCAGACACACCGACAACAGCAAGCTTCCTACAACTGACCCCATCCCATTGGGCCCACCATCTCTGGTGATTATAGAGAATGAGGTCTATTTCACAGACAAAAGCCTAAAATAATTTATTATGTCTGATTCATGAGAAAGTCAGGCCTGAGTAGAGTAGCCCAGGGGATGAGGATTCTGGAAATAATGTTAATGCTTGGTATCAAGAAAAATGAATTATTTTTCAGCAGTCATACCACCTGGAGTTGGCAGGGAGAATGTAATAATAGGAGCCTTTCCAGTCAATAATTCCAAATCCCTACCCCCCAGTTGTTCCCCTCTTCCTTAGTACCCCCAAGAAAGGTAACAATTTGGGGCAAGGGACCCCTATCTTTGCATGTCTTCTCTATCCACTTTCTTGCAATGCATCACCCTTGGAAAGGGGAGACCCAGAGACGAAAGTTCAAATTATACACTGTAGCCGATATGTGCACTTCTGCCTTGTGTTGATGGGTGCTGCATTGCAGCACTTATTGGTGAATAAGCAAAAGCAAGACAGGTGAGCCAAATGCCAATGAAGCATTGGGCAGAAATCAGTGCCACCTGTAGTACCTTTACCCCATCCTAATCTAAGGCAGAAAATAAGAACTACTTGATTGAATTGCAAGTGGACACACAAGCATCCACACAACAGACCAAGTAATATTGTCCAACAGCTCACTGATGGTGGTCCTTACATTCATTAAGGGCAATTATAGCTCTGGGATAAAAACTATTCAGAAAACGTGTGGCCTGAGTTTTAATTGTTCTGTATCTTCTGCCAGAAGACAACAGTTCATAAAGATTGTAAGCAGGATGGGAAGAGTCTCTGAGAATGTTGTGCAACTTCCTCAAACAGTGAGATGCGAAGATGTCATGCAGGGCTGGTAGCTGGAGCCCAATGATATTCTGGGCAGTTTTAATGATTCTCTGTAGAGCTTTTTTGTGCACTACAGAGCTGCTCCCATACCGTACAAGAATGCAGTATGTCAATACACTCTCAATGGTGCTGCGGTAGTAGGACAGAAGTAGATACTGAGATAGATTTGTCTTCCTGAACATTCTCAGGAAGTATAGCCTCTTCTGTGCCTTCTTTACAAGCATGTTAGCTTTCATAGTCCATGAGAGGTCCTCTGAGATATAAGTGCCCAGAAATTTAAAACTACCAACCTTCTTGTTATTGACGAGTTCAAATATTCCAATATGTAAATCAATCTGGACAGATTCATGGATTATCATTTAAATAGCTTTCCATCACCCAAAACATTCACTTTGAAAAACTAATCTGAGTAGAGCCAATTTCTAGTGTTGCTTCATGTCAATATAATTATCAGCAGTTCCTGAACAAATAGAATGCACATACTGTACATTGTAGGCCCTTACTTATCTACATACTGCATACTTGAACAAAAGTTAAATGAGCCAGTGAACAATACAAAGTATAGATGGATATAACTGAGGTAACTACTAGCTTGTTCCTGTTTGGGTGGCATTTAATGTTAAGCAGGATTGGGCTTAACTCCTGATTAGACTGGGAGGGGAAAAAATCCCCAAAGACAATATAAAACTATTTCCCTTTTGTTGCATGGATGTGTTCTTGTCATTCCCAAAAATGGAATTTGACTCAAGGAAGCCGGTGCCCTTCATTTATTTATTTGCATGTTGCTTGTTTTCTCCTTTATTGCATCAGCACCGTAGCACATTTGAAGAGCATGCTTCAACTCTCACATCCAGAAAGAAAAAACATATTCTTATATTTATATTGATCACATACTTTCTCCAACCAGGAGAACTTCTAATTACTTTATTCTCGGTGTGATTTCTGATAAACCTGCAGTGACATAGTGAAAATATGTTGACACTAAGCTGAGGAAGTATGTCTGAAAATCACAGCAAATTCTAAGCCAACTGTATTCAAGTAGAATACATCTTTTTCCTCCTGTTCCTTTGAGTTAGTGGTCATTCCTGGTGGCTGCCTAGACAAGTTTCCTGCTGTTTTCTTGGCAAGATTTTATAAGTGGCTAACCACTGCCCACATTCTAGGGCTGAGGAAGGGACTGGCTTCAAGTCACCCAGCTGGCTTCTTGGCAGGAGTAACTCTACTTAAAATACTATCTGCTTTATTTAAAGAACAACTCTCTGCAGATGTAACACAGTGTCCCACACATTTTAAGAAATCAAGTTTTAATGTACTGCATAACAAAAACTGAAAATACACTAGTTGTTTGAAAGTGTAGTCATGGCAACTGGGCTGCTCTTGTTGGATCAACACCCACCCACCCACAGCATACCTGTCTTCCAGGGGTTTTCTCCTGCACTGGGCCATCCTCTTGTGTAAAGACTGCTTGGTTTTCCAATACAGAGTTTTGAACACTTCTCAAGGCCACTGGGTTGCATACACATTTCTCTTGTTTTTGGTATCTGATCTTTAGGATGGACAAGCCTCTGTCTCAATGTGTTGGTGGGTTTCAAGAACACAGGCAATCTGGTGTTTTCCAAATATTTTGAAAAATGTGGACAATAATGTTCACATTTTCTACAGGGAAGATAAATGGTTTGAAAGAAGAGTGCCAATTTTGCAAACTCTTTCCCTCAGTAGAGATGAATGCCTCAGACACAATAGCACTTAAGACATATATCACTCCATAATGCTTCATAGCATTATTTAAGAGTTTTCAAATTCAGGCATATTTGCCCCCAACAACGTGGGGCCTGATTTACCTCATAGCAAAATGTAAAGTGAATTTGGAATTCTCTGTAGAAAGTAGCTATGTATGCTCCCTATAGGCCCATTATTCATATTGCATTCATACAAAAGTAACTCAAAACAGACACCATGTGAGAACAAAGAACACAACTATGATTCAAACATTTTTTAAAAATTATTAGTAAAAGTACATTTTATTAACAAATACAGGTATCCAAACAGACTACAGTGAATTACAGGAAGATTTTTCCTTAAGTACTGTTAAAGCTAAGCTTGTATTCAGTGTAAAAAACTGAGAGGTAATAACACAATACCTGAAAAAATACATTTAAATAATTTTCATTCATACAGTGCTGTGTTCTGATCAAGACTAGAATGGAGAAATTCCATAAACTATTATAAAAATTATTCTATATATTTTTCTATAAACATTTGACAGCTTAAATATAAATACATTTCCACGATCAATATATTACAATCGTACTGTCAAAAATATTTAAGCTTAATGTTAGTGTTTTTTAAAAAGTATTCAAATTACAATTCAACCAGCTATAAATCTGAGTATCTCTAGGAATCGCAGCAAATATTGCAGACATTACAAGAAAAAAAATGAAATGTTAGCTTTTGGAAGGCTCACAGACAAATAAGGTTTTATTGTGTTTCAAAATTCTGAAAACGAGTTCATAATAACAAGATGCGTAAGGCAACATGGACTTTAGCACTTTGGCTTTTATCCTCACCAAAGTATACACATATTCCAATAAAACACTCGTTATCTTGCTTCCAACAAAACTTAAAGAACAGACTCTGTTACAGTGAACACAATCCAAAGCAAAAAATGCACTTAGGAAGAACTAATTCAGAAATCAGACATTATCAAGTTGTTTTTTTCTCATTCTACAGCTGACTGTATTAGGTAACTGTTTTAACCAGCATAATCAAGAAGTGGAAGTTGTACTACTGGTATCTTTATCAATTTATCCCTTTATGAATCAGTTCTATCCTGTGCATTAGTTCTAATTTTGAATTATGTTCGTTTTTTATGACACTTAGATGTTGAAGTTCATTTGACAAGTCTATCTCTTTAAAATAAGCAGATCAGGATTAATGAGTATTTTTGTATGGCTTTTGTTAACTGCAGTATTATTGTAGCAACATTCTATAATCAGATTCCAACGTGCAGACTCTACATTCATTATTACCTTTAATGCCATGCTTTAAGAAAGCACAAATACTGGATGACAAGTCCAGTTTCATTTCTTTGAATGCCTTCCTAACAGAAGGACTAAAGGTTCAGTGCAAGCTTCTACTAGCACTGGTGAGGAAGATCAACATAAGAATGCTACAAAAAAATTGACAAACACGATTTTAGTTTGTTGATATCTTATAAATTCCTTTGCTTCTTGTACTGGGCAATAAATTACCTGAAGTCACCACTGATCAGAAAATGCACAACAAGCAGAGACCATCTACGTAGTAAGGCTGAGATGAACTCAAGACCATTTGTTTTATGAAAATGTTAGAACCCTAAAGAGGATGATCAGAACAAAAAGGATTTGTCTTTACTCTTTATTTCTCAAGCTCAAATTTTAAACAACCAACAATTTCAAACTACTTTAAAAAAATAAGATTCTCGTTATAAAGATCAGTTTTATCAAGGATAAAATAAATAGATGACTTCCCAGACTAGGCTGTTTCCATTTGCTTATGAACATTTGATGCCACCACTTATTAAAATGGAAGTAGGCAGGCTCCAATAGATCTTTCTTGATATTTTCAACATCTTAATTTTTCCCATGATGCTCAACAATCACTTTTTGGGAGTAGAGAGATAAAACTCTCATTTATTTGGGGTTGGGGGTTGGGGTAAGAAATAGAACAGATTCTTGCTAGAGAAAAAAAATCATTTTTGTTTAATCCTGCTGCTGTAGGTTCTTACTGATAATAAAAAAGTGATCTTCCTTCCTGTGGCAGAAGAACCTAATTAAGAATAAGGCTGTTGTAACCCTCCCCCTCCCCCCAATGTCTATGGAAAATACATCCAAGTGGAGACCATTCTGTATTAAAACTTTCCTAATTATCTTTAAGCCAGAATACAACCCAAAGGACATGATGTGCCTCCCTGAAACCAATTTTATTCCCGTAATTGAACAGAAATATGGTTCAATTCTGTAATTGAAAAGAAGTGTTACTTTAATCACCACCTAGATCAACATACTCATCATCCCTCCTGGCCAAATCCTCTTCACCTTCCAAGTCTTTCCAAATGCTGGTAGGCAAAACTGGTTTAAGGGAATGTCTCTGAAGCAAAGCAAAGGGAAATAACGATGACAAACGAGCAGGATTTCTCATAAAGGGAGAAGCTTCGGTATCATCATGAGACTCGGCCTGACGATGCCTTTCATCTATTTTCTTCTGCAAACCCTGTACATCTTCCATTAGATTTAAGACATTTGTGGCAGTGGCAACTGCGCCTCCACCAGGGAGCTGAGCTTCAGGAATCCATCGTAAATATCTCTGGGCCCATACTTTGATTTCTGGTCCTTCTAGACATGGCAGGAGGAGTCCATGAAGGTCAACAGGTTTACTGTGCCAACTGTCATAGAATTCTCTGGAACTATTCTGAAGTTCATCAGAAGAAGTTATCAACCTGCTGATTCTTTTGCCCAAGATGTTTTTAATTAACTGATCTGTTTCTTCCTTAAAAAATCCCCTTCTTGGAGGAGGTTTTGCTTGTGTCAGGGGCAAAGAGAGTTGCCGCTGATGCTGTAAAAGAAATTTAGAAGACAAAATCAGAATTACCTGAACTCAATTCCAGCTTAGTTTCTGGGCAAACTAGGCAATAGTATTAAATGCGAACTATAAAGACATCCAAGTTAAAACAAAATGCAAAAAAGTTTGAATCATTCGTTTTTACTTTTTGTAGGAGTTCTCATGAAGATGTTTACTCAAAATTCACTATAGTTATTTTAATGCACATATTCCAGCCTGATTGAACAATGTTATTATATTGAATTAGTATCCCATTCTCTATCATTCCTCCAGTTATTATGGTGGAAATATTCCAATATCTTACCTTGAATCGTGAAGCTTTTTTCTGACTTTTTTCTAGTTTTGGCTTTTCTGCATAAAGAGGGTTGTTAAGCAAAGCTTGAGCCTCGTGTTCAAACTGCACAGACCAATCCCAAACCGAAAGAAAATTAAGTTTGCTGCCTTCTGTATCAAGACTTCCTCCATACTGTTTAAAAAAAAAGTCTGGAATTAATTTAGAAATGAATTTTGTCCAGTCAGCAGTGCTTCAATCTGCAATACTTCCATTTTAACTCTAACCCTAACCTAATCCATTAAACGAAGTAAACGTTAGCCATCAAACAGCCAGTTTGGTATAGTAGTTAAGATGCTGGCCTACATAACAAGAAATGGTGACTTCTAGTCCTGCCTTTGGCATGAAAGTGATCTGGGTGATGCTGGGTCAGATTCCATGACCCTGGGATGCTACAACTGGATCATAAGTGAGAGCTGGCTGCCAAGCACCCAAATTTTGATCATGTCACCGTAGTAGACATTGCAATGGCCAGAACTTTGAGGACCTTCATTCAGCACCACGCTCACTTTGAATAGTTGCTGAACAAATGATGGCTGTACAATGGTTATAACTCAACAATTATCTGGCATTTGTAGATTTTAAAATTTCCCCATTTTTCAGTAAACATCTAGATTGTTTACCATAAGTGTTCCTTATACATTTGTATGTCAGACTATGAAATGATTAAGGGGACAACAACAAGCTATTGTTAACTCTCCTCGTGCTCTACCACCATCAAATACTGTTCTTAATGCTTGCAGCAACCATCCTTTAATTCCAGATTCCTATAAAACGCTTCATATTTCAAGCTTATTCATTTTACCATATACTGTCCCCAAATTAGCAGATGTATAATGAAATGTCTCACATTTATACTCTGTGGTGACCTGCTGAAAAATAAAAATCTGGTTTGTTATATCTTCTGCCCTAAATTTTACTAAGGTCAAATTTGCTTTTGTTCCCTTTGAATCAGAGTTCCTTCAACGCCTTTCCTAAGAAGCTCAGTCCCCGAAGTTGTTCACCCTCACTATTTTTCCATTTATAGAAATAGAGCTGTGCTGGCACAATGGTTAGAATACAGTACTGCAAGCAAACTCAATCCTCACCCCAGGAGTTTGATCTACCAACCTTCCAAGGTCAGTAAAATGAGGACCCAGATGTTGGGGGCAATATGCTGACACCCTAAACCACTTAGAGAGGGATGTAAAACAATATGAAGCGGTATATAAGTCTAAGTACTATTGCTACACACTGAAACAATAACAGTGTTCTTCCAATTCCATAAATGCAGTCTTCACATACATGTTAACAAAACTGCAAAGGTAAATCCATAAATCATAGCATATTTTTAAAACATTTCTCCGGTTAAATCATTTACATTTGCAGCATTATACTATTTTTAAAAACATTCTTGCAATATTTTTGACTCCCTTTTCATCTACCGTATTTTTCTGTGCATAAAACGCCCCCCAAAAAAAGTGGCTGGAAATATCTGTGCGTCTTATACAGTGAATGTTGCCGAAGCCCCCCCACCCTTCGGTCCCCACCTCCCACCTCTCAGGAGGCCTCTGCCTCCTAGCAATTTGCCTCCTTGCAGCAAACAGAAACAGGTATTTGTTCTTGGAATAGTTATAGTAGTCACTATTAAATTGGGTGTAGTGGTGCCTTCATTCAAACTTTGGATCCTATGAGAAAGTACAGCATATTGTTTAAAGGATTTCTTCTTGAGCCCTGATGTGGCTCTGTGATCAGGGGCTGGGCTTCCCAGGATTGAGGCTCCAGCTCAGGATAGATATTTTAGCTAGAATTTACATTGCCAGCATGTCATTTCCATATTACCTAACATCACCAGTGCAGGAAATAGGGGAAGTGAGGGTGAAGGAGGTATGTGAGTGATTCTTAATTTGTATGTGAAGGCTAAAGCTTGGCAAACAATAATACCTACTTCTACTAAGGCTTAATTTAGCCATTTTGGGGTTATTATTATTACCTTGAAGGGTCAATTATACACCACAGTGGTAGTTAAGAATCACTGATATATTATACTAATACAGTATTGTCTGAGTTTCTTTACTTCTAGGGTTAGAAAAGATGAAGAATGCTGTCAGACAACACCCAGAGGATAAGGAGTTTCTGAATTAGCTGAATCAAAATGTAAGAATTCATTGCCTCAAGTTACAGAGGTCCTCCTTTGCAAAATATTCTTTCGCACATTCTTAAAATGTGGGTGGGAAGTTTCCAAAGCCCATTATATTGTCTCATAAACAATTTTAGAGGCAGACTTAATAAAGTCACAAAGTTAGAACAAGCTACTATAAAGCAGGTGGCACAAGTAAAATTGAATCTGCTGAGCATATTTTTCATTTTATTCTGATCCAATACAAATACTATTACTGCCTTTATTTAAGAACTTCCATGGGCATTCAGATAATGATAACAATTTATTAAAATTGTAAGCTGCCAGATTGTCAGTCACTCAGGATGACAACTTGCAACAAAGAAATAAATTACAATAAAACAAAAAGAAAAGATGGCAAGTGCAATGAAGTGAGGGGTCTCCCTCTCCTTCACCAACGCCCTGAGTGAAGATTCAGGTATTCAAGGTTCTCCTGAAAGAGAGTAGACCAAAAGAGGGGCCACCCAGATCTTTTTTTCTTTTTTTTTGGGGGGAGGAATCTGACTTCAAAGGACAGGTACGGCTACTGCATGCTTCTGCACGTATAGGTGCTTCTGAGGTCCTGAAAGATGACATGGTTTAATCAAAGGAACCCTAGAGCATGTCAACCCTGCAGGATCAAATCAGCCAGGCAAATATTATGAGAAACAGGAACTCCCTCAAGTAACCAGGCCCTAAAGCAATGGCTTGAAACAGGTAAGGGTTTGCTACTCGTCTGATAGCAAAATTTTGGTCAGTATTTGGAAGGGTATTGCCTGCTAAGATCACCACCAAGAGACAGAGCTAATTAATGTTAATACAGTATACACAAATTATATCGTAAGGATATTTATCACTGGACATATTGGTATTTTATTTAATTCTGGCCTAAGCCCATACAGATAGTCCTCTACTTACAACCATTCATTTAGAGACGACACTGAAAAAAGTGACTTATGACCATTTTTCACACTTACAACTGTTGCAGCATCCCCATGGGTCATGTGATGGCAACGGACTCATATTTATGATGGTTGCAGTGTCCCAGGGTCACGGGATCACCTTTTGTGACCTTCTGAGGAGCAAAATCAAGGGGGAAGCCAGATTCACCAAACAACCATGTTACTAACAACTGCAATGATTCACTTAACAACTATGGCAAGAAAGGTCATAAAATGGGGCAAAATTCATTTAACGAATGTCTCACTTAGCAACAGAAATGTTGGGCTCAATTGTGGTCATAAGTCGAGTATTTTCTCTACTTGGTTGTAACATTCACGCAATTACATTCATTAATAGGTTATTGACTTGTTAATATAATATTCCCATTCAAATCTTGGGACATAATCCTTCTACCATTCTTTCATTTCAATTTCACCCCAGATCATTGAATCATTTTTATTTTTAATTCAATTCCTTCGACTAGGCAGTCCTCATTTAGCCCTTTATTACCCACTTCCAAAACAATTCATTTCCATGAAAATACTGTTTCCATTTGCTGCATTTTGGGTAATCAAGATTATTTCCCTCTTACCGTAGTGGTGTCTCTCTGGTGTTGAGAATTGAAGAAGAAGGTGCTAAATATGGGGATGTAAAGGCTGTCAGACAGAACAGTAAGGTATGTTTCTGTAAATTCAAACGCTGGTTGATACTGCTGAACTAGTTGCCAAATACAGTCCAGAAACAGCAAGAAAACTGGAGCCTAAAAAAAATGAGGAAACTACAACAGTACAAGATACAGTAAATGGATCACCTTCATTGAAGTGCTGCATTCAACAAGACTTGACTTAATAAGGCTTCCATCAAGTCAGGACATATCCCTCCATAAGAACTACTAAGATCATTAGTAAAAAATGGGGAGTGGGGGGGAAATCTCTTTCCACCAAATGAATTTCATTCCTCTCCTCTTTATTTCATATAACCCTATTTAACCCAGTATTTAAAATAATTTTTAACTGCATGCCAAGATAACAAATCTGACATATTATTTTATTTTGATAAATATTTGCTTTTATGCCATTTTAAGTATCTCACAGAAAAAAATGCTCATAAAAGTTATG
Source organism: Notechis scutatus (assembly GCF_049901735.1). Taxonomy (NCBI): domain Eukaryota; kingdom Metazoa; phylum Chordata; class Lepidosauria; order Squamata; family Elapidae; genus Notechis; species Notechis scutatus. The sequence goes on along the minus strand of NC_142010.1, from coordinate 249,786,067 downwards.
ACTGCTCCACGGTTGCTTTAATAAGTTTTAGTAAGTTGCATTTACTACATGGCACTCGCAAGTCCTGCAACCATCCTTATTTTTTTCTATTATCATTTCTTTCCACTGAAGTCATTAAGGAGTTGCAGTTCTTGTTGGAGGCATAAGTTATGGAAAGGGTTTTAAATATTTTAAGGCCTGTAGGCATAGCTGGAATCTCAGAATGAAAATGTTATGAACAGCCAATTAAACCAACCAATCCAATCCAGTCCCTTGGTCAGTATTATGAATGGAAATTAAAATTCGCCAACGGAGAGCTCCCTAGTCTTCATTTTAACACCTCTTGAATTGGTGGAAGAGTTTTTTTAAAAACAGTTTCTCTAATGTTTAATAAGAATTTTCCTTTCTGTAATTTACATCCCATTTATGTGACATCATTTCAGGTATATGAAAAATACTATCATATATCCCTCTGGCAGAATATATTCCAAAGTCCCAGGAGGGAGTCAGCAGTGCTTGGAATCTCTGGTCGGCATGAAAAGGACTGGAATGGCCCCTCCCTAGCACTTCGGAGTATTTCTACAGTTATGCTGTAATTGCCTTAGTCTGGCAAGATTCTGTAAACAGGTGAACAACAATAAAGAAACTACAGGTAGTCCTCTACTTACAACCATTTGTTTAGTGGCCATATTTACAATGTCACTGAAAAAAGTGACTTACAAATGGTTTTCATATTTATAACTGTTGCAGCATCCCCAGGGTCACATGATCAGAATTTGGGAGCTTGGCAACTGGCGTGTATTTATGATAATTACACTGTCCCAGGGTCACGTGATCACTATTTGCAATCTTTCCAACCAGTGTCCGACAAGCAAAGTCAATAAGGCTTCACTTAACAACCCCATGATTCACATCACAACTGCAGTGATTTGCTTAACAACTGGGGCAAAAAAAGATTTGCAAAATGGGGCAAAACTTATTTAGCAACAGCCTTGCTTAGCAAAGGAAATTTCGGGCTCATTTGTAGTTGTAAGTCAAGGATTATCTCTTCTTAGAAGTGACAATCATTCTAGAAGATATAGCATTTAGAAGTCCTTTACTTTCTTAATTTCTACTTTCCTGATCATTCTTACTGATTTTCCGTATCTGTTAATTACTATGAATCTTTTATGTGTAACACTGTAAACCAGACACACCAGTCAAGATCATGTCTGATCACTGACAGAAAGTAGAACTATTATTCCCCATTATTTGGAAACTACAATTCCAGTGATATAAGACAAAAACCACATTTTTTGCAACACATTGACTATATTTAACTTCTAATCAAGAACTATTCCAATATTTCTTTTCATAAAGATTATTGGCAAGGAACCTGATTCTTTATTTCTACATCTGATTTGTTATCTAAAAGAACTCTGTATGTGTTTGTGTTAAATTTAACTCCATTTCTTTCCAACATATTTTTCTAAACAACTACATTTTAAATGGTATTTCTAACTTCTAGGATATTAGCTGTCTCATCCAATTCTAAATCATTTGCCAATCTGACGAGATATTTTTACCTCTTCATCCAAATTATCATAAAAACATTTCAAAGTACAACATCCTGGCCTGAATGTTGTGGGATCCTACTCAATAACTCTATTTTAATGGAAAACTATACATGAGCATATGGCTAAACTGTCATGCCATTCAGTCTACGCTTAATTAGCTTGTCAATCAAAATGTCATGGATATTTTGCTAAAATCAAGATATATTTCATCCACAGCAAACCCACATTCTGATAAAGAAATTCCTGAATCAAAACTGGCAGAAGGCAGTCTAGCTAAAGTTGTTATTGATAAATTCAAACTGACTTCTGATAATTAATTCTGGACAGAGATAGCAGTGAGCCATTTCAGGAAAGGGCAGATTAGAAATCTGGTTCTAGTTTCTACTTCAGGTTCCCTTACCCTTAACTCATTAGCCAATCTTCTGCATTTGTTCAGCCAGATTTTGCATACGGCATTAGTTTCAAACCCAGGAAAACCAGGGGCTTGACCCAGGTTCTCTCTGGCCCCACCCCTCAACCAACCACCTATTAAACCTAGCCTGAGACCTGTTATGGTTCTGGGGGCCTAATTTATCAGTGGTTTGTAATTGGTGAATCACTCCCTTGTGACAACAGAGGTACAAGCCTCAATGGGGAAGTAGAGTTGATTAGATGGCCTAAGAATCTGGTACAAAAGATATCCAGATTTTTCTTAAGATCTAAAGGCTAGCTTTACTGCATTATTTTGTTAAGATTCTGGAAAATATCATAAAAACATTCTTCTGCAGCCAAGCACTGCAGAAGTTCGCTGCTGAGTGGCTGCTCCCTGCCTATTAAACCTACTTAGTTCTATGAACTGTTTTAGGACAGGGGTCGCCAACCTTTTGGACCTCAGGGACCACCAAACTCATAATTTTAGATCCTATGGACCACTAATATGATTCCAACATGCCACTCGCTGAAGCGCCTGGATTCCCACTGAGGGGATGGGGTCCCTTTTTCCCTCTCTCTCTCTCATCTCTCTTTCCCCCCGCCCCTCTGAACTGGTGCTGGATGGTGGGAATCTGATGTTAAGAGCCCGATGAGCCACGTGCTGAAGACCAGATGGCTGGTGGGGAGGTGGAGCAACAGGGGTGATACCTGCAGCGGATGGACTGATGAGCGTGGGAGATTGTGGCATCGAAGCCCTTCCCGGATGTTCTCTGGCCTGCGAGGGGGTGGGGGGAAAGGAACCTCTGAACTGGTGTCACCTCCTGCCTCTGCGCATCAAGGCCGAGTGGCTGCCAGCGATGCCCTCAGGGGAAGATGTTGCAAGGGGGAGGCTCGACCCCTCCCCTCAGGAACCACAAAGAGCTCACCGTCCTTCTGGCACCCACCTAGCCTCGTCCTTCCCACTGGGCGTGTGAGCACTTCTGCCAAGGAAGAAGAGAAGCATGGTGGGAGGAAGGAGGCTGGGTGGCTGCCAGAGGGATGGCGAGCACTTTGCGGTTCCTGAGGGGAGGGGTCGAGCCTCGCCCTCACAACATCTTCACCTGAGAGCATCACTGGCAATCGCTTCCTGCGGCTCAGGAGGTCCACGCTCTCCCCGCTGCTGCCCAGCCCCCTCAATGTGTGGAGGCAGGAGGCAGCAGCCACGACACCGATTTGTTAGGGAGACTGCAGGATTGCCTCACCTCCCTGTCAGTCATCTGGTCTTCAACACGTGGCTTGTCGGCCTCTGGACATCAGATTCCCACCACCCAGGACCAGTTCAGAGGTTCCTTTTCCCTCCACCCCCACGCAGGCCAGGAAACACCAGGGAAGGGCTCCGACGTTGCGATCTCCTGCGTGCTACCCTCCCTCCCTGCACGCATCAGTCCATCCGCTGCTGGTATCACTTCTGTTGCAGACACAGGCGTGCTGCAGACCACTGGTTGGTGACCACTGTTCTAGGAAATAAAGAAGACATGCCTGAAGCAATACTAGCAGAGAAGGAGAAGTAGGTGTGATCAGTTTGGGGTATAAGCTTGAAACTATGGCAATAATTATGGTAAAGCAGAATTATTTCACACAGCACCTGCAAAATGTCACTCAGCTACACTGTTTAGATGTCCTAGAGCCATGATGGCAAACCTCGCGAATCCTCTCTGTGGGCATGCAAGCCATTGTCTTCAAGTCTCTGCCACACATGCGCAGGGCGCATGCAAGGACGCGCACACATGCATGCTGGGGCGGGGTGCATGCGTGCGGATGCGCACTCATGCACAGGAGATGCACGCACATTGCATTTTGGGGGGTTGCGCACACATGTGCATGCTTGGGACACTTGGTGCCAAAAAGGTTAGCCATCACTGTCCTAGAGCCTTTTAGGGAAGGAGGGCAAGAAGAATCAATCAGAGTACATAGTGATTGCCTGGCCAAATATTTGCAGCTCATCCCTCAAATTCTCTAAACTTGAAGATAGAGAAATCTGATGAGGTGATATATTATGATGTACCTGGGAGGTTTCTGAGCCTCTGGATCTTGAGGAAGTAGACAGAGTCCTCTGTGATCTAGCTCTGGCATTAAGATCTTGCTGAATCTGGCTGGTTAAAGCAACCAGAGAAAGAAATGGGAGTTGGAGCCACAGACAGAATAGTTAACACTTCTTGGAAGGAAAGGGAGATTCCAGCAATTCAGAAAGAAGCACCAGTTTATTCACCTGTCACAGAGACCGCCTTGAATCCAGTAGTGTTAGACAACTATTTCCATAACTTGTTATTAAAAACAATTCTGAGTAGTGTGCCTGACATCTGATTTTATAGTTATTATATTTAAAGCCAAACCTGTGGGCCTATTCATAGCTTTTGAAGTTTTTTTAATTGAAATGTTACACGAATGTTATATGAATAGATTAATTCATATCAATTGCATGTAGGGCTTGGCTACTTGTGTTATATATCTGTTGGGCTCTGAAGGCCAAAAGCTTAGTGTGATCAAAGCTGACAAAGTCTTGCCTGCCTTTCTTATTTCCTCATAAAATATTTTTGCTCCTGAACAAGAGCTCAACTGAACCCCTGAGATATTTTTGGACAAGCTATGTATTGAGACAGAGGCTCCACCATTTCCAGTTTCATGATTCTCAGCTTCCCTTCCTACACATATTTTTGCTCAAAACATCTTTGTAGAACTTTGAGTTATACCTCTTCCTTATCACTTTGCCGCAGATGGTTACAGCGATCCAAGAAAGCATGTCCTCCCATGATCCATTCTTTCTGAATAAGGCTCTGAAATCCCAGCTTTGTTCTACAGTATGAATCCATCATAATTTGAACCAGACAGGAGATCACACAACAGAGGTCAGAAGCATTTTCCTCTAAAAACAAAGAGACAAATAGAACTATTTCAGATGAGAGAAAAGTGTTTGTGGCTACTTTAAAAGAAGGACATGTTTGTATTATTACAGTCCCTTTCGGGCAAACATTAATGTCTATTGAGTGGGACGTTAGCACTGTTAATGCGTTTGCTGAACACCCTGAATCTGTACTACTCTATTAAAATCAAATAAAGATCAAAATTAGTACAGAGCAGCAAATGATTTAGATAATATAGTATTACTTTCTCAGAAACACAGCATTTATCAATTTGTATTAATACTGTATGTCATTCAACATTTCTCTGTCGATTGTGGTCATATAAACCAAAGGAATATATTCCAAAAGCAACATGCATTGAAACAATATTTCACAGTGGTAAAGCAAAGATTACTGGGCATTATATCAGAATGAGACAGCATGAACATGGTGGAAGAACCTATACAACAGTTTAGTTAAGCATATGGTACGAAATACAATACAGGACCAAGTTTCAGGACTTCAGGAAAAGCAAGATAATATATTGTGCAAAAGCACGCCTTGGTAAGTATCAAAGCCAGTAACCGGGTTCACCCATCACACTAGAGATGATTCACTTAATGATGACCTACACAGAAGCCAAGCCAACAGAGTTCAGAGTAAACCAGGATTAAACAAATCAAATTTCGTAACTGCATTATGAATGAGCTTAGCAAGTTTGTTGTATCGTGCTGAGTAACAAGACTGGAGATTAACAGACATGCTAAACACCAAGCCATCTAAACTAGCCCTCTGCAGGCTAGCCAACTGTACTACTCACAGGTGGAGAAAAATGGGACAGCAGAAGACAGGGTCTTCACTGAAAGGAAAACAAGGAGATAAGACAGAGGACAGATGCAGGTGATAAACCAGAATCCAAGAAACATGCTAGAAGGCCATGCTTTAAAATATAAGACAACTCCTTGGTGTATCTTAGTTAGAAATGAATAGCCATGTACACATGTATACAGACCTGAATACCTCAAGAGTGACCAAATGCATTTCTTTTCTACCTATTCTATTCTTATTACATTTAAGGGAAAAAGATGAATTAAACAAATAGGCTCAATCCTCTTTTAGAAATGGGATAAAACATGACATGATACATTTATTTTCAATGTTTGAATATAAATTTTCCTAAAAGAAATAGGACAGTTGCAAAAAAATTGACATTTAAGATTATATAATCTTAAATTTTCTTTAGAATAACAGCAACAAAAGTACTCTTTGAGGCCACACCAATCAACTTTTCAAAGTGGTTTTCAATATTCACACAGTGATGCTGTTCTTAAGGCAAGCGACTGACAGAAAGGTGTACATGATGTTGGCAGAAATGTAGACCTTGATGTAGAGACCTGTGCATTTTATGTAACAGTAAATGAATTCTGAAACTGAGGGATAAAGAAAGGAGTCTTGTTAGGACTCCTGCATGCTAGTGCTTGACATGCTCTGTAAAAATGAATGGAAATTCTCTAATCCTCATTTATAATATATAGCTTAATAGAAAAAGTTATGAGTTAATCAGAATCAATAAGAGTAATAGTGGTACATGGTTAGAACTTGCTTGCAAGTAGTCATAATTCCATTTGAAAAAACCTTCAAAGCAGTTAAAACAAATAATTGTAATTAACTGCCTATATTTATTTGGTAAGCTGATCAAGAGAGCAAAGGGTGGGCAGATGGTATTTGGGCACTCTTTGATTAAACAAGTTAAACAGATCTGTTCTATCAGGATTCAGGCATATTTTTGGAATGGATTATACCAATCAGCCTATGGCTTTATAACCAGAATGTATGTAATTAACAAGAGATTCTTCTAAAGGTTGTGCTGGGTATAAGAAGTAGGTTAGTAGACATAATACCTCTATTTGGAAGATCTTTCCAGAAAGCGATATTGAATAGCTCAACTCCATTGCAGTTGTATATTGGTCAAGCATTTATGCTACTCCCAAAGGTGCTTTTTCAAGAGGCAACTGGACTTTCTAGTTTTTTTCTCTGAAGGTGTTTCTCTTCTCATCCAGGAAGCTTCTTCAGCTCTCCTCCAGTTCTTCTTTTTCAGCTTGTTGGATAAGAAGCGGAACATCTTCAAAGAAAAAACCAGAAAGTCCAGTTGCCTCTTGAAAAAGCACCTTTGGGACAACCATGACCTGGATGACTGAGAATCTCCATAGACATTTATGTTACTGTAAAATGTAGCTGCCATGAAATCTCTCCAGAGGTTTGATCTACGCTGACATTAGAATTTTAAGAAGCTGAATACTGAAAAGGCAATTTTCCTTTGCAGCTATAGGTAGTCCTTGATTATGATCATTCACTTAATTGTTCAAACTTGTGATGGCGCTGAACATATGGTACGTCCTCTGGTGCCCAGCTGGCAACTACATCAAAGTTTCTCATAGTCATCATTTGTGGCCTTCTTTGCCAGCTTCTGGTAACCAAAGGCAGTGGGGAAGCTAGTAAGGAGGTTGCAAATGGTGACCATGAGATGTCCCTGCTTAATGACCACAGTGATTTGCTTAATAATGGCAACCAGTAGTGCCAGAACTGCCATTAAGTGGCATGTTCCTATGTTATCATGCTTTATGATCAAACCACTTAGCTATGGTAATTCCGATTCCAATTGTTGTCATTAACTGAGGGAAACCTGCATTTTATTTTTACTTATTTTAATAGCAATAGCACTTAAGACTTATATACCACTTCACAGTGCTTTACAGCCCTTTCTAAGCGGTTTACAGAGTCAGCCTATTGCCCCCAACAATCTGGCTCCTCATTTTACCAACCTCGGAAGGATGAAAGACTGAGTCAACCTTGAGGCTGGTGAGATCTGAACTGCCAAATTGCAGGCAGCCAGCAGAAGTAGCTTACAGTACTGCATTCTAACCACTGCGCCATCAAGGCTCTTATACTTTGGATTCAGTAATGAACTGGTGGAAAATGAGATGCAACACAGACAACACGGATATCAGTTTGGATGAATTGATTCAGATGGAGTAACAGCTTGAATTTTACTCTACCTTTCTATAGTGCTTACGCATTATACAAATTAGTTTGTATTTGGAGCTAATTTTAAAGCACATATTATTGTGTATTTTTTTTAAATGTCTGTCTGTCTGTCCATCCATCCATTTCTGCAGGAAAAATAGTTACATTATCCAATGAAACAAAAAAGATGTGGGAGGATGTAGTTAATAATTTACAAGACAAGTAGTGACCCAGTCTGAGGTTATATGCATCCAAGGTCAGAAAACTGTCGAGTTTAAGTTGTTTTAAACATATTTACATGGCAAGCAATTCATGAATAAAAGATTAAGGAACTATATTTTATTTTATTTCATCTACTTATAATTGACTGGAAAAGGGAAAGTATGTTTTCTTGAACTTACCTTGAAGAAGAACATTTGTGCTCTGTACTTCAAGTAATTCAATAATATCTATTGTTTTTCTCAGACATCGCCTGGAAGAACATGGACAATTAGAGCTTTAATATATCCCTGAAAAGTTGAAGTGGAAAGGCATAATTCTGTTTTGGAATCAAGTGGGATCATGATAGCAATAACACTTAGACTTATATACCACTTCAGTGCTTTACAGTCCTCTCTAAGCAGTTTACAAAGTCAGCATATTGCCCCCAACAATCTGGGTCCTCATTTTACCTAGCTTGGAAGGATGGAAGGCTGAGTCAACCTTGAGCCGGTGAGATTCTAGCTGCCAAACTGCCGGCGGCCAGCAGAAGTAGCCTGCTGTTAGCTCAAGAATCTTGGATAAATGCCAGTATCTCAAAATGAAATTTGTTGAAGTTCTTACTAAAATCTGAGGATACTCCTGTATTATATTAAAGGCTAGATGATTTACTTAAGTTTTCCTAAGTATGTCTCGATAACACAACTTAGAAAGTTAACCTACCTTATGATTTCTAGCCAATTTGTACTTTCTAACAGTGAAAACCATTTTACATCAGTATCCCAGAATTCTGCACTGTTATCTGGAAAAAAAACCCAAGATAATAATTTTAGCTATTTACAAATGAAATATAGAATGTATGTCAATGAAGCTCAAAGTTTCAGAGAGAAATTAATGATTGTGTTATATTCTCAAATATATTTTTGTATCAGCACAACCCAAGTAGTCAGTTTACATGATTTATTGTTTTAGTCTGCATTTAAATACCGTGTTTCTCATATAATAAGGCCGGGTCTTAATTTTTTTTTGAGCCCTGAAAAAATGGCTAGGCCGTCTTTTCGGGGGTGACTTAATTCCCCCCCCTTGCATCTTTGGGTGGGCGGGCGGCGACGGCTTGGATGTTGACCTCGGCGTTGGTGGGGCACTTCATATTCGGGTCAACGCAGGCAGCACCATATCCAGATGTGCAACAAAAGCACTTCCTAATGGCAAGCCCCCCCACCATTCCCCCCCATTTCGCATGTTTTGATATAGGCCTTAATTTGGGGGGAGGGGCTTAATTTTATTTCATGCCTATAAAACATGCTGGGACTTCCTATTGGGGGAGGCCATATTGTTGGAGAAACAGGGTAATGTTTCAACAATATAATTCAAAAGAATGGTCAGCTATAGAAAGACATACAATAATTGAACATTTATACCTATCAGTAAACTAAGGAAACCTTCTGTTTCAAAGTTGAAATAGAGTTGCAACATGTAATTTTCCTTAGTTTTCTACATACCTATTAAAAACAGCTGTTTAAATTTAGTGTATGCAACTTGGATTTCTTGCAAAGATGGAAGGCTGCTTGAAAGGTCTTCAGTTTTCAAGGCTTCATATGGAGGCTTATCAATTGTTCTATACATTCTAAATAGAACAGATTAACAACATTCAGAACATAATAGAATGCATTAAGTGGATATTTCATTATTTGGAATCAAAAGGGCAGAACTAGCAACTTTTGGGACAAGTGTAGCGAGATTGTCAAATTTAACTAATTTTATACAATCCTGGGATAGGGCAACAATATTTCTGTTTCTAGGATTCTTTAAATAGTATACAAGTTTACTGAAAATAACAAAGAATATATGGGTGCCAATCTTCCTGACCTCCTTCTCTGCATTGTTATAGAGAAAAGTATATCTTATTGTGAAGAAACTTAAACTTTCCTGAAGTACTGTATTAAGCATGTATGAATAGTAGAGAATTTCTAATAAAAAATATTTGCTATATAAACTATTGTTACATTTCCAACATCTTTCTTGCAGCTTCCATTTATTGAACTGTGTTATTTTTTGGAGTGTTTTATAAGTTTGATAAATGTATTAATAAAACTAAAGGACTGGTGAGCTAATGCATGGATTTTTATACCTTTTCTCACCTGAGCCCCAAAGCAACTTCAACTGTGATTGTGATTCAGACTTCCTTTTCTTAGCCGGATGAGTGAACAAACTGTTCACTAATACCATGGTATAAATCAGCGGTCGCCAACTGGTGGGCTGTAGCCCACTGGTGGGCCATGAGAAAATTTTGGTGGGCCGCAGAGAAATCTCACCCCCAGAGCACACACACCCCCCAAAGCAATTAATCCAGGCTGTACAGAAACACAAGGCTGCTCAGCCCACATGGCACTCGGGAACCCTCCCCACCCACTCACTCCTTACCCAGTAAACTTGTCTGCTAAGTTGCTATTTTTCCTTTTTCCGACCGTCATCTGTTCTGCTGTGCCGGGAGATTTAGATTAGCTAGGAAGCAGGAAATGGTTGGATTTCTTGCTTTCTAACTAAGCACAGCCGAACCTCCCTTAGGACTGAAGGTTTGCTTGTAAGCAAATTCAGTGCAGACTCACGGCAAGCAAATTTGAGAGACTGATGGCAGATAGATAGATCACTGAATGATTCTGTGAGCAACTCAATCTGCCTGCTTTGCCTGATTTTGGGTAAAAGTTGCTCTTTTTTAAAATAAAAAATTCAATATTTATATACATGGTGTGTTGTGAGTTAATTTTGTGAGTTTGCTTGCAAGCAAATTTTGTGTGACAGACTCAAGTAGCAGATGGCAGATAGATTTCTGAATGAATCTGTGATTCTGTGAGCAACTCAATCTGCCTGCCTGCTTTGCCTAATTTTGGGTAAAAGTTACTTTTTTATATAAAAAATTCAATATTTATATAAATATTTATCAAATTTACATACAAGCCATGCCCAGCCAGTCACACGACCAAGCCACACCCACAAATTAGGCCACGCCCACAAAACCAGTTAGTGGTCCATGGGATCTAAAATTATGAGTTTGGTGGTCCCTGAGGTCCAAAAGGTTGGCGACTCCTGGTCTAAATTATATTGATACTTACACATAAAATATTGCTGAAAGTGCTATATCTTTCCCTACTGCCCAAGAATTTGTGATTTAAAGATATAGGTTTGTTCAAAATTTGCAGTTCCTGAAAAAGGAAATCCTAGAGAAATTTCTGTGACCAGATTGATCCAGTTACTCCATAAATAGTCTCGCAGTCATCTGCAGCATTCAGAACACCCCACACGGGTTGTGTTAATATTTCTTTCAGAAAAGTGCCAGACCACCCAGAATAGTGATCCATAGAAGGGACAAATGTCTAGTATATTATCAATGGGAAAGAAAATGACAGCTTGCCATTAGGAATTAAGTATTCATAGAGTGATTGCAACTGAAAATGCAAATATACTATGTTGAAACAGAACTATTATTTACCCATCCAAGAATAGTCTATGCAGCTGGGAAGTGTTGTCATCTTGTTCTTTGGCAAAAGTTGACATTTTGAGGAGAGCAGCGCCATTATGGCAAGACCAACACCAAATCTGCAGTAGGTATTTACATGTGATTTGGTTAGTAGTAGATGTCATACAGCACACAAGTTAAAGAGTAATCCACTCACCATGCATGAAATTCAGTCCCTGAAGAGCACTTAATATGAAAGTGGATGAAACAGTTTGGATAATTCTTCAAACAACAATTTGGATTATATTAATATGGTCCCATGTTCTTTCCCCATTAGATCTAACCACATTCCCCATCTGGATTTACTACTTGCATTAAGAATCAATATATAACTGTGTAACAGCAGCTAAGTTTTCTGTTATCCTTTTTGTTTTGCAAAAAGGGAATTTTAAAAGCACCACTGAATAAGAAATTGCTGAACTAGCATAAATCAAAATGTTTTGGGAAATCTCAGTCAGTTTCAACCAACAAGGGGCTTTTAACATATTACTATTGTTAATTGGTAAGATACTTGTAACCTGTCTCATATGTACCCTGCATTTGCATAATCAAACCCATTTTCCCCTCCCTTTCCCCCTCATCTCACCCCAATTTAAATCTAGTATTCTATGCATCAGACGCAAGGAGCTCATTTCATAAAAATGTGTGCCTTTTAATAAACTGTTGGTTGGAGAAGGTGCTTCCAGATTCTTTCTGATTTTTGCCATCATAGACTAGCATGACTCTCTAGAGTCATTTACTAGAGATAAATGTTTATATAGCATATAAGCTTTTCTCTAGCGATTTGAACTATTTTTCTAAAAAAAACTGGTTTCTAAAAGAAGATATCACTCATTCAACACTTTGTTTTCTTCTAACACATGTAACATCACTAGAGTATCTAAGTGTGCCAACCCAGAAGAAAACCCATTTAGCTAACAACTGGAACAATGATTTTCTTAGCAATATCAGCTTGTAAAAAGAAATTCTTTGGAAATTCTGATTATCTCTTCCTTAATCTGTTCTAAAAAGAAATTAAAACATATATTCAAGTGTGATTTGAAGATGGCTGCCTGGGTTTTATACCTTTTGGAGAGGACTTTCTACTCCTTATTTCTTATTATTTGTAAATGAAATAATTATTACATTTAAACACTGGGGGGTTATTAGCAGGTTTTTATTTATGGTATCTTTTATATGATGCTGCTAGATACTATGGGATGGTTTCACTGGTTCATGGGAATGAGCATGGGAGATAAATATGATCAATATAAATGAATGGGGTAGTGAGGAAAGCTAGTACTATGTAGCAGTTAAGCCGTTAGGCTAGGGGCAGGAAAACCTTTCTAGTCCTCCTTAGGGACAGAAACCAGTTGGGTGACCTGGATCAGTCCCACTCTCTCAGTCCACATCAGTGCTAGGTTCTGCAACAAAGAGGCCTAACAATAACACTTCTTGTCACATCACACATTGGTAGCTTTGCTGCATGAACCATTGTGAGTTGTAATGCAAAATAAATCCTAGAGGTAAGCAACACTCACGCTAGGAAGAACAAAATGGGATAGAACCAGAAAGCTGACTCTACATGTATCAGCAGAATACTAAAGCAGAGCTATAGTTTGCTAAATTGGAACTGGAAACTCAATTTGAATCAGGTTACTGGTTCTGATCTGAAAAAGGGCTAATTTGCCTTAAAAAGCGGGGAGGGAGTACAAAGTTCATTTCCACTCATCCAAATCAAAGGACTGTTTGAACTGATCTATTAACTATATTTATCCATTAATCCTACTTCCCAGAAGCAAACAATACATTGAGCTACAGAAATATGAGACAAGCTGTAATATTCAGTTTTGCTTAGCTCTGACTACATTATAAATTGCACTCATTTGATGTTATCCAATCATTTAGTAGTAATAAAGGAAGCCATCTCTCTTTCTCTGTGTGTGTGTATTTATATGCATATGTAATACGATGTAATATAATATACATATGTATATCTTTACTAAAACCTTGTTCAAACTTGTCAACAAATATACTCACTGGAATTCCTCTTCCTTGATACTGCAAAACGCTCTCTTCAGAAATAGCCATTGGAACAACAAAATAAGCAGGCAACCTGAGAAATATTAATTTAACAAATTAAAATCTGCAAGTTATTCAGGCTTATCTCTCAGTTGGAGCTTCTCAGTACAGCTCAGTTAGTTCGGAATTTTTATTGTACAGAAGGACTGAAGTCATTTCAAACAACTGATTGTCTTGTGGCAATGAAGACTGCAGCCCACATCTTATATTCTCTTGGGTTGAAACCTTCTATTAAATAGAAATCTAGTTTTATATTCCCCATTCTTGCTAGGGAGCTGGTGGCTATCATAACATACCTAACAAATTATCCTGTAATTATTATCCTAATGGATTATCCTGTAACAGAAGCAACCTTTGAAAGTGGTGAAAAATGGGAGCAAAGTTTATCATTAATCTTGAACTAAAGAAAATGTATTTTATTTCTGTACAAGAGTTTAGAATCTAGCATCTACCCATCACGGTTATTTCATGAACCTGTATCACTTGCTATATCTACTGGCTCATATTTTAATTTATAATACAGGTATTCCTTGAATTATGCCAGGTCTTCTTTCTGAAGATGCTTGTAATGCTTCTGAGGCCTTCTGAAATCCTGCAAGAAGGCTGTGCCAACCATTTCCTATTCTTTGGAATGCTTTGGAAAACTTCCAAGGCCTTCTGAAGCATCATGAGAACAACCCACGGGATTTAGGTAACAGTAGGCACAGCCTTCCTGTGTGGATTTAGAAGGCCTCAGAAACTTTCTAAAGCACTTTGAGAAAGGCAAATGGCCTTGGGAAGGAGTTATGGTGCAGCCAGCTGCTGCCTAGCATAGAGCCAAGCTGGGCATGCTTCATCAGCAGTGAAAAGGTGAGGGTTGGCAAGGCAAATGCTGAGCAGAGGGGCAGGGAGGACAAGAGACATAAAATGGAAACCAGTGTGAGTTATGGATTGTTCAGACAACAATGTTAATTTTTAAAAAGTGATGAGTTCTTACTTTTTAGAGACTTTATAACCTTCATTGGCATTCATTGCTTTGAATTTTAGATTTCCTTTGGTCCGCTCCAATTCTTGACGCCAGTCTTTAATAGAATCAAACCATACCACTTGATTCTCTTTCTCTGTTAAAATATAAAAATTTTTTTAGACTGGACAATTTTGAACTTTTCAAACGGACTTTGCATCTTAACCAAAAAGCTGACAAGTTTGTGAAATATGCTTTTTAGTAGGATAAACACACTTGATTTTTTTTCAATTCTAATATAGGTTTTGATCTTAGAAGGAGCAATTACCATTCTGAAATGTTTCACAAAGCCAATTTTTCAGACTCATCATAATTAACAGGGGATGCATATATTTTCATTTTTAACAGAAATAGCAGTGCCCTTTTTAATCAAATTCCTGCATACAGACTATTGATGAGTCTTTTACAGGAATCTGTTGAAGCTCATCTCTTGATCATACATGAACAGCTATTATACAATCTATTTCTCATCAGTATTAGACAGGACAGGTGACCAATTCTGTTTTAAAGAAAGTTTGTGGGGGGGGGAAAAGGGGAAAAAGAGGGAGGAAGGGAAGGGAGGGAAAAAAGGAGAAAGAAGAAGGGGGGGGGGGGGGGGAAGAGGGGGGGGGAGGGGGGGGGAGGGGGGGGGGAGGGAGGATTGGGGTTTTTTTTTTTTTTTTTTTGGGGGTGGTTTTTTTTTTTTTTTTTTGGGTTTTTTTTTGGGGGGGGGGGGGGGGGGTTTGTTGGTGTGGGGGGGGGTAGGGTGGAAAAAGGGGGGGGTAGTATGGGGGGGGGTGGTGGGGGTGGGTGGGATGGGGGGGTGTGGGGGGGGGGCAGGCAGGGGGGGGTTTGGGGGGGTGGGGGGGTGTAGGGGGGGGGAGTTTTTGTTTTTTTTTTTTTTTTTTTTTTTTTTTTTTAACCCTTTTTTTTTGGGGTTTGTTTTTTTTTTTTTGTTTTTGTTGTGGTGATATTTAACCATGTTTTTTTTTTTTTTTTTTTTTTTTTTCCCACACCCTATTTTTGTTAATATTTTTTACTAACGTTTTCAAGACGATAATTACCTAGAATCAAAATAGTAGGCAGATATGTTGTGCATGCTTACCTAAATCATTTGGGGCAGCTGATGCATAAGAGAACAGAAACAAGCGTTTAAATAGTTTAGGGGTCTGTGTTTGATGAACTATGCCACTGACAATCTAAGAAAGGAACAAGAAATCATCATATTTGTAAGCCATTCATGTTAGTTAGAAGAACCAAGTACCTTCCAACTTTTCTAGACTGAAGAATTTCCTAAAGTGACCCATAAACCTCAAAAGGTTAAATATAAATTCCATTGAAATGCTGTATATGGACAGCAATAGCATTTAGATTTATATACTACTTCATAGTGCCTTACAGCCCCCTCTAAGCAGTTTACAGAGTCAGCATATTGCTCCAACAATCTGGGTCCTCATTTCACCAACCTCGGAAGGATGGATGGCTGAGTCAACCTTGAGCCTGGTGAGATTCGAACTACCAAATTGCAGGCAGCCGACAGTCAGCAGAAGTCTGCCAGTACTGCATTCTAACCACTGTGCCACCATGGCTCATTAGCATTAAAATATCTGACTAGAACAGTGATGGCTAACCTTTTCAGCTTAGTGTGTAGAAAATCGGGAAAAAGTGTAGCCTTCCTCGGGTCGTGTGTCACTTCAAGAAATATCAATAATTTGGTTTATGACGGACTGGGCTGGGGTGATCACACAGGGCTGTGAAACTCGTCTCCCTGGTCTCAGGGCTGCAGGTGCAGGATGTGGGGATCGGAAGGCCACCTTACAGGGCTGTGAACCTCATGGATCTCCTTTCCTCCTGTAGCGTTCCTGAGGTAATGAAACTGACAAACCTCAGTTTATGGCGGTTAAAACTGGTTCTCTGCTGCAAAGATCTTGCGGCAGCGGTGACACCATGCCTCCACGCAACAAGCAGGGAGCAGGGATTGGAGCAGAGCACAGGCAGCCTCTAAATGTGCAGGTTTTCCCCACACCAACAGGCGTGTCAGTCAAAGTGCCTCGGCGTGTCACGAGTGACACACGTGTCATAGGTTAGCCATCACTGGACTAGAAGATGCTGTCCAGGATACTGTAGTACAAAGGATACAAATCTCACAGGTGGCCTGCATAGTTATTTGTCAGTAGATAGAATTGTGTTCGACCTAACAATTAAGTCAGGACAATAGCACATGGAAACATATGCAGAAAGTTCTAGAAGTCAGATTAAAGGAATGAATGAATGAATGAGGAAGCTGAAGACTGAAGAATGAATGAGAAATGAGGAAGTTGAAGATTAGGACCCCAAGTTGATTTCCTCTGTAATGCTATCTCTAGTTATAAGGGTCATGATTTTTATGAAACCAAGATTTGGAGAAGATTGAGAACGTTCAAAGCTCCATAATTTGACCATACATTTCCTGCATCTTAACCTATAAAACTGTAACACATTTCCAACACTCAGGTAAGAGTTCAAAGCAAACCAAACACAGAGACTCAAGACTTATTAACAGCCACAGGAGCTAAAGCACAACACATTATATACAGTTAAGATTCATCATTTAAAAACAAATTAAGGAATAGTCATGAAATCAGTGCCACACAGTACTGTATTTTTCTTCACTGTATGTTAAATCAAATGAGAAATATTCATATGGCACAATTAATTTGTAAATGGAATCCAGCAATTAGGATATACTCTATTCCTTACACTGAAAAGTGTAATATTTTAGGAAAAAGTGGATTCACAAACGAAGGCAAAAAGTGGGTAATTTATAATGGGTTTTGTTTGCCATTCATTTAGAATGCAGATTGAAAACAAATGGTTTATAGTTGAGTATTTTGTGATTAACTGAAAACATGCCTAAGCCACAGCTAGACAAAGATGCTTCAACAAGGCAGGACTTCCTTTCCTATTTAATTTTTGGACCTTCATAAAAAATGTAACTCAGTTGTAACATGAGTGCTCTTCATGGATGTTTAGTCATATTCCAAAGATTTTTGTTTTAAAAAAAGGAAATAGGTAAGACCATAATTACCCTTTTAATTTCTTCTTCCTTGGTATACCTTAAACAGAAGTGAAACACTCTAAGATCTTTGCAGTAGATGATTATTGTATCTGGATATTTTCTCAGTTGACCACTTAAGGGCTTCTTTTTCTCATCATAAACTGTAAGAAAATATAGGTTACTTTTAACATTTATTCAGGTAAGCAACTTACTACTATTTATCCAGCAAATCAGTAAACTTAAATCTTCTTGCACCCAAAATATTCCTAAGTTTATAGCCATCATACTGAGATGAGAATTTTTTTTTTTCAATTTGCTTGAGAAACTAGAAAACCATTTAAAAATTTAAAATGCTGGTATATATAGTTTCATAATGAGTGTAATACACCTGAAAGAACACATTGCTTAACAGAATCAGCGTGCAGATCTGTAGCTTGGGCTGTTGCTAATGTTATCTCTGCAACCCTACTTTTGGCACTATTATCCTAATCGCCACTTGCAATTTACCTTCTTTACCTCCTGCAATTCTTGTTGAAAATACAAACAATACCCAAACTTTACCCCTCAAATATTTGTATGTCTGAAGATTTAAATAATACTGAATACATGCTTCATGACAATTTACTGCTCAATTTAATTTTAACTAGAACAGAAAGTCTTTGCTTGTGTTGACTCATGCATACAGTGATACCCTCAAGGTTGTGTTAGCGCAGTATGGTCTTTGCAGAGAAGGCAATGACAATAATCTGAAAACCACCTGGTCAAAAATATATCAGGGCAGATAACAAGTTGTTCCTTTCTAAGTACAGGTAGTCCTTGACTTACCCCAACGGAGCCCAAAATTTCCACTGCTAAGCAAGATAGTTGTTAAGTGACTTGTGTCTAATTTTATGACATTTTTTTATTTTGCTATAGTTAAGCAAATCACTGCAGTTTTTAAGCAAATTGTGTGGTTGTTCAGTGAATCCAGCTTTCCCCCGTTGATTTTGTTTGCTGGAAGCTATCTGGGAAAGCTATATAAATGGTGATCACATGAGTTGGGAACAATGCAACTGTCATAAACACATTCCAGCTGCCAAGTACTTGAATTTTAATCCCTTGATCATGGGCACTCTGCAACAATCTTAAGTGTGAAAACTGGTCATCAGTTACTTTTTTCAATGCCATTATAACTTCAAATGGTATTGAATAAATGGTTTTAAGTTGAGGATTATCTGTACATCATAGTATATCACAGGTTGCTCTCCAAGGCAATTCAAGGATCTCACAATGCTGTTAAAACTCTGGGTGGTTTAGAACCAAATATCTCCAGGAATCTCATTTCCCATACAGTCCACAATGGAAGGGAGCACGTTTTGTAAGAATGGAGACATAGTGAATGCAGTGCTGTACATCAGATTTAATTAGACATGGCTTTTATATCCAACTGTGATTTTGCTTATTATTTCTTACTTTTCTTCTTTACTCTGCATGTATTACTTATCACAAATATGCATCATTTTGTAATCAAAAACATAATTAAATTAACATTACATTTTAAAAATATCTAAATCACCCACATTTGACTAAACTGAACATGTATTTCTGATAACCATGTAGTAATTAAGATAAAGCAATTATTAATGCTAACCTACCTCCATAAAGTTGATCTACACATTGAAGGGTTACGTCATTTTCTTCCAAGATTTTATTTTTGAACTGCGGTTCCTAGAAGAAGAAAATGCCTTAACTTTTGCTTAACAGAACATAACATGATTTAATAAGATTTCTCTTTTACTACCAATACAGTAGAATATATATACAAAAAGTTAATTAGCTCTTTTTATTTCTGGAATATTAAACCTCTAAGAATTAGTGAAATAGAATATATCATCAACATTATGAAATACAGCTGAATCTTAACCACAGTTTTTTTTTCCTTTAAAGATTCTAATCCTTCCCAGAACTGTGCCAAAACCAACCCTGGTATTTTCCACAAATAATATTCTAATTTGTCAAGGATTTAATATTTTCATTTTCTGCCAAAAAACTTCTTAAAGTCTTTGGCTTACACACTCAAAATTATAGATGTAAAATTGTACTAAATTCATTATAGGGAGAGCAATAGCTTAGTTTTCCAATATTCTTTTATAAAACGTCATGCCTGATTCATTTCCGAGATAAAAAGTACATCATGTAACAGAATTTGCCTACACAAACAAAGACTAACTTTGATCACTTACTTCCTCTAAAGTGGATTCTTCTCCAAGGAATGAAATCTTGAAGTTTGTGCAAATAAGTTTTCCAAAAGTGCCACGATTTGATCCATCGTCTTGTACAAATTTCATAACCATGTTTGCTTCACAAAGCACCAGCTCACCTAACGGAAGTTAAATTTGCTTCTTAATACATTGCAGTGAACTACTTAGATTCTCAAATTCCAAGTTGCTCAAATGCTATCACTGTAGATGTAACTTGAGCTACATAATTAAAGGGATTTTGCTACTGCTATTGCTCTAAACTGAAGAAATACTCGTTCACTTTAAACTGTACTATCAGATCAGAGTTAAACACAGAGCAGTCAGCCTTAAACTGATATCAGAAACAACATTCTAAGAAAATTATGTACAATATATCTAAATTAGGACTGTGTTATAAAAAGGAATCTCTCTTCTGCCCTGACATCCATTTAATCAGTAGTCTACTATTTTTATAAATATAAGGCAAATAGGTTCATTTTCAAATAACACCATATATCTTTCAAAGCAAGGAGTGTTAAGTTACAGAAATTGAAAAGTACCCTAATAATAACAAATATTTGTATTTAGTTCCTCATTTGTTTACACACATTCCTTAGAATTCAAATCAACTACTTAATTGTATCATGTAATGCACAACTACAGCATCCAATGTTGTGCAATATTATTTGTTTAGCATTACCTGGTAACAAGTGAGGTTCTACTTCTTTTTCTATAGGTTGCCTCACATATACTTCCTAAAAGAAAGGACATTGCATTAGTTCAGATGTTAAGCAAAAAGTTACATATTCAATAGACTGAAAACATATTTTGAAGGCAAATTACTTCTCCTGTGTTAGATTGGCATGTAGAAAACATTTACCAAAGTTATACAGTAACTGAAACCAACCCAACAAAAATGTGGAGAATTACAAGCATATAGCAACAGCGCAGATTATAAGAAAAGTACAATAATCTATTGCTGATGTGTATTATCCCCTGTTCTCTTTTTAGTATTAAACATTAAAAGAAGGAAAACAAAACTCACAATCCAAACAAGAACTCAACAAAATTGTTCAATAAAATTTAACTAGTGTTAAGAAAGCATTGGGAGGCATTATCATGCCCTAAATTACTCAAGAAAAGCACAGCACCTAGTATATGTTACATTTGTCAAAGCTAACAAACTAGCAAAACATAGTTTTGATAGTGAAAAGGAGGATTATAATTAAGTATTTGTAATGTCTGAAAATGTGTCTTATATGCTGAAGGCCCCAAGTTTTATTTTCTATTTTACATGAAGCTTAACAATACTAGGAAAGACTTCTCCTTGCAGATTTGGGAGAAATCTTGGCAATCAAAATATTAAATTTCTATGCCACCAGACTGACAAATTATTGATTTGACTCCCTGCAAATTAAGTGGGAAACAAAATCACAGCTTCTAAAATTTTAGTTGATTCCAAGCAGTTCCACTTTGGTTCACACAACCAGGAGGGGGAAGACTCACAGAGCCACCAGTTCTGTGAGTCACCATTTCAAGCTACTGTTCCCCACCTCTGCCACAGAAATGTAGAAATGCAATAGGGGACTTTCTCTGCAAATCCCAGCCAGATCCAGCCCATTTTCAAATCAGGCACAAAGCACCTGGGCCGAGTCACCTGGATGATGTGGCTTACTTGGCACTCTAAGTGCGTTTTACTTCCACCAACATCCTTTGTAACAATCCCTATGGTTGCTTTGCAGAGCCCTAATATTCAAGTTTCAAACCTTCCATTCTCCAATCAAAATGATCTGAATCATTCCAATAGTTAGCTTGGTTCCTTGACTGTTCCTTTTTACCTTAGAGAAAGAAACTAATTTGTTTTAAAGATAGTTGCATTTTATATCAAAAATGTTTTGACAACTGTCAACAGGAAGCCAGCCAAATATAAACACAGTTAACCATGAACGTTGCATACCAGCAAGTTTTGTATGGTGAAAAAATAATGTTCTCAATATTTTTTCTACAGAAAAATACAAGCTCCCCAAAGCTTTTTAATTTTACCACTTTAGCATCCAAAATGAATGTGGAAAATACTTTAAAAAAATCAAAAAAGGCAAAACACTAATACTTAATCAAAATGGAAACCAGTGTTTTCCTTTATATTACTACAGAGCTGGTTCATAAGCAAACAATAAACACCACTTAGCCAGGGCTCTAAATCTACAGTTAAATTGTTTTTCTCTAGTAAGAATAATCTTTTTTGCTATATCTCCTACTTCAAGTGACAATGGGAGAATTAAAAAAAAACACTGCATAAGGACTGACCAAATACTTATCAAAAATTGCAAACTGATAAAAGCTAAGTACTCATAACTTCATTTAGTCTTAGAAACTATATAAAGTTGTCCTGAAATCCTGAAAATCTGGTGTTATCATTCATTTTACATTAGTTAACGGATTTGCACAAGGGATTACTTTTGGGACTTTAAACCTACAAAGCCTTAAACCACCCCCAGTTGTTTAACCCAGGGGTCTCCAACCTTTCTGGCTTTGTCGACCAGTTTGGGGGGGGGAGTTCTGTGCAAGCAACCAGTGTGCATGCTTGTAGAGCTCCATTTACACAAGCGGTGGGTGCGCCCACCCACCACTTGTGCAAATGGAGCTTCCCGTGCGAGTTTCCATGGCCTGGTTCCAAATAGGCCGTGGACCCTTGGCGTAACCTATTAAGGAACTCCAATACCAGTTCCCAAGAATTTTACCAATCAAACAAACAAAAAACATGTCAGTTTAAATGTAGTTTCAGACTGCATAACTGAAAGTTGAGCTAAATAATTATTGAGTACAATAATCCAAGTTATTTTGGGGGGGAAATTCCCCAAACATTTGAGTGTAATGTGATTTCTTTTCTGTTAAGCTGCGATACTTGCTAGGTGATCTTAAGTCAGTCCTTCTCTCATTCTGACTTTCTCATTAAATTGCTGTTTAAAAAACTGAGAAAAACTGCATAGACATTATATGAAGTTTCACGATTTCATAGTCTACTGGAACAAATATAATCCTCAATACAAGAGTTATTTCAACGTTCATACCCCAATTTTCTCTTCAAGCATTGTCTTTCTCACAGTAATGAACAATACTCAGAATTTATTCTACATAATAAAGCTATGTATCATTATCCAGGGAGAATTCCTTAACTGAAATTTGTACAGCTAATATTATGCTTAGCATCAGAGAACTCCATCTAAATTTATTTTACCAGATACTCTTCCTTCCATAATGGATTATCATGAAGTTTTAAAGAAAGTCACATACTAAATGTTGATGCTGAGAATTTAGACAATTTGAATATTACATTATAATACTTTAAATATGAAATTCAGATTGTTCAACTTATGTTATATCTCTCTCTAGGAAGGCATGAATAATGAAACTAAAAAACAAGTATAACCAGTATGGAACTGGCCTGAAGGGCAAGTTCAAATATTTTTCTTTATTAAGAAACAGTTACAGTACTATACAGACAAGCAGAAGAATAGCAGAAACATTTCTGTATTTCTTTTTTCTAATTTTAATTTTTTGGTAACTTGGCTTCTTTTTCTCCTTGATTTTCCACCCTTCCGAACCCCTCCATTTTTGTTATTTTGCATTTTATCTCTTTAAAATATGATGAAAACCCCTTAATTTCACAATAGACTAATTTAACCATAATATTAACTGGAAATCTGTGAGCATCTAAATCAGGGGTGTCAAACTCATGGCCTGCGGGCCGGATGAGTCATGTGCTGGCCACGGCTACCTCTGATTGGGAAAAAAGTCCCAATATGTCATGTGATGATGTGACGACGTGAGTTGACACCCCTGATCTAGATCAAGCCAAATCCAAAAAATGCTTGGGAAACCCTGGAAGCTTGGGACTCACAAATCAGCCATCAACAGGCACATAAATATTTTCATATCATTCAAAAGAAACAATTTTAAAAAAAGCTAAAACAGACACAAAAAACCCCAGAATACCTCCTGGTCAACAATTATACTCAAACAAGCAAAGATTCACACTTGGATTAATATAAGACAAACAAACAGTAAACAACCCAATCAAGCAACTACCAAGGAAAAACATCACCCCAACAACACTCACAGGGCTTACTATATACTGTATAAAAATAGAGAGCAAACCCCATTCTCTTTTAGAATTGAAGATGTTACCTAGCTGGATAATGTAACTGTACAAGAACCAAGCTCAGAGAGCACCAAGGACTCCTCAGTTTCATTAACAGTTGTTATAGCTAGGATTTAAGTTTTCCAGAATCAACTTAATGCCATTTCAACTGCCCACAACAGGATGCTCCCTGTATGTGGACAGACTCAGTTATCACTACTAAATTACTAACCAAACATCTTCCTAGCTACACCATTACCAACTCAATAGCAACCATTCTCTTCAAGCATTAATCAAAAAGCTATAAAGGAAGAAACTCATTTTGGGCTCCATTAAATGCAAGGCTCTCTACTTTCAATGGCTTCTTTTATATCAAATAATATAATATCCTAATTCTTTATGATTATTGGCAGATTATGTATCTTCACTGTGTATCACACTGAATTCCAGCTTCCTTCTTACTACAGCCAGCATCTTAAGCTAACAAGTTGCTCATGGTCAAAATCCAATCAAAGCAATTTTATCTGTGCTAATTGTTCCAACAAAAAATTAATTTGCTAGTGATTCAGCAATTACTTTATTTCTAACCAAAGGATAGAAACCTGTAAGAGTTCACAAAAATAGTGTTCATATTATGATATATTGAATATAAAATAGCCAACTTCATGTTGCCTTAAAAGTTTATGGTTCTGTGAGTCACATAAAACCAAAAAACTGACTTGAGTAAACTATGGTACATTTAATTATGGGAGTGTCATGTGAGCACAACCAATGTATATCCTGCATACAATGACATCATCCAAGTACACATTCACTATACGAGCCTTTGTTCATATTCTGGCCATATCCTGACAATCTGGCTCTGTGACAAATTACTACTTGTTTCACTATTCATTAGTAATATTGGAATGTATACTTTAAATATACTGTTTCCAACTCCCTTCATTTTTAGTACAACCAAGAATGAAAAAAATTAGGTAAATATCATTTATAAATGGCAAACCTCAAAAGTAAAAAGGTATATTTCTGCTAATTTCATTTTTAAAAATAATAAATGGCTGCCATTTTAACAAACATGCATGAAAGCAATAAGGTGGTCTCAAAGTTAACTACCTTTTTTGATAAATAACAGTTCTTAGTTGTTCATGTGATCTGCTAATCTACATAATAAATGGATAGGATGCATGTAGACTTGAATGCTGGATCAAGCCATAGTTAAAATACAATTGATTATCTAGTTTTTTAAAGCCAAAGTTTAAAAAAGCTCTCTCTTTTATCCAGACAGAGTTCTACCATATAGAACAGTAAGCTACTTAAAGGTATCCATGAGGGAATGAGGTGTCAAAAAAGCAGGTGCAAGCATGCAAGTGATAGCCTTTTTAAAAACATATCACAAACATTACATGCATGTAAAAAGGAATTGCGCTTCAATTATATCCACCATCTTGATGTTTTGGACACCCCTCTCTCCCCAACAGGGGCTTGTGAAAGAAAGTACTCTTCTTACAATCTTCTCAGGTCCTCCATATGCTCACAAACACATTATAGTTCATACATAGGAAGTGAAACAGGGACATAATGGAACTGAAGAAAAGATGTTTCTTTTCATTTACTTATTTCTGGGGGATCCAAAATCTTAACTCCCAGGAAAGAAACAGGAAGCACTGACCTGGTCAGTCACTGCAAAAATGAATCTGTTTCTCTTGAGCTTCAGATTAGCCCATTATGTCAACATGCCCAATGCCAATCAACAATTTTTTTTTACAACGCCCACGTTTTATTGACATACAATCAAATTTATTAAGCAATATGTAATCAATTTGCTTTTCAAAACATTGATGTTATTAATGGAAGTTGTCATGATGCAACCATCTAAAAATGAAAATACTTTGGGACATATATCCCTTTTGCTCTTCATGTAAACTTAAGTTGAAGTGGAAAAAGGAGATTCTGCAAGTGGAGTAAACTAAGTCTTGCAGAGTCCAGTGGTACTTAGTTTACTTTAGATAAAATACCAGTGTCCTAAGATTGTCACCAGATAACCAGAGGAAAATGCTTAGGGTAGTATGCCTGTATTTGCTTACTAAAATCTCAGTGAACTTATTGAAGCGGGCTTTGGAGAATGCAGGCACAGATATGGCCAGCACAAGATATCAAAGATACAATTTTTTAAAAATGTGGCACATTTACTTTGCAGCGTTGAAGTTTCATTTTTAGTCTACCTACCTACAAGAGTCTTATAGCACCTTAAATATAAACTAAGACACCAGACTGTTCAATCTTACAGTTGTACAATGAAAGCATTTAAAAATTCTTTTGGAAGGGGGGGGGGGAATCTAATGACCAGATAAAGAGCTTCACCCAAGCATTGCTTTATCAGTTCTGGACACAGCTTTCCACGATTTTATTCGTGAAAAAGCTGAAACTGAAACAGAGTTTAAACCTCAACTCACTTCTCTTCAAACTTACTCTTTCTTTCTTGCCATGCTGCACCCCTACCTTTAGCTTTTAAACATTAAACTTGAAACACGGGCTTGGCTGTAAGCCCATCCCACCATAATACACTGATTAAAGTATATAAAAACCGCATGCTTTTCCTGAGGAAGCAGGTGCTTCCAGAGAGCAATTTACGCACCCGGGAAAGGTGAGGGGGGGAGCACAAGGATACCGTTTCACACATAATAACAGAATAACTTTGTCACTTTGAACGTACACTAATCGGGGTATCTTAAAATGAGATTTCGTTGCATTCAGCTCTCAAAGGGTCAACTCTTCTCACGTTTTACCCTCCCAAGCCCCCGTTTCTTTTGCTCTCCTTACTAGCAATAGGGAAAGACGGGAAAACGGCACCGTTTATCCTCTGTTTTGGCAGCGCCAGAAGCAGCCACCCCACCCCACGCCTTTTGGACATTTAAATCTGTCCCACTCCTCTGTCCTCCCGAGGGTTTCGTAAACGGAGAAGACGCCGGCTGCCAAGAGTAAAATGCTCCTTATGGGTCTTGACCCCACTTCCTCACAAGACACCACACAAAACCCCAAGGCTCCCTTGAATAAGGAAGAGGGATCCCATTTCCTAAGGGATGGGGAGGCGGGCAAGGGCTGAAAGGACGGCACCCCTCTCGCCTACAAAGCAGCCAAGTTTTTTTTTTTTTTGTCTCCCCCGCCCCTCCTCACAGGACGACGAAGCCCCGGAAAAGCCGCCGCCGCCGCCTGAGAGGAAACCCTGAGAACCGAGCCGCCTTCGCCCCCGCTCTCGCGGGAACTCTTCTGAGAGCGCGCGCTCCCCCCCATTCGCCTCACCTCAGGGCTGATGTAGGAGACGAAGGAGGGCTTAGCCGGCTTAGCCCCCGCGCCCACCCCAGCGCCCAGCATGGCTTGCCCCCACGAAGTCCCCCGGCGGCCCTGCTGCTGCTGCTGCTGCAGCCGGTGCCGGCGGGCAGGGTCGTCGGCGGTGTCGGCAGCTCCTCCCAGGAGGACTCCACATCCTCCGCCAACGCCGCCCTGTTCCGTCTGAAGTAATTGATCCCTCCCATCGCCCCGACCGGCCTCTGCTTGCTCTCCCGCGCGCCTCGCGGCGGCCCCTCCCCAATCCTCCCCATTTCTGGAGGAAGGGCACGGGAGGCAGCGACGCCATTGGTCCGGCGCGGCTTCAATCAAGGCGGAGGGCCACCCAGGCAGCGAGGCAACGAAGGGTAGGGTGGGGGGGGGGGTGCTTACGCTCTGATCCTGGAGGATTGGGAAGAGCGAGCAGAGGAGCCAATCACAGCTTCAAGAACGAACTCCGATTGATAGTCGCTTTGTCCAATCAGTGAAGCAAAAGCCTGATTAGCTCCTTCTCCCTTTTTTTTTTTTTAAATTTCAGCTGGAAGTTCGGACTTTGAATTGATTGCCCGTGTATGGTCGCTCATTGTTTATGTATGTATATTTTTCAGGGTAAAGTATACGCTCAAATGAGGTTCCTTTTTTCACGCACAGTGCATTTTTAAAGTCAAACATACGATGAAAAAAGTTGCAATACAATTAAAAAAAACTTTTTGCATGAATTCTAAGATTTACAAACCTACTTTAAAAATATTCTTAGGGGGTCCGATTATTATGTATAAATACGGTATTGTAGGTAACACGCATTTATTGTAAAAGAGATAACTGAAAGGCAGGTGGGTGACTTTGGACCAGTGGGTCTCTCTCAGCCCAATATCTTACAGGGTTATTGCAGTGGGAAAATACAGGTAGTTCTCCAGTTACAACAGTTCATTCTACTGACAGCTCGAAGTTACAACAGCACTGAACAATGTGGCTTATGACCACTACAGCATCCCCATGGTAATATGATCAAAATCCAGATGTTCGGCAACTGGTTCATATTTATGACGGTTGCAGTATCCCGAGGTCATGTGATCATCTTTGCTACCTTCTGACAAGCAAAGTCAATGGGGAAGCCAGATTCATTTAACAACTGGGTTATTAACCTATCAATAGAATAGAATAGAATACCTTTATTGTCATTGCATTCCACAAATACAATGATTTTTGAAAGCTACTCCAGCACAGTGCCCCAAACACCACATCACAATCACACTACAGAGTATTTAAAAATTAAAATAATTAAATAATAATTAAAAACCTAGTCTAAAACCTATCTAAAACATTTAGTAAGTTAAATAGTTTAAAAATGCCGCTATATACATAGGACTAAATCACATATGCATTGTTTGATTCAAGACAATTATTATCTTGGAAAAGAAACTGTTTTTCAGTCTATTAGTCCTCATTTTAAGACACCTATAGCATCTCCCATATGAATGTCCAGGATGAGAATGGTCTGTGGAGATTTTTAGTGCTCTAGAGAGGAGTCTGGTCTTCGCAATCTCTTCCAAAGAAGAAAGAGGGCAACCGATGAATCAACTGTTGATTCACTTAACAGATGTGGCAAGAAAAGTCATAAAGTGGGGCAAAATTCACTTAACAAAAGTTTCATTTAACAACATAAATTTTGGGCTCAAATGAGATCAAGGACTACCTGAATAAGGCAGGAGCATTATGTATGTTCATTATCTAGCATAGATAGATAGATAGATAGATAGATAGATAGATAGATAGATAGATAGATAGATAGATGATAGATAGATAGATATAAACATAAAGACTAGATAAAATAATAGCACCATGGGTGCAATCCCAAAATATCTGCAGTACCACTTGAACAATATGGACGTTGACCAAATCACCATCAGTCAATTGCAAAAGGCAGCTTTATTTGAAATAGCTTAAAATGGCTAATCTGCAGTAACAATGTTGTGTTTCTTTCTCCTTTAAGATTTCACTAGCATATCATTGTTGATTTCATTCAACAATGAAATCTGATGCTTCAGTTGCAACTGTTCTGGATAGTGATAGAGACGCAGTCATCCAGACTGTGGTAACCTCTGTATTAGATTGCTATCATATCTGAGGTGGCATTTTCAAAAATGATAGTTACCTCCAAATACAAACATTGTACCCAGCCAATGTCAATGGTTCCTGCCTTACTTATATGGATAACAAACACCTGATTCATATACTGTACTAAGCCATAGTTTGCTTAAGACTGTTTAATCAATTATCTAGAATTAGTTGGGATTGTGCACCATAATTGGTTAGGCTGGTGCATCATACTAAGTCATAAATTTAGGATGCATGAACCACAGCAAAATACAATACACTAAGCAAAAAACAAAATGTTGTAGCTTAGAACTATGTGAGAGTTCAAATCAGACCTAATTAGGATTAACACTTTTGCTTAGCCTACAACCCTGAGAGAAAACTAGAAAAAGCACCATTTTGTTCCTTTTACACAAGTGAAGCATCTACAGTTCATTTGTGTTCACAAAATAGAAATGAAAAGGGCTAAAAACTGGACCATGTACTGGAAACTGGGTTCAAAGCATACTTGCTTCCAGAGTTAAACCAGTGGTGACCATCTCATTTATTGCTGACACATGGAAACCATTTTTATCTTTGGGACTGGACTACAATGATAATTATTTCACTAAAAACCAGCTCCAGGGAGACTTACTACAACTACTACAGTAAAACTTGTGCTATTATTTTTTAATTTCATTTTTGGGTGCTTTTTTGTGCTTTTGTATCAGTGTTACAAGTTTCTTCAGAATCTGAATATCTATGGAGATTCTCAGTCATCCAGGTCATGGTTGTCTCAAAGGTGCTTTTCGAAAAGACAACTGGACTTTCTTTGTTTCCTTTAAAACATTTCACTTCTCATCCAAGAAGCTTCTTCAGAATCTGAATGAAATTCCCATGGCCAATAAACACTCTGTACAGTCATATATATAATTTTTCATAGATATATATTCTGTATATTCATAGATATTCTGCATATCCATATATAGTTATATATTCTGTATATTTGTCTATACATATTTATATTTTATTGCTGTTTTGCACTTCTGGTTAGATGCTAACTGCATTTCGTTGCCTGTGTTCATGTGCAATGACAATAAACTTGAATCTAATCTAATCTAATGGCTATGCAAGGTTCCCAGTGAATTAATGTGCACATCCAGTCTTAACCATGGTTTAACAAATAACCCACAGTTGGCTGAGTTTGTAGAAACACTATGGCACTTTGGCCTATGGTAGGATATGAATTCCACTACTTTTGCCTCTCTTCCTTTGCTTCCCCCCCCCCCCTTAGAAATGAAATCTTGCAGCAAAATTTAGCTTTCCTGACTATGGAGGAAATATCCTAACAATTCTGACAGCCTAGATCAGGGGTGTCCAACCTTGGCAAGTTGCCAAGGTTGGACACCCCTGGCCTAGATGGAATGATTCAGAACAGTTTTTACCAGCAGCTTTTGCATTATTGCATAATAAGCTCTAGAGGGTTTGAAATAACTAGGATTCCTTGGCAGTAGTAGTGCTTTTGAGTTCTGGTACAATTGATTTCCAAATAGCTCTGATGGTAATAGTAATTATAAAACTTAGTCTGAATAAGGGGTTATTGGGCTGACTGGTAAAATAGTTGAAGTCATTCCTCAATGTATGTGCAGAAAGCTTTTCCTTTTTAAAAATTCAGGAGTTTGGGGACTTGGAAAATGGTTGCTTGAGGTTTCTAAACCCAGTAACGTATTTTCTGTCTCAACAGTAGCTTAATAGAAATGCAGTATTTCCTGGAAGAAAGCAGTAGGCATATCTCAATATGGCTTAAATATTAAATGACCCAGCAAGGCCAGTGAAACAGCTGCTTCTACCTAGATAGCAGCCAGTTCACACCATTGTTAACAAAAGAAAATGTTTTCACTGATATGATTGTTAGATCCAAGTGAAAACAGTGTTCTAAATCCACTGGAATTTAGGAACAATGTCCTCAACGTTGAGCTATTGCTTGGTTAAACAAGCATGCCAACATTTTGTTTGTTCTGTAGTAGAAATAAACAATTCCAGTACTGTTTGAATATTGCATAATGGATCATTGATGAAATCTGGTGCTTCCCAGATATTTTGGATTACAACCCACTTAATCACTGGCTATGCTGACTGGAATTTAAAAGAGATTTAAGGTTTTAAAAGATTTGAGATCTGATTCACATGATGCCCTAAGCCATACAGTGATTTATTTGCTTTTGATCTATAGCACCATATGTGAACTAATTTCTTCAGCAATTAAACTAATAAAAACAGTACAGATTTGTAAGGCACCTAGCTTGAATGTGTTGTATTTTCTTTTTAAAGCAGAAGACAAAAAGTAATCAATAAAGTCAGTCCATATGTATTTAGTAAATATTTGCACCATTATTTCCAAAATACTAAAATGTTGATAATCCTGTATTTCAGTTCTTTGAAGAAAATGAAGTCTCATTCAAGTTTTAAAAATTAGCACAGTATATATAATTGCAGCTTAATCTTATTTGTGTTTACTCAGAAGTCTCACTTCATTCAGTGGAACTTATTCCAAGTCAAAGGCTTCTTAGAACTGCAATCTAATTCTTAGACCTTCACATTCAAAACTTCAAGGCTATTCCTTTTTTTAATATACACAGTATGAATATATACATCACTAGCCAGAACAATCTACAGATATATGTGTGGGAGGCTTTATTCCACACCTCTTTTCAGCAGATAGCAATCTATTTCATTATAACCCAGCCAAACCATTCTTATACATATTTAAATACTAAACCCATATAAACCCAGATGGTCTGGTTTAATTTTTCTTCGAGGCAGGCTATCTGAATTTTACACAGCAGTCCTTAACTTACTACCACAATTTTAATTGCTAAGCAAGGTGGTTCTTAAGAGTAGTTGTGTCCAATTGTTAAGCAAATCACTCAGGCGGAGGTTAAGTCACCCCATTAGATTTCTCTTGTCAGAAATCAACTGGGAAAGTCACACATGGTGATCACATGATCCCAGGATGCTGCAACTGTTGGGGATACAAGTGGGTTGCTATGCAGCTTTTGATCAGGTGACTGTGGAGATGCTCTCACACCTGTATATGCGAGGACCTGTTGTCATTTTTTTAAAGTGTGGTTGTAACTTTGAATGCCATAATTTGTAACCAAGATGGCTAAATGTGAGAATAAATGAGAATTACAAATGTCCAATACGTCCAATGGCATGAGGCCTTGAGAAGGATTGATAACCATGTGCAGAAGGCAGAGTTAGATATCCACAATTCTGCCAGCTAGAAAGTGTCCTCCCCCCTTCTGTTATCAACAAATACTATGCAACCTATATCAATGAAGATTCTCAGTCATCCTTATAGAGTTGTCTGGAAGTTGAATCAAGACAACTCGACTTCCTTTTCTTGTTGGTTTACAATAAGCAGCAAAATGCTAACCAACAGGAAAAGAAGTCCAGTTACCATGACTCAGTTACCAGAATAAGCATAAATAAAAACCTTTGTTCCTAAAGAGCTTCTCGCTTAAATTGAAGTTGGATTGGAGGGGAAAAAAGAAATGCAAGAGATAAAAGCTAATAAGCTTTACTTGAACTAAATTTATACATAAGCTTTACCAAGATGAAAAAATTAAAAGAGATATGAAAACTCCCCTCTTCTCCATCATCTTTAATTAACAGAAAACAAAATGAAGGTACAAGATGGGCAGGATTCCAAATACCTTTGGAACATTCCCTCCCCTCTCAAGAAAGCTGCTATTCATCCTTAACTCTTTGTGTATACACCAGCAAATTTGGCTTCATTTGTTTTGTTAAAGAGCTGCTGCACTAATGCTTGGTTCAGAAATGTCATTCTCTGAAACTGCCTACCCTAAGGACAGACGTACTGTACAGGCAGCCAGTTCTTCCTTCATAGGAATGAGTTTCATTTATAGAAAGTATTTGCACATGTGTCTTGCTGATAGAAAGATTCCTCATTTTTGGAGTTTTTAATTTTTTTTTTATACTAGGAACAAAGTTACTGTTTTTAAACAGAATTTTCCTTTTAAGAAACAGAAATTGAAGTTCCAGCCCTGAAAAGCCCAGATGCACATCACATATATGCCCATCATTTATTTTGACCTCTTATGTGCAATATATTTTTTTCTACATATTAAGATGCAAAATATAATTATGATCAATATATTTCACCATTCAAGGAAGTATGATTCCCCTTATCCCCAGATGTTTCTGAAGAACCATTTACTGCTTATAGTATTTTAGATATTCTTTCCAGATAGTTTCAGTAAAGTGTCTGGAAATTTAACCCCCCAAGTTTATATAAGTGAGTGAGAAATTCATACCAGTTGATGATTTAATTTATACTCCCTATTAGAAGTGTGTTTTGTCTTTCTTGCAAAAGCTCAAGGCAATGAACACGGCACCTCTTCCTCCAAAGTCCTTTCTCTCAATGCTACACTAGGCATCATCCTTCATAAAAGTAATTTAAAAATAAACACCAACTCAAGGCCTAGCAACATTTAAACATTTTTGAAAGGTTAAGAATTTTACAATATGATTAATTGGAATAGAAAGCTTAATATAGTTTATTGAAAATAGACTGGTTCAAAATGTCATGTTTCTCAGGGCATCTTGAGGAATATTATGAATATTGCTAAATTGTTGTATCTAAATTAGTGAAATTAATAAGGGTATCTATCCTGAGTATACAATCAATAGTACATCACTTAGTACATTTTTACTCTTTATTTGTGTATTCAACTGTAGTGTTGTAACAAATCACATCTGTGAACCAAAGCATACATCAACAGGCAGATGTAGACTGAATTACACTACTATAATATTTAGCTGTTTGAAGGAGAGGTAAGCATACATTATGGCCGCAAATAATTTTCTGCTATTTTTCCTTTATAGCATAGCCTTCAATTTATGTGAGATACTGTTATCTTCAATTTTAGGTTTAAATGAAAATCACTGTATAATTTGGTACAAAAACAGCAAAGGAACCCCTTCACAGGCACGGATATGGCAAACAATTATTTTTAATTCAGAGCTAATGGTATTATTACCATACTTATAAAGCTCTCCAAAAATAGTTAGCCAAACTCTTCCCAAACAGAAAAAAACTGTCCTCTTGTTTACAGTTTCTGCAATATTTCAGAAAATTATTTTTTGGCCTTGCTACGTGAAAGTTAACTGAACAAAGCCCTAGACATGAAGCCATTAAAAAGCCATTCTATTAAAAAACAAAATCATGCCATTTTTAATGAATTGCTAAAGTTGCTGTTCATACTGCATACATTTTGCTTTTATACTGCTAATGTGTAACTAACAACAAACCTGATTAGAATAACATAAATCTGTCTTAATTACACCATTATATCACTAGATAGACAAATGCCATGGAATTGGCAGAAATGTTATATTGAAAGCACTTAAATACCAGGATAAGAGATTGTTAATGCTGCACATTAAGGAGAAACAGTCCTGCAGCCCCACTTTACAAAAAAGTGCTCTGCTATAAAATATTAAGTGACGGAGGAGCTGTATTTACCATTTGTAATACAAAGCAACTTACAAGTGTGAAAGGTAAGTACAAATTCTAAACATATTTGCAAATACACAAAGCAACTGAAACACGTTAATAATGTATTAAATACAGTTACAACTTAAGTACACAGTGACCAGTTAACATAAAGAACATAAATCAAGAGTTATATTTTAAAACCTAAAGAAAGGAGGCAGGCTAAAACAAACCAAAAATTGAAATACAGTTTTCATTAGTAATCATTTTCTATCATAATTAAGTCTGCACATCCTTTAAAATGGTGTGAATGCCACACAAAAGTGTTTGTAACCTTTGGGGGTGGTTGTACTTGAACAGATATTAAGAATTATTTTTACAACAAATGGCTTCAGTTTTCACCTTGTTGTGTTAACAATGCACACAAAAATTTCTTGCTTAAAAGTTATCATAGTCTTTCTTGTCTTTTTTCCCCTCAGCTTCAAATCCATCAACTCCATCACTGTCCCTTCTCCTTTTTCGATTGCTGTGAATATTGAAACGCTGGTTCATCTGGGGCAAAGGATCCATTCCTAGAACTTTGTGGATCTGACGGAATGCAAGGAGTCTCAGGGCAAACTTGTAGCAGAAGGAAGGAAAAAGGAAATCAGATGGATTGAATTTCAACTTCATAAGAACAGAGGCTGGTTAATTTCAATATCATTTCTACAGCAAAATTCTTATTTAACACATTTTTTTCAGTATAGGAATTAGTTACCTGGAACTCCAGTCATCTGTGAATTACATAAGTTATGCATCTCTACACATTTGGAAATTGCTAGTTTACAGAATAATTTGATAGGCAGACTTTAACAGATAATCAGAGTTGGAAGGGACCTTGCAGGTCATCTAGTCCAATCCCCCGCCCAAGTGGGAGACCATACACCATTTCTGATAATGGCAGTCTAATCTCTCCTTGAAAGTCTCAAGTGATGGTGCTCCCACAACTTCCAAGGGAAAGCTGTTCATCTGGTTGATTGTTCTCACTGTCAGAAAGTTTCTCCTTATTTCCAGGTTAAATCTCTTCTTGTTCAGTTTCCATGCATTATTCCTTGTCTGGCCTACAGGCGCTTTAGAAAATAGCTTGACCCCTTCCTCTCTCTGGCAGCCCCTCAGATATTGGAAGACTGCTATTTTGTGTCCCCTGGTCCTTCTCTTCACTAGACTAGCCAAGCCCAGTTCCTGCAACCGTTCTTCATTGTATGTTTTAGCCTCCAGTCCCCTAATCATCCTGGTTGCTCTTCTCTGTACTTTTTCTAGAGTCTCAACATCTTTTTTATAGTGTGGTGACCAAAACTGGATGCAGTACTTTAGGTGTGGTCTTACTAAG
This sequence comes from Notechis scutatus, assembly GCF_049901735.1. Classification (NCBI taxonomy): domain Eukaryota; kingdom Metazoa; phylum Chordata; class Lepidosauria; order Squamata; family Elapidae; genus Notechis; species Notechis scutatus. The sequence goes on along the minus strand of NC_142010.1, from coordinate 249,749,773 downwards.
GCTTTATAGAGTGGTATTAGTACTTCCCTTGATCTTGATTGTATCCCTCTGTTAATGCAACTTAGGATTGCATTAGCTTTTTTGGCTGCTGCTGCACACTGCTGGCTCATATTTAGCTGGTTGTCCAAGACTCCAAGATCCCTCTCACAGTTACTGCTATTGAGCCTGGTTTCACCCAGTCTATATGTGTACTTTTGTTTTTTCTTGCCTAAGTGTAGGACTTTACTTTTCTCTACATTGAATTTCATTTTGTTAGATACGGCCCAGTGTTCTAGTCTGTCAAGATCCATCTGGATCTTGAGCCAATCTTCTTGGGTGTTAGCTATTCCTGCCAGCTTAGTATCATCTGCAAATTTGGTAAGTTCCCCTTCTATTCCCTCATCTAAGTCGTTATCCGATTACCATAGAATTCCAAACTATGAAAAGCTCAAGTGGCATTCTGTGATGTCTATGTTTATATTCAGAGTCTTCGATTCAGAAGTCTTGGATGTGAACTTTCCATGCTGATATCAATCTATCAGTGGTGAGAGCATTGATATATATAAAAAGTTTCCTCAAAAAATATTTGAGATGGCAATGGTCTCTAACTGGTGACTGTCTAGACTTATTAAAGAACCTATGAAAAGAGCAATAAAGAAAAAATGAGAGGAATCTAGTCCTCAAGAGATTTTTTTTCCAAGAAGGAAGAAATGAGATGCTTGGAAATGATGGTATATGGTAAGAATTTAATCTAGAACATAAAATGATGAATTTTCAAAATGCTCCAGAAAACCTAAATATCATCTATACCAGGGGTCCCCAACCACCGGGCCGCGGACCGGTACCGGTCCGTGGATCACTTTGCACCGGGCCACAAAGAAAATAAAAATAAAATAAAAATGGCAGCTTTCTTCGCCTTCGGTGAATGCTGCTGGGATCAGGTATCAAGGACACAAATGAAAGAAGGGGAGGGAGGAAGCAACCAAAGCCTGTCCTACTCTCTGGCTCAGTGGCTTTGGTTTCCTCCCGCCTCGTTCCTCTCTCTGTCGCTCTCTCGCTCCTCCACCAGCCCAGGAAGAAACTGCTTCAAAGCCGGCAGGGTGGCTTTTCCTGTCGGCGCAGCTCCCCTGAAGGGCCCATTCACCCCCACCCCACCGCCAATCAATCCAGGTTCAATCCAGTGCTCCATTCTGCCTGCCTGCCTGCCTTCGTTTGTTTCGGAGCAGCTTCGGCTGAGAATAATAACTATTCGCCTCTTTTACTCAGCTGAAGCTGCTCCGAAACAAACGAAGGCAGGCAGGCAGGCAGAACGGAGCACTGGATTGAACCGCGGGCGGCGGGGCGGGGGTGAATGGGCGCTTCGGAGGAGCTGCGCTCCGAAACCACCAGAAACGAAGGCAGGCAGGCAGAACGGAGCACTGGATTGAACCGTGGGCGGCGGGGTGGGGGTGAACGGGCGCTTCGGGGGAGCTGCGCCGACAGGAAAAGCCACCCTGCAGGCTTCTTTGAAGCAGTTTCTTCCTGGGCTGGTGGAGGAGCGAGAGAGCGACTGAGAGAGGAACGAGGCAGACACCTGAGGGAGGGAGGGAGACACCTGAGGGATGGGGCTGATGAAGGCAGGGCTGAGAGGCGGGGCTTCTCAGCCGTCCTTCAGGGACTATCTGTCGCTCAGGGTTGCAATGAGGAGGCATTGGCGCTCCCTGAACTTGGTGGTTTGCTGGCAGACGTTTTATTACCTGACTAGGTAACAACATCAGATGTTACCTAGTCAGATAATGAAATGTCTGCAAGCAAACCACCAAACTCGGACTCCCCCCACCCCACCCCGTCCTTGAAAAAGTGTTTCTGCGTGAAACTGGTCCCTGGCACAAAAAAGGTTGGGGACCACTGATCTATACGGAATCACATAGATCTTAAAAGTGAGCCATGTGATCCCATAATGTATGGTGTAGATGAGAATCAGAGTTGAATGGTGGTCATTTGGAGCCTCCAGGCTGATGTCTATAAATTTGCTAAACAATGCCAACATCTGGCTAAAACATCTTGATACGAGATGTCAAAGTTCTTCTAGCTCAAGAGTGTTCAAACTTGACAGCTTTAAGACTTGTGGATTTCAACTCCCAGAATTCCTGAGCTAACATGACTGGAAGAGGAATTTTGGGAGTTGAAGTCCACAAATCTTAAAGCTGTCAAGTTTGAAGACCCCTGTTCTAGCTGAAAGTTTGATACTTTGGTCAAAATATGAGTGGGATGAAAATTTGTTATAGAAAACATCTAAAGCCTGTGAAGGATATTCAGGATAACTGTAGTACAAAATCATTATTGTCAAGTTCAGAGACATTGGCATGAACCCCACGACAGAATGAAATAGCATGCATTACAATTTGAGACTTCACAAGATACATGTCATCTCAGGAAATGCAGGGCTAAGTTACTGAGACAAAGACAGGGATCTTTGTCCAAACGGGACTTATGATGGGAGATAAGAAGGTATTATGGAGGAATAGATCTTAAGGCAAGCCTATTTCAGATTTCTTCTTCTGAGATTGATTTCTGTATATGAGGAGAAGCTGGGGTCAACTGAGCAATACGAGGTAAAAAGGCCATCAATAACAGAATTTGTGATATCAGGGTTGGAGAAGGACATGATGGAGAAGAATTAGAGACCTGGAATCAGGGAAGTAACAGCCCTTTGTCCATCTTTTTCTTTTTGTCTTGCATGGAATTAGGTTGGCTGATCACACAGAAGGCTTTGAACCCTTATTAAGTGATTTTTTTTCCCAATGCCTATAATGGTGATGCAGGGTCCAATGCTCAATGGGCAATGGAGGTGTGAAAGAAGCTGAAAAGACACAAATGCTTTAGAAACTGCTACCTTTAAAAGCTGCTCCCAGGAAGTGGGTGTCTGAATAAGCCAACTATGATCTTCATCTAAGCAGAAAAAGCATTTACTATGCTCCAGTGCCAGCATTTGCAAAATGGGTTCTGAGAGTAATAAGACTGAAAGACCGATCATGATGAATAACTTATCCTGTTATGATGAAGTTTTGAGAAGAGTCGAGAGAAGAAGGGGAAAAAACCCCAGGAAAATCAGCTCAACCAATACTATGGTAGTTCAAAAAAAAAGGGGGGGGGGGAGGGCTCACAATGGAAGTCATACTTAATTGTCTGGCATGGGGAGGTGAGTGGGAGAAACAGGATACCAGCCAGTTAATTCTACAAGTTCTAGAAGATTCTGAATTGAGCTCTAGAGATATTGCCCAATATACATGAATCATAGGTCACCATGGGGGACCTAGTAAGTGTTTTAGTATCTGGTAACTACGTTATATGCATAATGAGGCAGGCAAGCAGGTACCAGCTAAAATTTCCTACATAACATTGCATTTTTGCTCATCTACTGTTGTTTAATTAGTGACTTCAATTTTAAAGTCAAGAGCAGTAATTTATAAATAAAATGATAGCACAACTAGGGAATATTGGGGCTGTAAACTAGGCAAGAAATTAAACAAAAACATAAAGAATTCAGTAGCAAACACTTTGATGCCATTAACAAGAAAACTGTATGGAAGTGTCCATCAAATCAAAACAAATTGAGCCTGACTCAAAGAAAATTTAAATTACTAAGTTACATAAAAAAAATAAATTTACTGGAAAAGAAGTGTTAAATACTACTGGGTAACACAATTGGTTTTCAGCTCAAATTATACTGTTGGCTTGTATATCTTCAAAATGTTCATAATTCACAACATTCAAATTACCTGTGCACTTGAAGTAATGTCTTCTCTTTGTTGATCTGTCATTAAAGCCAGTGTATCAAAAGGATCTTTTTCACAAGGATCGAGAAGACCAGGACCACCTACAAGAAACCAGATATACCAGAACTATAATTTCATCCTTACTAAAATCTAAAGAAAGAATATATCAAAGAGTTGCTTTGGATAGTAAGAAGGGCAGTATAAATTTAATAAATAATCAGCAAAACTATCAAGAAATTACTGATTTTGGGTATCAATCAACTTGCCTTTTAGGATAATTCCTGAAGATATACACTCAAATACTCTTCTCAATGCATCTCCAGGGCTTTGCGGTCCAGTAGCACTGCTAATTGCCTTTTCTACTAATAATTCCATTGCCTAAATAAATAAGCAAAAATAAGCCACTGCCTACATTTTCATTTAAATCACATAGCAAAACTTATTACTGTGGAAGTTCCTTCTGGTCAGTGCACCAGAATTCACTAATAATAGGTTAAAGTCTTACACTCCCTGGGAAAGGCAGTGATCACATTCCATCCATGGCTAAACCTATGGTAACAACTATACCAATAAGCTTGCTTAGGAGAAGGTAAGTAAAAAAAAAAGTCTCTGTGAGAGACCAACAGAGTGAACAGTGGTAATGGTGTGACCTGTTATTAGGTGGAGGAATCTCCAGCTAGACTGGAGGGTGTGTGTGTGTGTGACTACAGAGTCCTTGTGCTGCAGAATGCGGCACGTCAACCAGAATCCCTGAAGCCTCAGCTGACTGTTCACAAGGGAATGCAGTCAGCCTGGTGAAGTTGTTGTAACATAGGTAACTAACAATGTATGTTCTGCCTGAGACTATTCATTGGCGATGCTGGTTGTTTGCACCTGAAAGAAAGACACTGCTATTGCTTGAGAGGGTATCTGGATGATTCTACTTATCATTCTAAACCTTTTAGTAACTAATGTTCCAGTATATGTTATGAATGGAATACAAGCAAAATACTTTGGCTGAATTTTAGGAATCAGGAATTATCTTTCATGCTCCTTCTAACAAATTTATTCAATAAAAATGAATATGTCAACTTTTAGTTCATGTAGGTAAAGTTAAAGTGGCTGGTTTGTGAATAACGCTGGAAATACTGTTGTCTTCCTTGCAGAATGTACTATAAGATGTTTCTTATAAGAAAGCCTTGTACATCATAGTCTTACATCACCACAAAGATAATGCCGAATACAGGAAACAAATCTAGCTTGCAAGGCTTGCTGGGCCCTTTATGAATAAGTCTTATTGCACAAGCAAGATATTCATGTTTTTTCAGAAGGGAGTTAGCTATTGAATGGAGTAGAGCCTGGTTCATAGAATTATAGTTATATAATTCTAGAAAAACCAATTTGTGTTCTCTAACTGAATGGAACTAACAGTTCTAAAATCCTCTTAGATAAGATAAAGCAACTGCTTCCAGAAAAAGGATCTTCTTGGAAAACAACCATGAAGAAGACATTTTGCAAATTGAAATCAGGCAGTCCTTGAGTTATAATCAATTGTTCAAAGTTACAATGATGTTGAATGAAGAAGACTTTCAACTGATCCTTAGAGTTTTAACCAATACAGTGGTTCCTGTGATCATGATCTGGGATATCAGTACCTGGCTCACAATTATGATGTCGCAGTGGACCACTGTCACGTGATTGCAGATTTCCAACATTTCCTGTTGACTCCCCACAAGCAAAATCAATGGGAAAGCTGACAGGAGGTTGGAAGTTGCCCCCTCTGATTTTTCGCCTGCTTGCGCCTGCCCACAGCATCCCTGAACCCCACCTCCCCCACCCAATACCTGCCCATAGCTTTCAGTTTCAGACAGTCTAACATAAAGAAAACTTTCACCTTCCTGTAACCAATTATACTGTCATATTTATGTCAGTATGGAGGAAGATTACATTTTATTTTTGTTTTTGCTAATTCTACCTTTCCCAGCACTACCATCTAAAATATACAGTTTGCAATAAATAGATGTTAAAATATTGAATGGGCTTTTCCTTATTTAGAAACATTTCATTTTGCTATGATATAACAGATCGTTTTTGTATTTATTGTTTTTCTGAACTATAAATAATAAATAGTATCAGATAATAATCCAAGATACACAAGAAAGAAATAATGTAGAAAATATAAAAAAGAACTTACAATGTAAATAGAGAAACCATATATTACAAAATTATTCTATATGTAAAATATACTGTATTATACTGTATTACTATTGAGATAAATTATAAAATCCATCCAAATGTAATAAAATTGTGGTTCCTCCTGTCTTATTATTTTAACTTTTTCTATTTTTTTCTGGGTTTTTTTTCTCTTTAATGTGACAGTTGAAGAGACCTTGTTAATCTACATCTTAAATGTTATGTTATCTAGATTTTTCCAATATTGTACAATTATTATTTTGGCTGCTAAAATTAGACATATTTTTTTTATTTTTAAGCATAAGGTTTGATCCTGTAAATAAATGCACTAAACTAACTCTGGGGAGCATTCAATTCTTTAATGTTAACCATCTCCACAAAATCTTACCTCAAAAGGATATAGCTTTATCACATGATCACCACCACAAATCAGAAATAACCCTTTTTATGATCTCTCCAATATTTGGAAGAATAATTTTAATATGCGTGTGCCAATCTAATGGAAGTCAAACACCAGTGATTTATCTTGTAGTTCTTATACTGAAGCCGATTTCCACAATATCTACCAAATCATCTCTTGCATGAGATTACTAAAATCAGTATTCCAAGGTGGTAGATCTTCAATCTAATTGCAATATACCCTATACATGTTTGAGATTGTTGCTTTTGGTTGTTCTAAATAGTGAAATATTAAATTCTTGATATTGCTATTACTGAAGATCTAATATTTCTATTACTCAAGAGATTTGACTTGATACCAAAAGACCCATGGTAATTTGTCACTCACTTGTTGCTTTATCTTATCTTTATTGAAAAGTTTCCTATTAGTAAAAATCTTTTACTCTAAGATTTTATTCTCTAAAATATATCATTTTAGTCATCCATGACCATCCTGTTCTATGTATGTTATCAAAGTAGTCAACATAATAGATAGATAATGAATCTTCATTTTAATAGCCTTTTGAGGAAAGCAGTGTCTCTGTGTTAAGAGTTGAATGTCTGTTAAAATAGCAATGGAATTTTATATGTGCATAAAGAGTCATGTATACTCTTGTAACGAGCCATGTATGCTCATGTAACGAACATAAAAAGTAAAGACATTGTTCAAATTATCTGCCGTACAATGAACTTCATCTTGCTTTTGGCAAAGTCTGTATTGCTGGAAATTAAGTTTTGTTTGTTTTATCCTAAATCAAGGTCTATAAAATCAAGGATCTATTGTAATGTAGCTTTTGACTGAAATCAACAAGGTCTGAGAAACTGTCTAAACAATGCCTCTGACAGGAAATATACCAATGCAAATATGATACATAACTTGTGATAACATACTCATGGCTTTAAAACACTACTTACCCAGCTTGGAAAGTCAGACCAAGTTGGCACTCGCTGACAGAGATCACGAAGAATACGAATGATAATGACACAGGACTGCAGACCATTAGCTCTAGCCTTGAGAGCAATACAAAATCAAGTTAATCAACCCCAGCACCAATAGAAAAAGAGGCCTCTTAGAAAAGCTAAAATGCCACTGCTCAATGGAAGCTCAAACACAGAAAATAAATAAGTCACTTGGAGACATTTCAGGAGCTGCCATTTACAGAAGCATTTTAGGCCATGGTTAGTAGCTTAACAAGTCAAGGTGCACAGGTTATATTACAAGTCTAATATGCCTTGAATTCCTGCACACTTTGACCTAAGATTTATTTGTAACAGCAAATACAATTACCTTCCTATAATAGAAATACAAAAAGTAAAGAGCTAACAAGTAGAGAGAATGAAAGGCTGTGGGAATCTGTTTGGTTTCTTGCTTGTGCCTTTGCTGAAGCGCAAAGTCACAGAACCAAATAGTTTCTCACCTTTCATTCCCTACACTTAATGAGCTTAAAAAAATAAAAAAGTAAAAGTCTTACACCTAAAACACAAAGCTTTAAACACACATTCTGTTATTTAAAGCAAAGTTACTCTGCAGCCTTATGGAATACATAACAGATACCAAACATACAATTCCCCCAGAGCGAGCCAAATATTCAACCTCGCTATCTGGTCAGAAAAACAAGTTGACATCAAATTGGTAAGAACTGAACAAACAGTTCTTCCGTACAAATCTTCAAAGATGATTCCCCTCCCCCGTCTAGCCATTTAATTTTATATAGGTGTACATATATTCACTATGGGCAACCTGGATTTTTCCTCCCCCTTTTTGGTGTAGTTTAACATCTAACTGAACAACTGAACTACTCTCTCTCATAAGGCTACAAGAAGAAAGTAAAATGATGTTCCGAACCTGGAACCACTTAGCGTGGCGTAGAGCAGCCAGAGCGTCAAGGCATTTTTGCCTGTCCAAGACGTCCGGTGGGTCTTTCACCATACCCGAAGTTACATCTAAAATGGATTGAATTGGCAAAATGCAGTGAGGAATGGGTGTTTGACCAGGTGAGCAAGACAGTTCCTTAAAATAGCTTCCATGTCACACATGCCATTTATTTTGAAATCCCTGTCTCCAATGTATATATCATCAGCAATCTTCCTTAAAACTGTGTATCATTTAGTCCAATATGAAAAATGGTCAAGAGCATAACAAAAAGTTAGCTCTCAATCTTATCTTTTTACACTCATCTACTTGGGAAGAACATCTACTGGGAAAATGATTTCCCCCTAAAATTAACATGTTGAAGGAAGAATGGTTGGACACAGTGCACCAGCACGGGAAACACAAGACAGAAGGAACACAAAAATCCACTTGAATGAAGTAAAAGTTACAACAAACTGTGAGCAAAATCGATCTGGAAATTCTCCTGTGCAGGCTTCATTGAACTGAATGGGCATTTGTACAGATTTCCCATTCATTTTAATGAAACTTGTGCAGGAAACTTTCCCAGTGAATTGTGCCCTGTGTTTGTTGAGACAACTTAAAATGACCACATGTTATCTTGAAACATAGTCCCAGTTAAAATTCTCAAGTACTCTGAAGGTACAACAATATCTCACATGAATGTAAGGACAAAGTGTATTGATAGAACAATCAAGGCTATTTAATTTTATGGAGTTGAAAGAAATGTGAAGTACTGTACAAACATTTAAGCCAGGCATCTGTACATTTTCATATTTCTTACTCTGTTTTGGCCTTATAGTATGAAAGTGTATGCCATATATATCCATCCCAATTTCATCTAGAAAGATACCAAGAGAAAACTAGAAAGATTTAAGAGAAGAAAAAGGTGGGAAAAACCCGAAACCATGAAGACCAAAAGTTCTATAGAAAGAAAAACACTGTACCTATTCAAAACCTTAAAATGATTTTGCCAATTGTGTCTAAACATGTGGCAGGTATAATTTTATATCGATTTTAAGTAACTGTGATTTTGAAACTACAACTTAGCGACAGATTTTGATTTTTGCCAAAGTGAGCTTGCTGTTACAATAAACATTTAATGTGCCACAAGACACAACTGAACATTAAAATGTAACCTAATGTAAGCAAACATACCAGTAACAGCAAATCAAACACTCAAAAAACACACCAAGGAAAGAATGTAAAGCCAAGGAATTAACAGATTGGGCTTGACAATCATCGTCAATGAAGACACGAAGAGAAACAGGTCAGGAGGAAATATCAAGCTTGAAATTATGTCATACTTGATCTAGGTACAGAATATTTCAATTTTATAGAGAATGATATGTCTGTGGAAATCCTCATGAATATTTCCCATGGGATTTACTGGGTTTATATTCTGCCTTTTACTGGCTATCCCTATACAAGTGAAGATTGATATCTACTAATTGAAGATTTGAAAGCAAGTGAAAGAAGGCATTAAGATGATAGATACTGTCAAGTGAAAGGCAAAAGAAATGTAAAGATAAAAGAATCAGCTGAGGCCAAAGTCATCATTATTATTTGGTAAGGTATTTTTAAGGTTTATAGCAATGAATATTGCCAATGTAGGCAGTTTATTCTACTTTATAGAGCTTGTACTTATGACTTCAGTTACTTTATTGCTGAAGTCTTAAATAATTATTCTTAAATATTTAAAAATGAACACTAGCATTTCAAACACTTTATGTAAATAATGTTTATTAATAACCATATATAATTTATGAGTAAGAGAAGATATGTGATTTGGCTCTATTAAAATTAGTTAGCATCTTGCCATTGACCTCAGTGTAAGATAAATAATATCCATCCATAAATCAACTCTGAAACTTGGAGAAGATGCCAAAGCAGCTACAGAAATTGGGAAGACATCTAGGCTGGATATCCATAAAAACAGCTTTCCTATACGTGGATTTTTGCATCTGTTTTAAGATTCCAAATGGATTAACCCCTTAAATTCTAGTCCTTAATCAATGAATTAAACATTAGCCATCATTTTTAAAGTGATTGCTTTTCTGTATTCTGTATATAAGGGGTTAATCTTCAGTAAGACATGCTGTGTCCACACTATTTCGTTATTAAAATGTTAACATGCTCTTTCAATACCAGGTATGTATTAAGTATTACCCAGTCAACTATTTCAACATTAGTGTGAACACTGCGTAATTCCAGAGAGAAAGACAAGGACAAGAAGAAGAAAAAAAACCAACACAAAAGTAACAGTAAATGCTAGGACTATGCAACCAAACACCCTCATTGTTCAAATATGGCAGGTGTGACACTGAGCTTTAAAAACCTTGGTCAAAAATCCTTCCGATGTCTTGGTATCAATCCCTGACAGGATTCAATTGTCTCTGCTAGAAGGCTTTGGATGGGGACTAACAAAGCTAAGGATAAAAAAACAAACATAAAAACAGAAATATTTTGCTGAAGAAACACATTCCACAGCTGTTTCAAGCATTTTTAGTATTATATCCAGAACAAATTCAGTAAAATTTACTGTTGAATGCACAAAACTGCAAAGCAAAACTAACAGTTAACAGTTTTGTGTTACCTTCTCCTTTCATCTCCCTCTTCAGTTTGTAACTGAATAGGACCACACAGGATTAAAGATATCATTTATCAAACAAGAATACATTAAAGTAAATATTGGACTCTTCCAACAAAGCCTTCCTTGTCACCTGAATTCAACTCCCAAAGCCAGCTAAATTCCATCAACCTTTTTAAGACACCGAGCATTAGCTGGAGTAAAAAAAAATATTTTGCAACAAATAAGCAACAATCTTTACAGACTCTTGTTTATTGCAAATCTGCTTTTAAGCATCATCATTTAAACATTTCAAACTTTTTTGCATATTTGTTTAAAGCTGCTCAGTGTCTTGAGGAAATTATTCAAAATAAAAGCTTTTCTTTCTTCAAGGTAATATTTAGCAAGTGAATTAAACTTAGAATAGCAACTGTAATTCAAATCTGGATCAGATAAAAATAGAGCTTTGTTTTCTTTTGAGACAGAGAGCAATGTGTGCAGAATTCAAATGCTCTAGTAAAAAAGAACAAAAATGTGTATTTTCATAAGCAATATTTTGGATGGCAATCTTTATATGCCATGTATGATTACATTTGCATGTAACTTGAAAAATTCAACTCATGGCAATTAGGCAAACTTTTTTTTCTCTTTGCATGTAATGTCTCTACTGGATATAAAGCCTTCAATTTAAATGTACACTAATGTTTTCAAAGAAGCTTTTGGATAAAGTTTTCTTAAATTATACTGCTATGAATTCATTCTATGGCTGCACATATGCAACCTATCTCTCGCCCCTACCAAGAATTTTAACACAGTCAACAATGTAACTTTTTTTTAATGCTTTATACATTCCTAGACAATAATTTAACTCTGTGACAATGCTTATTTTGCAGATGTTAGAAAAAGAAAATAAAGTTCACTTTATCTGACCCAATATAGAGCCAACACATTGCAGACATTAAATTATCATGCTTGCTGGCTTTAAAACATCTGTAGCTTTCAAAGGATAACAGAAGTGACCCTAAAGCAACGCTGCTGGCACAGTAGGACTGCAGAGATTATAAATCCATACTGCTTTTCAAAGCTCCATATCCACTTTATCTGATCTCAGGTACATCTTTATACTATAAACACACTGCATGTGTACTGTTCGGTTAAAACACTCTGATCAACACCAGGAGCTCCATAAATAATGACTCTCTAGAGAAAAAATCAACCTCAAAAAACTGGAAAAAAATACACACCTTGCTCCAAGCAAAGTCACAAGTGTTTTTAAATTAAAATAAACTATGCAATTAGACATTAAATACAGCAATCCATATATTAAATAATAAGACTGATCTAAAGTCAGAGGCACACTTTGATTTCTAATGCAATTTCTTTTTACAGAAGAACATTTCTTCATGTTGGGCTTGTAATGCTTGCAATGAAAATGTTTATTTTCTGAAGATTTTTCCAGTGAAATTAAAAAAATAAAATAAATAAAAATAACCTTTTCCAGAAATCTGAGGTTGTTAATTACAATAAATAAAATAAGAATGAAGGTATTTTAAAAAATACACTCTTGCAAAAGTTGCCCATAACTGAATTGAATGTGTATCACATGCCAGCATGTTGCCTTCCAGGACTTGCAATCTTAGAATAGTATTAATTAAAATTGAAAATCTTTTAACAGATTTCGAACCTCCATCCCTCATGTTCTCTTCCCGAATCACTGGTGATGTCAAAGTTATTGTCACTTGCATTTTTGGTTCCACGCATGAATTCAAAATGATTGCTGCTTCTTGTACAGCACATTTTATTTCATATTTCTCAGGGCTGATTACCTACAGGAAGGAAAAACATTAAAACTTTTTCATAAATTAGAGAAGTACTGTTTCCCCCCTCTTTTTTGATTTATTGCTTGATTTTATGTTGGGTGCCGCTCAGACTCATATCATCTGAATGGAATAGTCTTATAAATAATAATCTAACATAAAATAAAAACACAATGAACAGCTGGAAAATTCAGTGCTTAGGGAAGTTATTTTATATCATATTCTATATATGACATACACAACACACACGAGTGGGAAAGATTTATTGATTTTTGTACTGTTGATACAGTCATTAGCAATTAATTTTGAAGTGACCATGTATGAGTTGGGCAGCCACATAAATGTGTTTAAAAAATAATACCCCTCCCCCCATCAAGACTGTTCCATGGCTTCATGTGCACTAGAATTCACTGACTTGAACCCTAAGTTCTGTATAGGATCCAAGTATCTGTGATGTACAAAACGGTACCCAACCTGGGTTCCTGTTGATATATCTGGGAATTGCAATCAGGAAATACTTGGAGAGCACCCAGCTGGAAGAGGAGTTTGTTGTATTTGATTGCAATGTTCCATCCATCCATCCACCCACCCATTTACTACAGTCAAGCCCATACAACTGAGCAAGATCAAGGAAGCAAGAATTATACAGATTTCAGTAAGCTACTGTATATTTTATGCTAGCCTGGGGAAAATATTAAATTTTGGAAACTCTAATGAGATCTTCTCAGCTTCCTTTCCATTTTGGGCTAAACTGCTATTTACGACAAGCTGTTAAATGTCTTTCCTGTTATTTCATGATTGTTTACATTGATTCTCTTCTCCATTCCTTTTCCAGGCTCCCAACAATCTCTCATATATTTAATTTATATAGCCACCCACCTCACATATGTGACTGGACAAATAACAAAATAGATAAAAACAAACAGAATACATAATATAAAATAAAAACACAGGGCAGCTGAACTTCATAAAATAACCATCAAAAAAGTCAAGAGACGGACTCCATCGTGCTTCTGAGTGAGGTTTCAGACCACAGCACAAAACCAAATTTGGGGGCCTCAAATTTTGGGGGATTTAATCTCAAGCAGAATGACATTTCACAGGGTGGGCAGAAAAAGCCCTCTCCCCAAGTCCCACCAGCCAGCATTCCTTAGCCTTTGGAAATAAACATTACCAGTTTTTTTTCAGAAGTATGTATGTTATGTATGTTATGTGTATGTGTATGTATATGTAGTCTTTGCTTAATGAAAGTAACTGGGACTGCAGTTTTCATTGTTAGGATATGTAGTAGTAAAGCATGACTGCATTGCTTAGTGGCTGCAATCCTGGTGGTTCTTATTACCGTCATTAAGTGACAATGGCTTGTCCTTAAGAAAGTACCTCCTTGCAACTTCTTGCCAGCTTCGAACAACCAAAGGCAGTAGGGAAGTCAGCAGGAAGTTGGAAGTCCCAAGTAGACCAAGAGGCAAGTTAAGTGGTGCATGTGAGAATTTTCAGGATCAGAGGTAGCTGCTGTATATTCATGTGGTCAGCAGTATATGCAAGTGATTTCAGGCCCCAGAGATGGCTGCTGGCAGGTGAGGGAAGGTCTGTGAGTGGCTGCAGTGTGCACATGAGTGTTATTGGCCTCAGGTGGTTGCTGCTGGAAGAGGGAGATTTGCCTGATCAACTTATGATCTTCCCTACCAGCTTCCCTATTGACTTTCTTTGTGGAAAGCTGAAACGAAAATCTGCAAATGGTGATGACAGTGGGATACTGCAATCTTTGTAAATGCGGCTGGTTACCAAGCGCACAAATTGCAATAGCAATAGCACTTACACTTATATACCTCTTCACAGTGCTTTACAGCCCTGTCTAAGCAGAGTCAGCCTATTGCCCCCAACAGCCTCATTTTACTGGCTTTGGAAGGATGGAAGGCTGAGTCAACCTTGAGCCGGTGAGAATTGAACTGCTGGCTGTTGGCAGAATTAGCTTGCAATATTACATTCTAACCATTAGGCCACCATGGCAATTATGTGGTCACAGATGTGGTGTGACAGCCAGAACTCATTCATAAGTACTGCACCATCACACCCACGTTTAATGAAATGTTCAGTTAACAAGGACTACCTCTAGCTTGACTAAAAACCCTGACATTGTAATACATGTGTTCAATTGTTTAAAATTTCTGCTTTCTCTTTACAGCTAATTAGCATACTCTCCCTTTTGGACTGACACAATTTGTTCTAATTTCTATTCAATGTAATAAAGTCAATCCATTGCAAATGTAATAATCCACCAGAATAAAGATGAGCTCCACATGATTCCCTATAGAGAGAAATGTCTTGCTTCCTATCTTCAAAGAAAAAATATTAATTGCACTATAAATAATGCACATTGTTTTTTGTTTTTTAACCTTGGCCTCTCCTCCAATTTTAAAGCAGTAACACAAACTTATATTTTAAACTTATTTAAAGATTTATCATGCATTTGCTTCAAATATATATACTGAAACATATTAAGTAGATATAATTGTTGATCAAATATGGAGTAAATAATTCCCTTTAATACTCAACTTCGGTACTTATAATCTTACAAGTATATAGCATTACTTCAAAGTAAGATACTTATGGATATTAAATTATAAATTACAAAAAAGCACCTCTCTTTTTTTATGACCTATGGAATGTTGAAGGTAGCACTGGAGATGGGAAGATGGAGGAAAAGGGAGAGGAAAAATTAGATATTAGGCAAGAAGTGGCTATTGGTCTTCTTAAGACCCAATATATTTATAGTATAATGGAAAGAAGATGATCACTTCAAGGTTAAAAAACTCTCCTGAAGTATATGTCTTCTCATTCAAAAGCAGAGTGAAAGAAAATTGAAGAACACTTTACAGTTGCCACTTTCTAGAACTTTAGGTTATTCATATCCTCTACTCCAACAAATACTACAGATCTTGCTGGACATAGCCTCTTTTCTGCTATAATAGCTTCTGTTTGAAAATTAGCTCATAATTAATTTACCTGCTTTAAAATAAAAAAAGGGATTCATTTACTGTCAGAACCTTCAATCTTTATAAAAGTGCAAACCAAAGTTAACACCATACATACGGCAAGTTGCTTGGGTAGACTTTCAGCAATGCGACTCAATAAAGTTTTAGTTGGTTTCTCAGCACAGAGCAAGACAAGGTTGACATTTCGGTCCCCCCGAAGAAGCAAACCTTTAGCCAATACTCCTACTCGTAGGACTCCTTTCAAAGCTCTGCAAAAAAAAATTAAGCTTCCATTAGAAGAAAAGTATAACTTATTTTCATTGTCATTCTAGTTTAAGAAAATATTCATATAGCAAGCAATAAAGGTCCAGTAGGTATCATATTTTTGATCAGGGTAGGCAACATTTTTTGCATCATATTTTATGTGATATGTTAAGGTCCACATTCTAAAACTGGACATGACAGAGAATTAGTGAGCTAGATTAAGAGATGTGGAAAGGAAAAAACAGAAAGACATCTATTACTGAATGCATTAAATAATAACTTTAAAATAAATCTTGTCTTCAGGAATAGTCTGCCTGATACTGCCTGAAATCCAAATATAAGGCATTATAGACAAGATAGCACTCATATTTTTGCTCCCATATACATTGTTTCTTAAAATGGAAGATATTATTCAGAACCATACATAACAAATACAACATATTTTACCAAGAAATGGGACATTTGAAAAGGTGAGGAAAATATAATTTAAAACAATATTTCAAAATAATTTAAAATGTAACCTATTGAGTTAATCCATCTTAAATTGTTATCACTCTAAATATTTAATTTGTCAATTATTTCTTGCTTTCAATTCATTATTTCTTTCAATTAATGCTTAAAAATATTATACAATATTTTTGCTTCCAGGTGGCATGCTGATGAAATTTAGCCCCATGTGAGCAACAACTCTCTTTTGAAGTTATTCAAATTGTTGGATTTTATTGCATGGCAGTAAATTCCATAGTTTAATTACAGTATATGATGTATGAAAGAATACCTTTATTTTTCGGATGCAAAAAGCTTGACTTTGAAACTAAGAGGAATCAATCAATAAAGAGGTGAATGACAAGGTAGATATTTTTGGCATTGTTCTTCTACATTAGTCCGGTGACAAAACATCGAACAAGGAAACATATGCCAAACTGTTTTTAGATTGCAAATATCTACTGCACTGCTGGGATCACTTTTTATCTGATCAAGAGAATTGCAGATGAAAGACAAGGAGGTCCTTCCTGGCGGTTTGTCCAAGAAAAAAAATGTTCCACTAGCATTAGCCCTTGTGTTATCACAGCAACTGGAACTGGAATTTCTGTTGCTAAGTGATGAAGTTGTGAAGCATGATGTCACAAGACCATATTGCTTAGCAACAGCACAGTCCTTGCTGTTGTAATCCCCAGGATCAAGTTGTAAGCATTTAGCATGTCAGCCCTCCCAGGTAAACCAGACAGGAAACATGACTAGTTGAGCTAATTTCACCATATTGTAAGGTTACATTAATAGAATGTTGTAAGTCTGAAGGTAACACTTTCCTACCATCATTTTAAACTGCTTGATCAATTAGGACAAATCCTTCCTAAATTTCTTCTCTGACCATTAAGCCACTGTGGCTCAATCCTATCTGATTGTTTCAGAGGCAGCATCTGTTACCCTTGTCACCCAAGGTCATCCACACATTTCATTATACAGGAAGGAGTCCCAGGCAAAAAGGCTGATAGGCAATTGGGTGCATGGTGTGTGGAGTACTGTGGATAGGTGCTCAGAAGATTGGGGTGATGGGGGTACCACAGGGTGATCAGGGATACTACAAATAAGCACTCTGGAAGATGGACAGGTGAAAAAAACAGTAAGATCGAGTGCAATTTTCAACTTCCTTCTAGCTTCCCCATTGACTTTGCTTGAGGGAAGCTGGCAGGGAATACTGCTTGTAATTATAAGCATGTTACTCTCTATCTGGATTGTGCTCATGTGTGTGTAGTTGATGCTGCCGTAGCTGCAACTTCATAGATCAGCCACAATTCCCCTTTGGTCAGTGCTGTCATAATTTTGAATGGTTGCTGAATGAACAGTCCTAACCTACACTCTGACCCCAGAAACCAAGATGTTTAGTCACAGGCCTTGGAATAGTAAACAAGAATCAGGACAGCAGGCTCAGAATAAGATCTGAATGATGTTGTGATCTCACACAAATATGGTTCTGTTTTATATTATCTGGCATGCTCAACATGGCTGATAGTAACTTTCAAAATAAAAGAAATGATTATACTGAATGATTAAGAAAAACAAACCTGTCTTTATTGCCTTCTTTTTTATCATCTCCTTCCTTTGCCTTGTTTTTCTCATTATCAGTCATGTTATCTGATACAAGTTTCAAAGCACGTTCAGTGATAGAAACTATCTTTTGGACTGCCTGGAGTTCCTCCTCAGTTGGATAGATAGCTGCATGTTTGGTCATCACATAACGGTCATCGGAGGAGTCAGGTCGACGTAATGGCTACAAAGACAAATTAATTCTTAAGTTCAGTTAGTTTCCCAAATAGTTGTGCTTTACTACTTTTGAATATCTGCTATTCCCTTCAAATATTGTCTTGCTCTTCAGAAGAACAGATCAAGAAGGCTTGTATAGTCTTAAAAATAGTTGGTGTAAGTCTTCCACATAAACCATAATGTGACTGAATAACTGGAATTAGATTCTAGTTTAAAACAAAAACAAAAAACAAAATTAAAGAGTTAGAGCTTATTTCTTCTTTGGATATATTTTTGGTGTAAATGAAAGAAAAATCAAGCTTAAGTTCTACTTATTTCAAGCCGGTAGCCTACATTTCAAGTGATTGTGGTAACAACTATAACAGGAGAAAATTTAATTATGTCAGTCTAATTTTATTTGTGAAATGCTTGTACTTCTAATTAAGATAGTCTATGAATAGAGCTTTACTTTAGGTGGCAACACCAACCAACCATGGCTCACCCTAGAAAAGCTGAACAGGATTAGCCTTGGCTAACTGCATAGGAGATCAAAAGGAAATCCAAGGTCTGAGAACACAAAGACACTGAAAAACATCTGTAACAAAGGAAAAGCAAGCTACTTTCACATTGTGAAAACGAACTGGACATTTATATGTAATCAATCTTGACTTGACAGAAACCTTTAAAAAAATCTATACAATAGATGAGGTTTTGATAGATGAAAAGTGTCATGCCCGTTAGAATCTGACTCCAAGGGAGAGGAGGAACAGCCAACAGGGAGTGGGAGTGTGGCTCTGGAGGTTGTGGAGGAAACTGGGTAAGGGCACAGGCCGACTGGGCATTCAGAGGAAGACCCAGGCCCATTCCCTCTTTATCTTAGGGCACGCAGGGAGGAACAGATAAGGAAGAAATGTGAATGGCATGGTCTACGGGGGAGGAAAGGGCCTTGATCCCCTTCATGGGCTGCAGAAGTGAGGGCTGTTTAACAGGACAAACTGCGCATGAGCCAGTGCTGGAAGCAAAGCATGAAAATATTTCTAGTCTGTCAGTTCTCATCTAAGTTCTGGCTTTTGATATCTGTGGACATCTTCAAGCCCTTATCCTGCCTTGTCTCATTAATTTTTCAGTTCTTTGTTGTTGTTGTTTTTCTATTTATAATTTATATGTATTTTGAGTTTGAATGGAAGTTCTTCCTTTTCGCAACTGTTTGTGGGGGAGTTTTTTCTCCAGTCAATAATAATTGGACCTTTAAAGCCAAGTTGAAGGAATTAAAGGGACTTCACCTATTTGGTGACTTTGTTGCTTTTGTATCCCACCCTGGATCATCACAAAAAGTCTATTACTAAATGTTCAGTGTGTTTTGTAAGTTGAATCTATACCTGTCAGAGTTTGACAACAATGAGTTCAAAGGAGCTCAGATGTAAACATATGATAGGAATCATTCTACAAAAACATTTTCAAATTGGCAATCTTCATTTTTACAAAACAGTTTCTTACAAATGAATTGTAATCTGTTAATTTACCAGAAGATTACTGTTTAATATTTTTGCCTGTACAAAACTATGTGCCAGTAAACTAGTCATAGGGCAATTAAGATCAATTTAAAGACAATTAAGCGTATTGAAGTTGTGGAATAAATCAGTCACCATGCTATCAAATAATGAAGATTTAGCACAATTTTAATACATTTACAATACATTGGTTTGTGAGGATAAGATTTCAGAGTGGAAGACCTAGTTTGGCATCGGGCTAGAAATTGAGTTCTAGTCCTGCCTCAGGCAAAAAACCAGCTGGATGACCTTGGGCCAGTCACTGACTCTCTGTGCTAGGAAGGAAGTAGTGGGAAACCACTAAAATCTTGGCAAGAAAACTGCAAAGAGTAGTTCATGCAGAAATCAGCACTGATTCAAAGGCACATGTGTGTGTGTGTGTGTGTGCGCACATCTACATACATCACTGACATAAAAGATGAATTCAGAATTAGATAAAAGTTTGATAGCCAAGCTGCAGTGCATTCTGAATCTCCCTCTCTTCAATGTCTGTGATAGAGTGAAGGAAACAGACAAAACTGATAGTTTTCATTAATGAACCATTATAACCAAATTGATTCCTAGCAAATATTATGTCTGTTATGGATACTGTATAAGCAATTACTTGAGGCATAGTATTGATTTTATTTGAAGTATATAGACAGGGGTTATTCTAAAGCAGGGGTTGGCAACCTGCGGCTCTGGAGCCGCATCCCTCTGCTGCAGAGAGAAGCGGGCAATGCTGCTGCTGTTGCCACCTGCATGGCCTGCCTGTTGCTCTTGCAGCGCCTTGCGCAGGACAGTGAAATTTAGCATGCTTCACAATGGGGGAGACGGGGTCCCTTCCTCCTCCTGGAGCTCATTATGACACAGAGCCACAATGTGATCTTGCCCCACTCGCCCGGCAACAGCAGCAGCCGCGACACGGATAGGGCCAGAGTCTCAGGGTCAAGAGCAGGTCATGCGTCTCCCTGAGAGATTGAGGCACAGCCAGCACCAACAAAGGCCAGAAGTAGCCGCCCGCCATGTCCTGCTGCAGTCTGTCGGGCAGAAAGACCCAGCTAGAGATGAGGTGCTGGAGAGACAGAGCAAGAGAAAGACACACACACACACACAGAGAAGAGATAGACCAGGGGGCGAGGAGAGATATGAACAACAGACCCGTCAGGTGTGGCAAGAGGTGGCTGAGAGGGGCAAATAATTTAACAACTGGCTGGGTAGGTGTGGCTGGGGGGGTCATGTGACCGGGTGGGAGGAAGTGATGTCAAGTTGGCCACAGCCATCCAGTCACACTGGTTGTTAAATTATTGGCTCCCCGTGTTTTCTTTTCTGTGGAAAATGGGTTCAAATGGCTCTTTGAGTGTTTAAGGTTGCAGACCCCTGTTCTAACGGATTTACATTCTTTGCGAATTGAACTCCTGGATCTTTGCACTTAAATTACTATTCAATGCATCAACTAAATGAGGTCCTGGAACTCAGCAGTGGCAAAATGCAATATCTGTCTCTCTGTACACTCTGAGGAAAAGTGGATTTTATAATAGCATTCTGATAGTTGTATATACAAGCAATTTAAGTGGTTGCAGCAAGCTACTAAACTACCTTGATCTGTTCTCATGAGCCAGAACAAAATACAGTTGAAGTGTTACAAAAGTTAGGCACTATTACATAGTAATGCTTCTTTGCTAAAGTAAGCATTTATGTAACATTTGTTCAAAGATCCTCCAATAAGAAACAATTTAAAACAAATGCAGAACAGTTATACAAAGAGTTGGTATCAAACATGTTGAGTTTTAAGTAAATAAATACTCACAGTTGGTCCCTGTGGCTGTGGTGGCATTCCTGGTCTAACACCAAGTAATCCAAGAGGGCCTGGAGGACCATGGGGATATCCTCCATCAGGTATTCTACGACGATCGTCCCAGTGATGCTGCTCATCTTCCATCCTCCTCCAGTACATGTCTTCCTCATAGCGTCTGAAGTATACAAACCAAATCTCAATATATCAACTGTATATGACTCTGTGTGTGTGTGTGTACACCTAACTATGAAGGATTCTTTCTTTTTGAAAAGAAGAGATTCTTATCAGTTCAATATGATCCATGAAGGATTCCTTCACACACAAAAATTATACATGTTCAAATGAGTATAAATCTTGAAAATCTAGCTGGGATATTACCTCATTTCCATTCTCCATCGTTCTTCTTCTTCACGCCTTCTCCAATATTCTTCTTTTTGCATTTGTTTTCTCATCTTTTCTTCTTGTATCTTTCTTGCCCGAATGCTAGGTTTCACTTCTACTTGTAAGTCTGGATTTACTTTTTTCTGTTTTAAATGTGAAGATTTTGAATACATTTATCTAAGACTACTTTGTTTTTGTGCATAGAGTGATAGATACGATTCAATATGATGTACCATCCTACCTACTTTTGTGGCTTTAGAGTAAAAAATATAGTTTATTCTAAATCCTAATTCTATATAGTACAATATGCCATATTTTGAATGTATTTCATTAAAATAATCCTAGTCAAAATATTCTAAAGGGGCTATTTTGTTTTAAGCTTATATGAAGTTTTGTTTGTTTTGTTCTGAATATGCCCTAGAAAGCTTCTATATTAGAAATAAAAAACATTTCTAAGAAATTAGCAATAAAAATGCTTAGATTTTTGAATGAATTACATTTCATGATTAAATAATTTCTTCTTAGATGCTGCCCACCCTCCTGTCTTTCAGAACTATTGATATCTCACTGTAATAATCTTGTATTGTTAAAGAGTAAATAAAAACTGAATATGCATCAGTTTGTAATGATAGCAAGTATTTGAAACAAAGGATGCTATTTCAAGTTGCTGGTTCTAAAGTCTACTTGTATGAAGTCTTACAATATACAGCAAAACATATTTTCAATTAATGTGCATGTATTCTGAAAACATAATACAAATCAATCTCTATTATGTAAGGCTTCTACAATTCCTATATTTATTTATAATCTCCATAGTAGACTTTCACCTTATATTGTAACCGATGTCGCCTTCCTTTTAAATGCATCTCCTTAGCATTAGGATCATTAAAGCTACATTCACAAAGTTTGCAATGGAAACGAATCACTTTTCCTTCATCATTCCGAACCTTTGCAAAAAAGAAAATGTAGTTATCAGCTGCAGTTATCAGCTACAGCAACTTCTTATCATGAGATAACAAGCCTGAATCAAACATTTTCAAGGTAACAATAGAGTTCAAGGACCCCCTACTAGCCCAGAAGGGAGAAATCTATCAACACAAAACTGTCTTCCTCTGCAAAATACAAAAAGCATTTCTACTTTTTTAATCAGTCTGTTTAATAATATACATCAATCTTCAGTCTGCTGAATGATATAGGGCCAGTAGCACTTTCCAGGTAAGGTAATTTGATTCCTCTGTTATAGATTTTGTTGCTTTTTAAGGCGGAATTCAATGTAAATTATCCAGAATCATCCTTTCAAGTAATATAGAAATAACACAATTCAGCTGGGGTTTTTTTGTTCCTAACAACAGAGACACTTTAACTTATGCTAACCCATTTCTATCAATACAACTTTGAATGATGGCAGTTATTTAAGAAACCTAAATGGCAAACTAGTTTCTTTTTCCTGTCTTAATGTTAATATTCAATTACACTAAACAGATACAAATGCAGCAGAGTAATATTTCTGACACATTAATGTAAAATGCAACTATTACCACAAATGTGAACGATACGAAAATATTACTGTATCTGTACTGTACAATTTAAGAACAAAAATCTATTACTAGACTGTCTAACATTGCACCATTTTTCAATTTTAAAAGTCAAAAACTCTACCATATTTCAGTATATACCGTGTTTCCCCAAAAAGAAGACCCAATCTTATTTTCTTTTGACTCCTGAAAAAACGGCTAGGGCTTTTTTTGGGGTCTATTACTGACTCACTTCGCAGTGGTGGCACCGACAGCTGCACCCAGCAGGAGCCCACTGCTGGCCCACTTCTTCTGAGGCCACTCTCATGTGTTGCTCCCAGCCTCTGTTTTGCTGTCAAAGCCTTCGGAAAGCCCTCTGCAGCTGAAAAATGGACTCCGGATTGACGCGCGCAGTGCCCCTGGCTTCCATTTCACCTTCAGAGGCTTTTCAGAAGGCATGTGTAGCTGATAAAAGAGCTCCGGATCGATCGGAAGCTCTGGTATCAGCTGCAGAGCACTTTCCGGAAGCCTTTGACAGCAAAACAGAGGCCAGGGGCAACATGTGCGTCAATCCGGACCTTGTTTCTTGTTTGCAGAGGGCTTTCTGGAAGCCTCTCACGGTGAAACAGAGGCCAGGGGCAACACGCACAGGTGGTCACAGAAGTGGGCCTGCAAGGTGAGGCAGGTGTCGGGGTGCGCGAGGCCTGGTAAGTAGGACAATTCAACCCCCCCATCCTACCTTAATTTTTACCTGTGTGCCTCACCCCACCCCCTGCATCCCGGGGTGGGTGAGGTCTTAATTAGGGCTAAATTTTTTTTTTGGGGGGGGGGGGGGTAGGGCTTAATTTTAGTGCATGTGTTTAAAAACATGATAGGGCTTCTTTTCAGGGTGGGTTATGTTTTTGTGGAAACACGGTATACCAATGCATGTTGCCATGCATATGAATTCTGATTATTCAATTTTGAAAAATGCTCTGTATGTTAATCTTAAATTGCTAAGAATTCTTTTCTCAAATGCCAAATGCATTACAACTTATTTTTATGAAACTAGATCCAAATAAATAGGTGAAATTTAAGTAACAGTCAATAATAGCTCAGCTTTAAATATTATGATTCTGTAATTTCAATTCTGCAAATTTTAACACATTTATGCTAGCTAATATACCTTTGCTTAGCTTTGCTATGTGATATATCTGGATTTAATCAATATAGTTTTCACAATATTACCTCTTCTACATAGTCATGACCAACAGGTTGGACCTCGCTTTGCAAAGCAGCAAGAGATGTAGAAGTTACAGGTTCAGCAGAGGAATCTGGTTTAGCTTCCTGCATTTGCACTGTGGCAATAGGGGTAGTCTTGATATTTTCTACAGCTTTCATTTCATCCGCTTTGTTTCCTGTTGTCTGTAATTTATTGCCACCTAATATAAATTAGTATAAAAGGAAAATGACCATCACCTACAATAATCCTTCCTATAGTGCTTGTTTGCTTGGGTTGCCCTACAACATAGAAACTTGCATTCTGATTGTTCATTCTTAACTAGTTTTGTGCTTTTATACATTTATTCCAAATTATTTAAAGACTAAAAATTCATATATTTAAAAAATACAATAAAATAAATAAAAGAGTTGTTCAAACATCATTTATATCTATGTCAAGTGCTGCCCAAATGACACACATGAAGTCCATTACTCTGGAATCTCTTTTCTTGGCTGAGGATTACAACAGTTCTCATCAGTTCTATGGATTGAACAGCCTTCTGGAACTTGGTGCCCTCCAAATGTATAGCTTTATAAAGTTCTCGGCAATAGCCACATTGGCTGTGGAATTTTGGGGAAATTAATAAATAAGGGATGTAGATGAATAATTAAACCTTAAACAGTTCTACTGGGTTCTATCAGGACCTTGGAGAGCTCACTGCAGAGATGTAGAGGCTGGATCAACCCTCAAGGAGAGCAGTTATGAAGAGGACCCCGTGATCTTTAAGATCCATTGCTAATTACACATTCTAAACTTAACAAGACTGTAGAATTTAAAAAGTAAAATTAAAGTTGAGACTCCTACATAACTAAGACATATTAAGAAACTTTAGAAAGGTCAACTTTTAAGGCTATTAAATCTGGCATTTAATTAACATTTCAACACTTAATTAGCAATTTTGAAAATTATCAAGATTTCTGGAAAAGATATGAATGGAAAATATCTGTCCAATTAAAGAACTTCATTCAAAAATTCAACCACTAGCAGTTAAAAACAAAAACGATCTGTCTGCCTATTCAATCATGTCCGATTCTCAGAGACTGCCCGGATAAGTCCCTTCATGATTTTTCAGAAGTGGATTATCATTGCCTCGTTCCTAAGACTGAGAGAAAGTGACAGGCCCAAGGTCACCAAGCTGGTTTATGCCCAAGGCGGCATTAGAACTCATGATCTCCCAGTTTCTAGCCTGCTACCTTAACTCCCCTAAAACCAAAATGGTTCTCATATAAAATGTACTGCAATTTTATAGATACATATAAATGAATGTATAGTGTTAATATTTTTATAAATTTAACAATAAAGACCTCTATACTTGCCAACAAAGTTAATTTTGGGTGTAGATATCTTTTTTACAGCAATGTTAGTTGGAACTATTGTAGTTTTGTTGTTTGATGTTGTACTAAGTAGCACATTGGCAGAAGGAGTAAGGATTTTCACTGCCAAAGATGTAACGGAAGAATTCACAGTGTTGCTGCTAGTTGCGATATTTGAAGATACAGCTGCTGGCTTAGAAGATGATGTTGCTGATGTAGCCTGGGTGACAACATTTGGTTCAGTTGAAGGAATGGGTTTGCCAAGTTTAGTATGCAGCTTAACCACCTAAAACCAGTAATAAATAAAGTTAATAGATTATTTAACAGAAACGATAAACATGCACGGCTTATAGATTTATATTGCTAAATATGTAAAGTTGACTTAAAAAGTCTATCAAAAAAGAATTAAGAAGGGAAAAGGCCTACTTTTTGGTGTTTAGCTCCGCGAATATGAGCAGCATAAGCATCAGCTCCTGTGCAGGACACATCACAGAGCTCACAACGCAACTGGTTCTGAGTCCCACGAGAAGAAGCACTGTTACTAGTGGTGTTCTGAGATACTTTCAATGCTGCTTCTTTTTTTTTATGCTTCTGACCCTCCAAATGTTCTTTATAAGTCTAAAATATAAAACAAAAGAGATTAGTACATTTGTTATATTATCCCAAGTTTTATGTAAACAAGATGAGGCAATTCTTAGGTTTGCTTTTGAAAGGGTACAAAATTAGTATTATTATGTCATGATTTTTAATCTCCAAACTTGCTGAAATGTTCTAAAAAGAATTGCTGTTGTTCATGTAATTTCATTAGACAAGTTTGGATTTACATCTTATAGCAGGTAACCACCCGATCACTTAAGCTGGCAACATTAGCAATTGTTATTGTGAGAATGTGCCTATCCTAACCTTCATCAGAATGATAAAATTTGATTCCTAATAGCCTATATATCTGTAGTAAAACAGATTACTCATAGTTTTGTACAGTTTTATACATAGACACAAAAGCCAGTTTGATGTAGCAAAGGCATTAGGCTAGAAACTGGGGAACTGTGAGTTCTAGTTCCATCTTAAGTACAAAGCCAGCTGGGTGACCTTGGGCCAGTAATTTTCTCCCAGCTCTAGGAAGGAGCAAAGGACAAACCACTGCTGAAAAACCTTGCCCAAAAAACCCTGCAGGAGTTTATCTGAACATCAGACATGACTGAATGGAATTTACATCGAGATGCAACTTAGGAGAAGTTTGAAAGACTCCTGCACCTACTTTGCATGAATACTTGGATGGGCTTGGATACTTCTCTATTATAGAAAAAGCACTGTCATGCAAATTCCAGTCTTTCTGTTTCTTATTGTGGAAGAGGGCGCCTGGCAGTGAGATATACCAGAATAGTGCCACTAGAAAGCACCCATTCAATTAGTATCACTGAATATAGACTGACTTCAGGTTTATGGAAAGAAAATCTCTGTCCAAAATTACACCTTTGCCAAATGATATGAAATTATTTTTCTATCTGTTGATTAGGAACACAAGATATTGTAAAGTCTGAAGGCAGGTTCAGGTGGCTCTCCTTTTCTGGGGAGGGAAAGCTTATCAGTAGAGATAGGTCAACCAAGCATAAATATGCATCCAATGAGATGTGAAATGGGCCAAAAGTTAAGTGCTATCTTTGATGGCATTCTATAATGGAGTATAAGATTTCCATAAAACCCTGGTGTGTATCATAACATTTTTGTTGTTCTGGGCAATTATAAAGACAAGGCAATTATATAAGGCAATTATAAAGACAATTGATAGAAATCTTAATATTTGTTTGAAGGTGGCATGTAGATAATTTGGAGCACATGCTGTATGTGGAAGTTTGTATTCTTGATCTCTAGCAGCAAAAAGAGAAAATGGAAATCTTGATGCAAGATATGTATGACCATTTATGCTCAAGTTTCCTATGCATTACTGATAAGCCCTTTCCTTTAATTTCAGTTTCAATTAAATGTGCTTCAATGCCTCTTTAAGCAGATTCTTCTGTTTAAACAAGCCTGTGATTACAAGCTGAGTGCATGTTTCGGTTTTTTATAAAAGTTAAGTCCTAGTTGCAATATCCAAGGACACTGTTCTAGCAAGAAATTAGATACATCTGACATCTGCTATAAAGAACACAACTTTGGCCAGTTTATTTATCTTCTCTTGCTTCCTTTAGTTCTGAAATATAAACCAGAGAAGCTGCTTTGAACAAGATACAGTGGTTAAAGGAGTCTGGAAACCAATCAAAACTATAAACCTGCAGTACTTTGTCATGCAATGAAATCAGAGCTTAATCTAAGTTTTAATAGCAGATTCTGCTTAAACAAAAGCATTCCAGAATAGTGTGCATTTTGTTCTGCATATCAACAAGTCTCATGGTGTAGATGAAGCAAGCTTGATGAAGTTGTTCAGATTATGTGAGAAACGCCTTGAATACAATTACTATTTGTACTAAAGAGAAAATTTGTAATTTATTGCAACTGAAAGAGCCCTGAAGACTCTAACTTCTTTAACCTCCTTGAATACTTCCAATATATAGTTTCATTTAAAGTTCAGTGAAAAAAAAGTTACTGATACCTGTGGTCCAGCACAGCTGATCTTACAAACATCACAATAGTGGATCTGTGGTGGTTTAGGAGGCTGTTTTGGTTTCAGTTGTTTATTTTGGAATGGTGCCTTTTTAGTAAAGGTGGTCCCTGTCCAGGCAGCTGTTGCAGCGGCAGCCGCTGCCGCCGCCGCTACTTGTTTTTGCTGCTGCTGCTGCTGTTGATAGTAAGATGATGCAGCTGAATACACTGCAGCTTCATAACCCGAGTAAGATGTACCTTTAAACAACAGAAAATTCAGGTCACATTTGTGAGGGATACAACCCACAATTCATCTTTTAAGGAGGGTTTCAGAATTAACATAGCATTTGTTAAGATAGGTTTCATCTTTAAAAGAGTGTTTCAACATGAATATAGTACAAAAAGATCGGTAATTTATTTATCAAATTTGTAAGCCACCTGACTCTCAATGACCTTGGGTCACTCATAACAACTAAGACAAGGGGAATAACTGATACTGCATATAGGCAAGCTACTTTACAACAGGGCAGAGAGGAGTGACTTGCACTATAATACAAAATCAATAACATCTACAACATAATAGCATCCAGAGCATCAGTTGCTGCTCTCAATCTGAACATCTTCCAAATATAGACTTTATTTCTTGGAATTCTGCAGACATTTCTGAGAAAACTGAGTTGAACTCTATACAACTAGACAATTTACTGTTACTCTTGAGATAGGATGGGAAGGGGTAATTCTGAAGGATTAAAGATTACAATTTGTCTGTTCCATCCTTATATATTGACCTCCTATTATCCTGTTTCCAGCACTGTTTCATTCAGGAATTTTCACATCATTATGTGTACCAGTATAACTTTTAACAGATAGACATGCCATATTTGGTAAGGCAATCTGAAATTGGCTTGTTTTTACCAAGTCATATCAGGGCCAAAACTAATCTAAAAGTTGCAATCCCATAATTATCTCAAAAGTAGCCCTGCCACAATCCAACTCACTTTTTAATAACTATGCACAGGATTAAGCTGCTTAATATAAATATTCCAATGTAATTTGAATGTAAAATCTAGGTTTTTTACAAAAGTCAGAAATAGTAGAACCTCTGGTCACAAACACTATGACCATGACCAAATTGGGTTCCAACCAAAAAATTCACATTTTTTTTTTCCACAGGCAATTTCCCCTTCTGCACCATTTTTTTTTTGTAAGTGCCAAATTTCCAAAATTAAGTTCAAGTCACGACCAAAGTTATGAAATGAATTATGGTCGTGACCAGAGGTTCTATTGTATGTCAATGCTATATTTTTATAGCTCTGACGTCTCCATTATATACACCTGACAAATCATTTCTGTCCTGTTTAAGCGTTACTCACCGGAATATGTAACTGCTGTTGTACTATACGTGGCACTTTGGGTATATGAGGGAACCACAGTCGCTGCAGCAGCAACAGGTTGCACAGTGGAAGATACTGGATATATAGAGAACGTAGTAGTAGCTGGACTCGGAGTGGCTGGTTTTATGGCTGTTACCTGTCGAGTTTGCTGGGCTTGAGTGTACTGAGTAGCTCCTTGGCTGTAACCAGCCTTTGGAGCTAGGTAAGAGCAGGAAAAAAATTACACATTAAAATTAAGAATTATCCAAGCTGTAATATTAAAAAGCAATTTCCTTTTTTATCTTATTTTATTAACATAACAATAAGAGTACAAATCCTACCCTATCTTTAAGTTCCAATTAATATATATTTTATAACATTTTAATTTAAGAGCACACCTTTCAGAAAAAGAAATTCCCTGCTACAAAGTAGCACAGGCACAACTGCAGAAAAGGCTGATGTCCTGTGGTTTAAAAGTTTGCATGGCTGAAGATTTTATTGTACTGTACTTGTCAATCAGATCCCAAAATATCCAAGAAACAATATAAAGTTTGTAACTAGTACTTTTTAATATATCTTACTTAATAGTTAACCTATTTGCAGTAACATTTTTTGTTTAGCAAAGCATATAATTTGATTATACTGACTTAAGGTTAGGATGACATATTAGTTTTATTAATAAACTTGAATCCTCTGAAAATTATCAGCACAGCACTACACTAATGAACTGATCTGCTGAAAAAGACTGAATGAACTACTTTGGTCATAATATATCTTAAATTCACTCAAGTGTCAATTAAGAGACTCCTAACTATTCCTCCTGAAAACATGAACATGTGAATGCTTACCACTTTCCGGGATATGCGCTCTGCCTAAGGAAGTTACAAACTTAATTTATGGAAATTTTAAAGTAGTAAAAAGTGGTCTAGGACTGTGCATTCGAACTGCTCTTTCTCTCGAGGAAGGCATAAATTATTACTTTGGTTCTGAGAATCTTTAGATTTTTTAAAATACTAACATAACTCTAATGTGACTGTTGCCATTTCAGCAACAACACACCTTTCAGCACTAGGGAAAGTGAAATGACCAGATACAACAGTGCTGATGTCCTCTTGGTCACTTCTACCAAGCAATGTCATCTGATGGGACCCAGGAAGTGTCCTTACTCCTTCACAGTTCCCACCCAGTGGAAGAGGCTTACCCCTGAGATTTAGATGATGCTGACCCTACTGGCCTTTTGTAAGATTCTTAAAATCTGGCTGCTCACTTGGGCACTAGGAGAAAGTTAAGTAAGCTCATTTCTAAAGGAGGAGGATAGCATACCGATTAGCATCCTGCTAATTTGTATTGCTCCTTTGACATGCACTTT
This sequence comes from Notechis scutatus, assembly GCF_049901735.1. NCBI lineage: Eukaryota > Metazoa > Chordata > Lepidosauria > Squamata > Elapidae > Notechis > Notechis scutatus. The sequence goes on along the minus strand of NC_142010.1, from coordinate 249,718,548 downwards.
TAATGATTGTTTTTGTTTGTACATGGCTCAGAGTCATCATGAGTTATATGGCTATACAAGGTGATGAAATCAATGAATAACTGAACCACTAAAACTTCTATTATTATAGACATGATGGCGCAGTGGTTAGAATAAAGTATTGCAGGCTAATTCTGTTGACTGCCAGCAGTTTGATTCTCAGCAGTTCAAGATTGACTCGGCCTTCCAAGGTTGGTAAAACAACGACCCAGATTGTTGGGGACAATATGCTGACTCTGTAAACTGCTTAGGGAAGGCTGTAAAGCACTGTGAAGTCTGTGCCATTGCTATTTGTCACATTTGTTAAGGCTACCCAATTCCCAAAAACTCTAAGTGCTTACAAAATATCAAATATATAATTAAAATATAGCTAAAATATAACAAAACCAAGCATAACTATCCAGAAAAGCCAACAATGTAATATTTTTAAAAATGACAAAGGCTTCACAGGTGTCCTAATCCCAGACTTATGCCCAAAGAGGTTAAGAAAGGAATTAGACACAGTCCCAAATCCCTGCAATAAACTATTATTTGGTTTTTAGAATGTTTAGACTTTTTAAAATTATAAGATAAAAACAAAAGGATTTGAAACTCACCTGTTTGATAATATGATTCAGCCACAGAAGGCTGTGGTTGGGCAGCAGCTGCCACTGCAGTCGCAGTTGGCTGCTGATAATATTGCTTGCTGTCATAAGCTACAGCTGGAGCAGTAGATCTAACATAAGAATAGGAGTCCTGAAGAAATATACAGGGGAAAAATGAAGACCCTGTATGTGGATTTCAGTTGTAAAGAAAATTAACTGCCATAATGGAATTTACATGAGGGAATCTTTACAGGCTCATGTGCTTCCTAAAAAAATACTTCTAAGGTTTGTGAAACTCTCCTAAAACTTCCTAAAACAGGAGGTTTTCCCTTTTGGAATGAACTTCGAATCCAAGACTAAATTTGGTTACTTTTCTTCTTTCAACTATTTTCCAACCCAATTTTATGCTTTAAAAACACAAGTAAACCATTGCTTTTTAAATAATTTAAGGATTATCCAGAGAGAAGGATAAGATGTCCTTGTATAAAATTTAAATTACATTAATTATCCTAGGATTTAAGCCATGGATTACTACTGAATCATTTTTATTATTTTAATCAATGTTTACTGCATAATCAATGCTGATTATGCAGTAAAGGTTCAGAACTTTTGAGAAAGCATACATTTCCTGAAAATATTAGACAAGGTAAATATAAGACTGAGTTCAAGATCTGGTAATGATATACTTCACTTCAACATTAATTCCCATTAAGACTGCTTAATACCAATCTTTCAATATTTTAAGCTACAAATTGAAATAATTGGTTAAAGTTTTGAAGGACATAATCAAACTTTTCGAGAATTATGTTTACTCTGTAAAAAGTCATTTCCCCCAAATTATATTTTTTCTTAATACACGAAGTTGCAACAGCTAGAACTTTAATATTGAACAAAAATAAGGGGAATACTAGGACAAATCTATACAAAACGTTTAAAAATCTTAACAATAGTGAGAATAAGCGACATACAAAATTTGTATCGATATATAATACAACTTTTCTCTGCTATAAAGTTTATATGCTCAAAAAAGATATTCTGAGGTTTATGTTTTTTAGTTACTTATTTAGAAATGTACGATATGCAAATTCCCAGGTAAATCTATATTACATATTTAACCATTAAATTAAAAAAGATATGAGGCTGAGAACTGACTCAAATTATATTGGATTCAGCAATGTGTAATTTGTTCCTTGTATTAAATTTTCCATGGTTTAATTTTGAGAAGTTCTTTAACGTTATACATTCAAAGAAAAAAACAGAGCTTTTCATTTTATTCCATACTTATCCAATTGCCCATTTTTAATAAGGAAAAACTGTTTTGATGTATATATTACACTAAGCCATGATATATTTTGTTTGGGCTTTGTACATTTTATGAATTTACCCACTGAAATTATAAAATACAGCACTATAGTTTAATATATAGTACAAATACAATTCTTGGTTAGGCAGTGTTGGACTTCAGAGTTTAGTGACTGTGGACTAGAGAACAGATTTCCTGACATTTCTATAGAAGACACCAGTCCTCATCAGAAATCATCTTGGTTAAAGATCAATCAGAAGTCAGGACACCTGGCTATAAAGATAGGAGTCCAATCAGTTCCTACTTCAGTAGCCTATGGTTCGTATAATAGACCATCTTACTTGTAAAGATTGCAGCCACAGTTGCTGGTAAAACATCAGGAAATCTGTTGTCTAGGCTACTAAATCTGAAGCCTGGTCACTAAATCTGAAGCCAAATACTGCCCCAAACAGGTACCAGCATAAAAGCCAACACAAGTAAATTCTTGGTTATTCAATAAATCATGGTTAAACAAAAAACTGAACTGCATCATTAGTGAATGATACTTTATCCATATATATTTACCTGGTAATTCTGTGTGGTGACTGGTGGAGGTGGTGGAGGAGCTTCCTGCTGTCTCTGTGTGTAACCATAATCAGTTGCTGTATGAGCTGTAGGGTATCCTCCATAGGCTGCAGCTGTTGCAGCAGCTGCAACAGCCACTGGAGCAGGCCTGGCTACTGCAACTGTTGCTGCTGCTGGAGCATAGGCTGCAGTAACTGTGTGGGCAGCTACAGGAGCCTGATGAACAGTGTAGCTTGCAACTGTAGTTGGATGGGAATAAGCTACACCCGAAGCCGGCTGTTGGCTGTAATAGGAAGAGGCCAAGAAATATCATTATGTAGTAATGAAACCTAATACCCAGCAAATATGCTCTTAAATTGTTAAAGTCTAAGTAAATCTGAGAACGGATAAACTAAATTAAAAATTCAGTATTATGGATCTACTGTACCTAACAAAGTACATATTAAGTGATATCACGAGCATCTATTAGTGCAAGTCTATCTACAAAAGGAACTGATTCCTAGTTATCTTTTAAAATTAGCTTCAGAGAATTGAATTTGAGAGGCGGAAATTCTAAAGGTTCAATTTATCAGGTGGAACTCACATAAATTACATTTTATTACAAGTATTTAGCTTCTAAAAAGCAATCACATATAATAAATTCATATTATACACCTGTACATTAACATCAAATTCATACTTTCTTTTTTTAGATTGAAAAATGCAGCTTTCCAAAAGGACTGAATGAGATACAATGGACAAACCTCACAGATTCATTCAGCTGAAATGTTTCAGATAAGCATCAAATTCATACAGTGTTGCAATTAATTCATTTTAACTGTGAACCATCAGGCGATTTGAGAATCATACAGCCTTCTACATTTAATAATTAATGAACAATAAATAATCCTGCACATAGGAATCTGCTCTTAATTTTTGTATAGAACTTGGTGGTTTTGGATTTAATAATACAACTAAGAATTAACTATTCAGTTCCAAGAATAAAATATTTATTTTCCTCAACAAATTTTGCAACTCCGACTAGCAGATTTGCAACTATACAATATAAATTCATTTAACCTTTTAATCTCAATCTACATCACATTATAAAAAAGTAATAAAAATGTGTACAAAGATCCTGACCACGTATCAGAATATAGTAAGTCATTATGCTGAATCTCCTAATACAGATTCACAGAATATCTTTATATTCCTTTTACAGTATTTAAGCATAACATGATGTATAATACCAAAATAAATTCAGTAAGAGAATATTTGCAGTGTTTTATTTAATAAAAATAAGTTTTGTTATAGCACAGAATGAGTAGCCTTAGTAATGTTTTTTTTCTCTAAGGCAGGCATGGTTCTGTTACCATTTTTGTTTTAGCAAATCTGTTCCCCTTGCTTCTGCAACATCATGCAGAGCCAGTGATCGAATTTGCAAGATCTTTCACTTTGAAATCCTTAAAACTCTTAAGTCTTTATTACCACTATGCTACTATTTAGACTTCGCCATTTCACTTACACTTTATCTTCCTGATTTTCTACCAAGGGATATATTGGCCATGGGCTATGTATGTGTAAGTAATGTTTTTATTTAATGATTCATTTTATTAAATTTATTAGACTATCTATTCTAAACAACCCTGCTTCTGTACCCTGGTATTAAAGTATGAGAGCTGTTGGGCAGCCTACAAACTGTATGTATGTATGTATATATATATATACATATATATTCTGTCTTTTAAGTTAAGATATGCAAGGTAACTACAGCATTTGATTAACAGATTCACAAGTGTTCCTGAAAGTTCTGTGTCCTATGGTGGCTACAAATATGTCTCTAGGTTCAATTCTAGTTACTGGTAGTTACTTTAAGGCATAGCATGGGGCCAAATTATTTGTAGACTGCTACACAGAATATGCCTTACATTGCTATTAGCAGTTAGAAATATGTATACCATCTCATGGAATACAATTGTAAGAAATAAAATGTTTATTCCTAAAAAGGCAAACATGTTTATTAATTTATACTTTGTGACCTTCCTTATTGGCTTCCAACAAGCGAAATCAATGGAGAATGGAGAATCCAGCAGGAAGCCGCAGGTTGCGGTCATGCAATGTCCTTGCTTAACAACAGTAAGGAGGAGTGCCAAAACTGCTACTGCTAAGCAGCATTGTCATGTGGTTTTTAAAATTATGATGTGTCACCTAACGATGGAGTTTCTGTCAGTCTCCCAAGTAGACCAGGCGGGAAACATGACAAAATAAGCTAAGTCTACTTTACCATAAGGCAGGGGTGTCAAACTCACATCGTCACAATGGCATCACGTGATATATTGGGACTTTCCCCCTTTGCTAAACCGGACATGGACGTGACCAGCACAAGACGCATCTGGCCTCTGGGCCAAGAGTTTGACAGCCCTGCAAAAAGGCTACATTAACAGAATCTTGTAAGATTTGAAAGTACAAATCTGCTGCCATTTCTTTTTACCTATTTAGTTAAGGTACATCCTAAGTTTCTTTCTCTACCAATTATTCAATTGCAGACTCTTCTCCCTTTTATTTGATCAGTACTCTCCTCAGCATCTATGTCCCCCACCCCTTACATTCTCACAGTTACATCTTCTGGTCCCAATTAGCAAAAACTATCTGTATTTAAACTTAGACTTGTAAACTAATCTATAAAAAAATTACCAAACTACTCTTAAATCACCATAATCCAGGAGAAAACTGATACTGTTTGCAAGAAATTTGATTCTACTCAGAAAAACCACAAATAGTAGAAACAAAGTATGCTTTTTTCATTCTTAGCTACCTGTAGAAATACAATTCGTAACAATGAACCCAGCAAAGCAACAATTTAGTTACTTACACACAATTCAGGAAGAATACAGCAATAATTAAAATAACTTCCTGCATTATTTCAGTCCTAATACATTTTGCATTTTGAGTTCTTGTATGAAAAATAAAGTACTATATATAATGTAGTAACAAGAGCAGTAACAAATTTAAAGCAACAATAAATCTATCTACCAAACAGGCAATTTTTTAAAAACATATTTCTTAGTCTTTGAAAATCTGCTTAATTATCTTTCCCATCCACCTACGGGGAGCAGAGATGGAATGAGAGCTTTTTGTTTCAATGGCTAATGCACTGTATCACCATGCTGCAAGAATGTAAAAGCAAACAAACAAGCCAATTGTGGGATCACCTGACCTTGAACCTTCCCTTTTTCCTTCAGCATAAGACAAAACAAAAGAACGAATTGTTAGATAATGCAAAATGTTCTGTGTGGGAGTAACTAGGCTCTTAAACATTTTTCTTCCCAGAAAGGGTTCTGCCAAACTTTCAAACTCTTTCCCTCCAGCAGCCATTTTATATTACCCTAAGAAGGCTTTACTGTGAGCTACTGAATGAAATTCTTACTCTGGTATAATTGCATGAAGAACTGTGATCTAGGGTTTCTAAGTAATTCTGAGGAATTCAAATTAGAAACTACCTGAGAAACAAAAAACCCTCAATCAAAATCAATAATTGTTTTCTACTGAGTACAAAATTCAGAATATTTACAGGTTGTCCTTGACTTATGACAATTGGAACAGAATCTGTCTTTGACAATGCAGTTGTTAAGCGAGATGCCTGCATAACAGCTTCACTCAAGTGGACACAATTCTAGTTACAGCTGTTAAGCGACGAAACAAGAGCTGCCTGCATTTCTTTCTGCCTCCCCCCCCCCCTAAAGCAGGCTGCAAAAATGAAGCTCAAATCTTCAGGATCTAAGCTTCATTTCTTCAGCCATTTGAAGGAGTTCCACTTGCCTCCTCGTGCAGAGAAGAACTCCTTTGAGGGGATGCAGAGACAGGGCTCTGATCCATGGGGCCTATATCTGTTTCTACAACCTTTTCCGAGGAATTCTCTTCCCTGCTGTATGTGGAAGAGCACTCGCCCACTGGGTAGGACAAATAATGCAGAATTGCAAAGGTGCAAGTTTGGTTTCTCCAGCCCAGCACACAGGTTTCTTTCCATACATGCATGGAGGGGAGGGGAAATTCTTCAGCAGGCAGCAGCCACTTGCAACCTTTTATGCCAGCTTCCCCACTGGCTTTCTGAGGAAGCTAGCAGAGAAGACTGAAATGATGATCACAAGATTGTGGGGTGCTTGGCAACTGGTTGCAAGTGCAAAGAGGTTGCCAAACACCCAGATCATGATCACATGACCACAATGGGGAGAAGGGTCAATGTTTTATGTTACGTGGTTTGATATTACATTATAAATTTGAACGATCATTAAATGACTGGTAAGTAAAGAACTATCTGTAGTGAGTTGATTAAACTGTCAGCATATCATTACATGACAAGGAGAATCTATTAATAGCAATTTTCTAGTAACTATGGAACTGGAAAAAGAATTTTGGGTTTGTACACTAATAAATGACACGTGCATTGGGAAGTTTTGCCAATCTGAAAATTCTGTTTTTAATATGAATGAAAAAAATATCCACTGGATTCTTATACATGGAACAGAATATTCATGTACTCGAAGATGTAAGTCTCTAATTTCTACAGAATTCCAAAGAAATTTCTTCCTTTTCTGTGAGAGAAACCAGATCAAAGGAAGTATACTGAAAGTTTTCCATATTATTTTTCAGAAATACAAAAGCAGCATTCTAATTTTAATGCCGGAATTCAAAGATGTGTGCAGAATGTTCCTTAATGTTCCTCGCTTTTATCCTTACGATCTATATTGACTGTTTCCCAGTATGATTTGATTGCTTATTGTACCCTATGACTATTATTAAGTGTTGTACCTTATGATTCTTGATGAATGTATCTTTTCTTTTATGTATACCGAGAGCATATTTGCACCAAGACAAATTCCTTGTGTGTCCAATCACACTTCTATTCTATTCTATTCTGTTCTGTTCTGTTGTTCTATTCAACACAGAACTTTTTTGTCCTCTCTTCCAAAGCCTTTCAAAAATCTATGAAAAGCAAAATTTCAAAGCAAAGAGGAAAACAAACAAAAATCCAGGATCTAGTTTTGGTCAGTTTGAATTCAATAATATGCCATAATTATGCTCAATAGTTGCAATTTGCTCCTTCTGCCACTAGGAGCAGCTAAGCCAAAGTGGTAATTATCAAGTAGCTTTACCTCCAAAGAGAAATTTCTAATTTGTCACTTCGCAAGCCAAGAATCATAACCCAAGAATAAATCCCAATTTGTTAAGTGAGTAATATACCAAGAAAACAGTTATAAAACTAATAATGTAACATGTTTTGTTTATTTTAACCAAATTATGATTTCCTAGTTATTTTAATTGTTGGTAATTAGAGGAAGCAACCAGAAGAAATTACTAGTGATTCATATTTATTAATTAGTAAAGGATTATCTTATTGCATAATCAACTATCCTCTATGTGAAGAAAAGCTGTTTTCAGACTCTCAGATTATTTTTAGCTAAAACATGCACTTTTAATACAGCCTGGAGTAAAACATGTGGAATAAAAATATAAAAGTAAATTTAAAAAATATGTGTTTACTGTAAATATTCCCAGGGTGAACTATTAAATATTATTTAAAACTTTCACTTCTAATACCTTATATTAGAAGTAAAAGTGTTATACTTCTAAAATCCATAAAACAGAAGTAAATTTGTAAACATTCAGTTAAAAAAAACTTACAAGGCAATTTCCTTTAATTTACCCCAAATTCAAATTTAATTTTTTTTTCAAATGTACATGAAGAAAACGGAATGAACTAAGGTGAAATTACTAATGCTATCATTGTATTTACCAACTACAACTTAAAATCATGATACTTTCATCTGACTAAAACTACATGGTCCAGAATTTTTTTCTAACAAAATGCCCTATTTCTTAAGCACAGGAGAGAGACTGACCACTACTGCATGTTCAAGATTTAGATATTGTAACTTTTCTTTCACTGTGGACATCAGATTTTAAAATATAATTTACTATAAGTAATTTCTTGGGTCTCTAGAAGTCAGTTTCAGACTTCACCTTACAAATTGCCCATAAGAATTCAGATAATCTCAATGAAGAGATTTTTTCTAAAATAACTAATGAAATTATATAATTATGCCAAATGTTTGCTTATGCATATTAATGTGTTATTTTAACACATTTTGGTTAGTTTATTTGCTCTTTAAATGCCACTGAATTAAGTTTTTTTTTCTTATTTTGTATTTTCTGCTTTGCTTCCCTATTTCACCTTTCTCTGTTTAGATGAGATTTAAATCAGAGGTTCAAGGTATGAAATCTTAATCTTTATAAAGATATTCATGTCTTTAGATATGGACATCAAAATATAGCTACAACTTTCAGAAAAAATCATATGAGCCAGTTGATACTTCTTATCCCAATCTACCTTTGAGTTTTTGTGAAATGTATGCAAAATAGTTCAAATTCAAAATGACTGAAGCTTGAAATGGGCTGGTCTGATATTAGCATTAGACCATACCAAATGTTTTGAGCATGAAACACTGTGAATTTGGAAATACCATTTGTATTGTAAAACATTGCCATTATTATAAATATAACAGGAAAATAAATTATCCTGCAATCACCACAGGTTCTAGAGGAAAATAATATAGGTACAATATGATTGTTTTGTCTCACCCAGTCACCTTTAATGAGACAGGCAGCTATATAAATTTGAATAAATGAAATGAAATATTTGTTACCATCATTTTACAATGCCAGTATCAAAAGGAGAAATGAGTAGTAGCAGAAATTGATAAATGCTGCATTCATCAACTTCCCTAGTGTTCATAAAGATGGAACAAGGCCCATTGCTAAAAGTCCCCCTTTTGTGATTTAAGACTTCAAGTATGGAGACATTTACAAATATACAAATAGAACATGTTTTCTTTAACTGAATATTTGCCGAAGTGTACAAATGATGAATGTATTTACATAAACATTTCTATCCTGCATATATATTTCATGTACATGGAAGACAAATTCCATGTGGGATATTCCAGTCCCACTCTACTTCAAATGAAAAACTGCTTTTCCAAAGTGTCTCCAAAAATGTTATAAATTTTAAGACCATTTTTTTTCCATTGGGGGGGCTGAAATCAGTTAACTTGCTGAAAGTTATTTCAGCATAGGCATGGATGGACTATCTTTCAAAAGTACAGAACTTTGGTTTTGTATTGCATTCTTCCTGGAACTGTATGAGAAAGTGATTTTATACAGTAGATGTTCATGTTAAGAGCAAAAAGATACATAGCTCAGGATTGAATTGTGTTTAGTGCTCTCGGAGCTTGGTTGTTTTCATGGAGATGTTTCATTACCCAGCTAAATAACATCTTCAGAACTACAAGTGGGATCTGCTTCCATTTATTTAAAGTAGCTCCCCCCAGTGATGGTTTCTCCTTGGAAAGTCCCTCAACTGTTTTACTGCTTGATGGCCTGAGGGTGGTAGCTCCAAGGACTCTACATTTCAAATTTTGTATTCGTGGTGGGCATTTGTTTTTATTTTTAAGATTGTTTGCCATTCACTTGCTAGAATTAAAGGGTCATACATAAATCGGGAAAGCCATCTAAGGCACAGAAGAAACGCACTTCGGGAGAACTTCGGGTCGGAAACCCGTCGCCATTTAAGCGGCTCAAGGGCTACAGGGACGTGGGTGCGATTGAGCGACGAAGTCTCCCCACAGCATCCCTTGGCTGTCCTGCATTCCCTGCTCGCGGCCCCCGGTGAGGGACGGCTGAATGACAGCGGGGACGGGTAACGGTTCCCAAATCCTGAGTTTTGGGGGGGGGGTCAGGACGGCTCCGAAACATGCCGGCGAGGACGAGCGGCCGCGCGCGATGGAGGCCGCCTGCCCCTCTCGGGCGCCTGCGCCTTCCGCGCGGCCCTCCGCGTGCCCGGCGTCAACAGCCGCCCCACACGAGGCTGGAGCGGGGTCAGCCGCCTTCCCCTCCCAGGCCTCCCGCCACAGACCGAAGCGCCTTTATCACCTATATTGAGCAGCGGCCCCGGTGTGGGTGAATCCGAAGTAGTTGCCGGTGGCCATTTTGGCATCTTCCCCCAGCCGGCTGGGCACTGCAAGCGACGACATGGCGTGCAGGACGGGAGAGAAAAGAGCCTCGGTCAGAAACAATTCCTGAAGAGACGCACCCCCCACCGGCTTTCGCCTCCCCCCCGCGGGGCTTGCCCGAAAGCCATTACTCACCATAGGTAAAAGAGACTACCGGGCATATGGGAATCATGGAGCCGGGCTGACCGAAATGGCGGCGGGGTTGAAAACTGTCTCGGTCTATCGGTCACGGTCTTTGGCCGTCGCGCCCGATCGCTAAGTCGCCTCGCCGGTACCCGTTCGCACCATCCACCGACACGGTTCCAACGGCGTTGTGAAAGAGCCAGGCCTCGTCGCAGCGCATGCGCTGCTTGGGACGGGCGAGAAAAGACCGGCGGGAAATGTAGTTCGTCTGCCGGGTTACTTATGCTAGGTCGTAGCGTTGGATGCGTGAAGCCACTTGGGAAATGTAGTTCTCGCTGTCAGAAAATTTCTCCTTATTTCCAGGTTAAATCTCTGCTAGTTCGGTTTCCATCCATTATTCCTCGTCTGGCCTACAGGCGCTTTAGAAAATGGCTTGACCCCTTCCTCTCTGTAGCAGCCCCTCATATATTGGAGACTGCTATCATGTGTTCTTCTCTTCACTAGACTAGCCATGGCCAGTTCCTGTTCTTCATTAGGTTTGTCTCCAGTCCCCTAATCATCCTGGTTGCTCTTCTCTGTATTTTTTCTAGAGTCTCAACATCTTTTTTTAAAGTGTGGTGACCAAAACTGGATGCAGTATTCGAGGTGTGTGGTCTTACTCAGGCTTTATAGAGTGATATTAGTACCTCACTTCACCCCACTTGTATCTCTCTGTTAATGCAATTTAGGATTGCATTAGCTTTTTTGGCTGCTGCTGCACACTGCTGGCTCATATTTAGTTGGTTGTCCACTAAGACTTGTGGATGTCTTGCGGATGCATGATATATATCAAGCTAACACTGGTTTCACACATTGTATTAAGTCATAGCTTGCTGAAACATGGTTTATTAAAAATGGCTGGGTTAATGTATTAAATGATTGCTTATATAAATGACATTCTTGCAAACCACATTAAATAGGTTGGAGGGGAATAAAGTGCAATAGAAACCTATACAGTATTCCTTGTGCAGATAGTCAGTTTTTGAGGTTGAAGAGCTGTCAGGAAGTTGGGTCTATTAATTTATACTGAATTCTGAAAACAATTGTTCTTAATCTGCAATGAGCATCCTTCCAGCAAGGGGGGGGGGCACAGTTAATATTCAGGGTTGCAAGGGCCTAATTGTTCCATATAGGTAGTCCTCTACTTAAACCACAATTGGGACAGGAGCATCCGATGCTAAAAGAGACTGTTCTTAAGTGATTCATTTTCAATTTTATGAACTTCTTAACCATGATTAAGTGTACCATCCTGGTAGGTAAATGAATCACATGGTCATTAAGCAAATCTAGCTCCCTTCATTTACTTTGTTGGAAGCCAGCTGGAAAAGTTGCAAAGTGAGTTCATATGATTCTGAGATACTCCGTCATAAATACATGCTGGTTGCCAAGTAACCAAATTTGGATCATGTGACCACAGGGATCATGCAATGGATATAAATAGGAAGATCAGTTGTAAGTCCCTTTATTCAGTGTTGTTGTAACTTCAGATGGTCACTAAATAAATGGCTGTAACTATATGTGTGGCTGGATAGGTTTAGGGAGTATTTTAAAAAATACGCAAGTCTTAAAGGCAATGGTCTCTAACTTTTGGCAGCCCAATTGTTTGAGGGGATTTTAATACTGTATTATTTTTCAACATAGTCTGGCAAATAATTCTGAATTCATGGATCTGTAAGAGAGTCCTAGGACCACACTTTTAAGAAACTGTAGTCTAGGGAAATGGTCTAGTTAAAAGCATGTTTCTATGATAAATATGTCAAATGAATAAATATGCTATCAGCAGATCTCACTTTATCATTCTATACGTTATACTATTTCTGCATTCTAACTTTATCATGTGCCAGTAGCATAGCAATAATGCTTCCATGTATTTTTCAGCAATAATTTCTGTGTGGAAACGTAACTTTCAGCATTGAAACATTTACAAAGAGCTAGTGGTTAATGTAAATGGTCTAGCAACCAACAAGGAGCCTGTAAGTTATACTCCCACTTTAGGCACAAAAGCCACCTGGTTCCCTTGCAGGTTCCAATGCCTGACAGGGTTGCTGGCTCTAATTTTAGATGTCCATGGTTACATTTTGGAGCATAGGTAAGTCACAGCAAAGACCCAAATGATTCAGTTTCTCATCCTTGAGAGAAAAAAGCTGGGCCATAGTTTGGATCTACTGTCTGTTAATTCTCCATGAAAAATAGTACAATTTTGATTAGCAATTTGATTAACCCTTTATTTTATTCTGGATTCTGATTTAATTCTGCTCATACAAAGCACTATTCCTTAAAGTGCTTTACAAGCCACAAAATCAGGTAAGCTAATTGGTTTTATATGCCACAGAGATAAGCATGCTTCATTGGTCACCGAACATTTCTCTTCATCACATCTGCAACGATGTAGTCCCACAGCAGATGGATATTGCATCAATAACAAAGAAAATGTGGGAAGAGCATTTACAATGTTGTGGGCTGTATTCTAGGAGCAGCAGCACTTCACTATTGCTTTCACTGCCTACCACTTTAACACTGATGGCAAAATGCCTGTGCAGAAGACCAAAGCAAAGGTGGCAGGAACACAATGCAGAAAGCCATCCAATTGGCTCTGGTTGCATTTGATTGTGTGAAATGGCATTTTTTTGAACTGAAAAGTAGACCATGAACCTGCAGGAAAACTCTAGGGTGAAGATTGTGCTGAACAGCCTTCAGACACTACTAAAGTTTTATAGGCTGAAGGGCTCTGGAATTAATCACAAACAATTGTAATAGTATAATTAGATATTGGCTAGAAAATGCTAGTATGATTTGATTGCTTATTGTACCCTATGACTTAAGTGTTGTACCTGATGATTCTTGACGAATGTATCTTTTATGTACACTGAGAGCATTTGCATCAAGACAAATTCCTTGTGTGTCCTATCACCCTTAGCCAAAAAAGAATTCTATTCTCAATGGCCAGTTGGCATATTGCACTAAGTCTTCGAGTACTCTTTAAGCCCAGTGCCTTATTCAACAAACAACCAACAATGTGGAAACTGCCAGTGTAGGTATTGTAAAATCCCCTCTTTTCCCAAAACGCAGCTACAAAGGGATGGAAATTTGCTGGCTCGTTAACTAAGAGTGTAAAAACTCACGGAGGCGGCTCTGTCTTTACAGTATGCAAAAATCAAACGACTCAGACAGATCTTAGTACGTACAGGTGCATCTTACAGACGGAGTAAACGACCCTAACGAAGATGCCACCACGATACCGGAATGTACGATGACTAATTTCAGAGCCTCACGAGGTTGCCTTATCAGGAAATGCCGTTTCAACGAAGGGGCGAAAGCAAAAAAAAGCGGAGGAAGATAAAAGAAACGCAGCAGCCGAGCAACCCTCCCTCCTGCAGCGCGACTGAGGGGGCGTCCTTCTCGCCACCACGTGGTGGTTAGCAGGAGGGGCTTCTTACAAACGTCACTTCCGTTTTTCCAATAGCGTTGGAAAAGGTCGGGAGCCGTTAGAAAGACCGGAGTGGAAGGATTCGAGTGGAATGTGAGTGCGCGCTTCCCTTTAACTCCCTTCCCCCCCCCGTCGTCTTTCTGTCAGGGAGGCGGGAATGGAGCGCGGGCTGTCCCGCGCAACGGAGCGTTCCGGCCGCCATGTTGCCTTCTAGGAATTCCCCAGAAAAGGCCGGGGGAAAAGAAGGGGGTTGTTCCGTACAGAGAAGGTGTGGTGGGGAACGAGCGGTTCCCCACGAGGCGGGGAAGGGGTCCCGCCGGACCCGCCTTTCCCCATTTCTGGCCCGAAACCTGCCATGTTGGGCAAGGGAGGGGGGCAGCGAAGGCATTCGACGGGAGGGAGAAAATGGCGGCCGGGACCCGCCCCCTCCCGGCCGGTCTGAGGGCGAACCCCCATCGTTCCTTCAGGCGGGATGCTGGCGGGCCTTTTCCGCCCCCGGCTCGGCTCCAGTGGTCCCTCCGCTTTCATTCGCCTGCTCGCTCGTACTTGCATCGCCTTCCTACCTGCGGGCTTCCAGAGGGGTAGAGGCTGGGTCCGGTTGTCATAGAGAAGCCTAGTTGGGGGGGACGGACATGTGCCGCCCGTTGCTTCTGTGCCCTTCCTACAACTTCCAAAGCCGTCTGTGCCTGTTAGAATTATAATTCTTTATTGGCCAAGACACACACGGAATTTGTCTCCGGTGCATAAGCTCTCACTGTACAGACAACAATAGTGATAGATCATTATCCTAGTCATTCTAAAAATACATCCATCATAAAACATTAGATACAACACTTAGTGATGGTCATGGATAATAAATAAGCATTCAACATAAAACATACTAGGATATTAAAGCCATTCTGACGGTTTGTGGGATCTGTTTCCAATTCGAGGCCAGTTCCTCAAAAATGTGGTCGGAGGAGGCTTTTGGACATCCCTCAAGTCCTCTTGGGGAGGGGGCGGGTCTGCGAAATCAAAATGATTTGCCAGCCTACATTGGAATTTTATGCAGTATCCAAAACCCATCAAACAATTGTGAGAAGTGATAGCAAATGCATCTTTTGATATGGTAAATATCAGGTGTACAAACACTGTCCTGGCTCCTCTCTAAATTTTTAAAATGCTGACAGAAAAAAAAAGTGTAAGAAAGAATGAGCTGGAGGAATCCACTGAAAGATTGGGCTTCGTGGTCTCAGTCTTGTCTCCAGTTATGTACTTCTTCATGGGCTGTTCTGCATCTTGTCGCATCTTATTTGGCTCAGGCCTTGTGTGGCAGTTTAAGGATTAGCAGATTAATGTGGCGTACATTTTTCTGAACTTCAGTTGACTTTGTATATTAACGGTACATGTCTGCTAATGTTTGGGGAAAAAGAGGAAGAGTAAAGAATAAAGGAAATGAAATTCATGAAATGAGAATGTTGATGGAGGGGTTTTCAAGAGCTTGTGCCGAGTAATGAATACTCTTGCATTTATGAATTAACATATTTTTATAAGATAACCTTACCTGTGTTTAACACATCATAAAGTACATTAAACCTCTGAATGGGAAGGATATACCTTCATTGTTGTCTGTGTTTTACATTTCATGTTGCAGGCTACTTCCCAATTCAAGCATAATTATAGTTCTATAACTGCTATTTTATGGTTTTGCTATTATGACTCAGAGTACTTGACACCTTGGTTTGCATTTCTGTTTTAATGACAGGTTATATTTTGCAGAGATGTACAGTATGTGAGAAAAGGGCAACTAGGCTTTAACGTTAGTATAGGCCTCTTCTTAATTGAAGGCCTTAAATTTTTATTTATTTATTTATTTGTATGTATGTATGTATGTATGTATGTATGTATGTATGTGATGTATGTGTGTGTGTGTTAAGTTTTCGCGGGTACTTACATGTACGGTATTCAGCTTCTTCAGAAGCCTGATGATGGCAGATGAGATTCTGCCGAAACGTTGCTACAACTTTAAAAGCACAACTATAATGACGTGGGAAAATACCCGAACAAAGCTGAATACCATACATACATACATACATACATACATTATAACACCAGCTGAGCTGATTTTGCAAGCATGGTGAAATATTTGCAATCTGCTGAGCTGATTTTGCAGGCACAGCTATTTCTGCAAAAAGCATATATTTGCTGGACAATCTAAAATAGAGCTATTTGGATCACAAATGTCTGGGACATTGAGAAAAAGGGGAAATAAAAAGTAGCAGATGGCAAGGGAATTGGCATATACCTACAAGTGGCTGTTAATTGACGGTCAGTATGAGGGGACTAGGTGGTACATCCAGTAAGATTACATACTACTGGGTGGGCTTCAGAAAAAGGGTATAAAAGAAGGGGGTAAATCTCATATCAGGGCCACTGATGGTAGCTATTCCTCGCTGGTCTTAGCTACTATCTCTGGACCTCATTGCAATGGGCTGTTAGTAAGTGAGTGAGTGAGTAAGTACTGTCTTACTGAAATGTTATGTTATGATGGCTTTTCATGTTTCAAATTGCTCATGAAATAAATCTCTGATCTTAAAGTAAGATTTATTGATTGTGGTTTGTGTATCTCTTTTACTGAATTATTTTTATAACAAGTAGAATCATTTTCACTTTATTTACAGTTAAAAGAAAACATGAGAACAAGAACTCTTGTGCAATTATTAGATTTTTGTCTATTTGGTATTATTTTTCACTCTGCATTATTACACAATTCTTTAACTTTTTCCATTAATCTGTTCCTGTATTCTAAAGGACACTTTTCTCCTATCATAATATGTCTATAGCTTTGTCATCCTGAAATTTTGATGTCTTAGTCTTTTTCTTCTGTTGCATTTTTCTTTTCTTATAAAAAACAAATGAGACCTAGTGTTAGGATTCCAAATTCACAGTCCATATTAAAATAAAATCTTTATCAGACTACTGAAGTTAAATATTGTACTCTTTAGAATTTCTAAGAATTCTTCAAGCAAGAATACTAAAAAGGAAGGAAGTCAAGAAAGTTGTAATTATTCATCATGATAGGGTGTGATATAAACAATTATATTAAAGTATAATACAATCAGTAATGTATAAAGAATGGACTTTTTAAAAAAAAGCAAGTAGTGTTTTTCCGTAGAGCTCTATTAGTGGAGATTATATCCCAAGCAAAGTGGAAAGCTTCCTAGCACTGTCTTCAGATGTGCTTTTTTATTTTTAGCCTTGCACTTGAAGCCCACCTCCTGTATTCTACCTGTTCTGTCAATCTGGATACCTTGATTATATATGTATGTTCATAAACTTTTGATCTACTCTTTTTCTTTTCTCCACATTTTATCGATCTTTACTATAAAAGTGGGGTATCTGTGTGTCTCCAGATGCTTTGGGATGTCTTTATCCTCTGTGATAATCAGCCATGTAATGATGCAGTGATGCAGAAAGTTTTGGAGACATACAGATACACTGTTTTTATAATACAGAATGAAAAATATGGGGGAAAGAAGGAATTGTAGGTATTACTTAAGAAATAGAAAACCTGTGCTAGCTAAATCCTTTTTTTTTAAAAAAAACTGCACCCTTGTTCATACAACCTCAATGCTAAAATAAGCTGGTTATTCTAATCCTTAAATATTATTTTGGTATTAACTAGAAATTACAGGTACTCCTTGACTTAGAAGTATAATGAAGCCTTCTCATTACTTTCATAATTGTTAATGCTTGTAAAGTGAGTCATGATGTGACCCGACATGTTTTTATGACTTTTTTTGCGATGGTTGTTAAGTGAATGCCATAGTTCAGGGGTGGGCAAACTACGGCCCATGGGCCACATCCGGCCCGTTGGTCTGTCCAATCCGGCCCGCCCCTTTGCAAAGGCAAAGTTTGCAGGCGGGAGCGTCTTCCCGCCGAGGAGTGGGAAGGGTTCCGCCCGGCGGGTGGGCGGGCTGCTTGAAGCCACCTAAAGCTAGGCCGCTGCTGATGGAGCCTTGCCCTGCCTTGGTGCCCCGTTTCCCGGCTCGGCGGTCCTGCTCGGGCGGCACTTTAAAAGCCTGCTCCCAGCACCCGAGCAACTTCCCAGCAACTTCCGGCTTCCTTTTAACTCGCGGTCGCCTCCTCCAAGCAGCCCACCTGCCCGCCGGGCGGAACCCTTCCCGCTCCTCGGCGGGAAGACGCTCCCGCCTGCAAACTTTGCCTGTGCAAAGTTTAAGCCTGGAAGCCCCGGAAACCCGAGCAACTTCCCAGCAACTTGCGGCTTCCTTTTTCCTCGTGGGTGCTCGCGCCTGGCCCCGAGCCGCGCGGCGGAGGGGAAGCCCGGCGGGCGGGCAGGCTGCTTGGAGGAGGCTCGGGGCCAGGCGCAGCGCCATGCGAGTTAAAGGAAGCCGAAAGTTGCTGGGAAGTTGCCCATTATAAAATGCAGCAAATTATATATAAGAATATATATATATATCGAACGCAGATCTGATTTTCCATGTGGCCCCTGACAAAAATTAATTGCCCACCCCTGCCATAGTTGTTAAGCGAACTCATTGTTTGCTATGGGCTTTTTTTGCCGAAAGCCCAGAATAAATGCCATTTTTCAGCAAAAGCAATATTAATTGTGGTTACATGACCACAGTATGTTGCAAATGGCTGTAAATGCAGGCTGGTTGTCAAGTTCCAGAAATATGATAATGTAACTGCAACACGCACGCGCACACACACACACACACACACTTGAAACTTCGAAACTGGGTTGTAAGTACATCTTGGGTGGTCTGTCATAATTTTGCTTAGCAACCAGTTTTAAGTTGAGGACTACCTATATAACCCACCTTTCATTTTAGCGCTTAAGGTAACAAATCACTAAATCATAAATTTTCTCTAGAAAAACAGCCCTATGAGGCAGGTAAGATAAAGAGAGTTAGCCAATGAGCTTCTGTGGATGGACTGGTGTGTGGGGACCCCAGCTCCTAGTTTAATAAGTTAACCACAACATCATACCTGTGTTGATTTAATGGAACTTCAAAGTATGAATGCTTGATTATTGCAGCGATGGAAGGAATGACTTGATAATGCTTGCTTGCATATTTGTTAGAGTCCCATTTTGTTGGAAACATGCAATTTTTTTCACTGCATCTTTTCCTTCCTAGAATGCCTAAATCAAAGGAACTTGTGTCTTCAAGCTCATCTGGCAGTGATTCAGATGCTGATACAGCGGTGATTATTTGATATTATATTATGCTATATATTATATTTTATATTATATTATGCTATATTTATATTATGTTTTTGAATTATCTTGCTAATGATAAACGTAACCCAAAGAACCAAGGCTTTGGATTGATGTTTAAAAGTTACAAATGAAGTGAACCATATAAATATTCTTTTGGCAGAAAAATACTTCAATTAAACTATTCTTTTTATTAAAGTAGAAATTAAAATGATTTGCTGTTATGTAATAAATACTGATACACATGTGCTATTTTTTATGATTTAAGTTGAAAGTGTCATTCTTGGAATCACATTTCTAATCTTGATTAGAAATGCTTTGTTTTTGTCTTTACCTTTTCAAAATTCTTGAGTCTATTGATCCAGTTTAAAATAAAATTTTAAAATACTCTTGCTGAATGGATATGAAGACCTGTAGCCTAATTCAAAGAGCTATTGCTGTTCAAAGGGTTTTTTAAAGCAAGCTTGGAACAAGAGAGGGATGGATTTCTGCCTTTCTAAGTATTTGGCCATTTTATGACAAATATTATTTTGATTGCTAATCTAAATAGACTGTATAATGGGGTACTAACATTCTGCGTTCTTTTAAATTTCAGCATGCAAATCATCTGCTGTCAGTAAGTAATTAGATTTACATTCTGTTTCATAGTCTACTGTAGAAAGAAGTTAATTGACCTCCTTCCCATTCATAACTGTTCTGCAGATAAAAACCTTCCAGTTCCAGATTTATGCTCAGGCCTATCTTCTCTAGATATAATAAATATGATTATAATTGGAACATAGTGCCTTTTGCTTTTCAAATTCTTACTTAAATATTTTCCCATAGATAAACTGTAGCCTTTATTTTGTAAGATCACTTCTGAGAAATAGTAGCCTTATACTTGCAATTCAGGATCATAAGTTGGGACTCCTTTTGTGAAAAGAAATGAGACCAACTGAAGGATTTGGCCCACGTTTCTTCTCTTGTAACTGAAGAGCAATAAACCAAAATTCAGTTCAATTGTAACATATCTGTAGCTTAACTACACATTGTGAATTATGATTTAAAATTAATTCCAACCAGTTTTATTTTGCTGTCCTATTTAATAGATTATATTTATTTTAAGCCTCAATTCTAGGTCATGCTGTAGAAATGGAAATAATGTGTAACCTTGCTTTAACATTGAATGGAAGCAGAGAAGCTTAATATTCGGGTTTGGAATCCTCTCTCCATTCTTATATAATTGTGGAGAAAAGAGCTAGTTGTGCAAACTGAAACTAATACTTTTCCAGTAAGTCCTTCTTTTTTATTATTAAATGCCAAGGAAAAAAGGAAAAAACAGACAGCCCCAGAAAAACCTGTAAAGAAACAGAAGACTGGTGAAAGTTCCAGAGGTGCAGCCTCCTCTGTGCAAAGTAGCAACAGAGATGAGAATATGTTTCAGGTAATTGCTGACACGATGATTGAAATCTGGGTTAGCCACATTCTCATGATGTATACTTTGTAATTCCCCTCTTTGGAGGAACACATCTATTCCTTGCTTTCTGGACTTGGTAATATGGGACTGCTAAGGTCCCCATAAGCTCAATTAATGTTCCACTTACATATATACCCAGTAAATATCTTTTTACAAAGTGCAGAAAATGGCTAGAAATGGTATGCCAAAAGAAATAAGCGTGAGATAAGAAAATACAGTTAAATTTAGTTTATAGCAACATGGGTCTTTATGTTTTGTTATCCTTGGTTCTGCTACATCTTTATATCCTGCTTGTTGGTCCAATTTAGCATATTTTAGACAGTGTGCCACAAGTACAACTAAAACCCAGTTTCATCTCCAGGATGCTCAGTGCAAAAGATTTCTATCCAGAAATTACTTTGCAAGCTAACATTTTCCCAATATTCTACCAACTAGGTATATGGAATGTATGTACTCAAGATAATAGGATAATTTCCTCACATCTGGAATACTGTACTGTCCTCATTCCCTAGCATTACTGTGACTGTTGAAAGGGGTTAAAAGCTGTATATGCCCCAGAGCTTTAGGTTCTAGCAAAATTTGTTTCTCAACTAATTTTGTAAAGTGCACCACCTTTTGGCAGAGCTTAGGGATGATCAAAAGTTGTGTTGGCCAAGTTGTAGGAAGGAGTGGAGCTTTCTGTAAGAACAAGTGCTTTTTTACAGCATTGCATGTTAACAATTACAAGTAGAAAATGGGAGAGATTTCTCTGGTGTAAAAACGTTTATTTCTGAAAGAAGCTGGTTAAATAATCCTCTCCAGTTAAAAATTAGGCCCTATTATGTGATTACTCAAAGGGAAAACATACTCAACGATGATCTAGAATATAAGATTCTGAAATACTATTTCACTTGGTAATAACACAAACATTTAAATGGGTTATGCTAAACTTTGTATTTTTAGTTTTGGCATAAGTTGTTTATAAAACAAGAATTAAAGCTTGGGTAATCAAATAGGTATTTGAGATCAAATTTAGAAAATAAGTTTTTATTATGTGTATGTTACCTGTCCTTTGATTATTCTTGATTCAGTTGCAGCTTTTAACTCATGGGGAGAGTTATGCCCACATTAATGCTCATGTTTTATGATACACTGCTCTTATTGATTATTGTAAAAAAAATGGATATATAATTCACCTTTTGTAATTTTCACTAATGTTATAGAAACCAGAAGTATTAGAATATTTATATAAAAGAGGTCTTAATTTTTCAGCATAGTTATCGTGTATTGTTATAGATTATTTTTGAATGAAATGAATATTCATTTTTGGAGTTGTCATTTTAAATGCAAGGTAGACTCAGGTTTATAGGTCCTTTTTATTTTTAAATGCCATGGAAAAAAGGAAAAAATCAGACGGTTCCAGAAAAACCTGTAAAAAAAAACCAGAAGACTGAAAGTTCCAGAGGTTCAGCCTCTTCCATGCAAAATACAGTAGTTGAACATAGGAAAGTGCCTTATGCTGACTGGTGTGAGTTTATATCCATTTCCGTTTCCATTTGAGAGTATTTTGATTTCCCTGACAACATCAGTATTTTATTTGCTCTTAATTACAGGTAGATCTCAACTTACAACCACAATTGAACTCAAAATTTCTGTTGCTAAGCAAGGTGGTGGTTAAGTGAATTTGACTCCATTTTATGACCTTTTTGTCACAGTTAATATGCAAATCACTGCAGTTGCTAAGTGAATCATGCGGTTGTTAAGTGAATCTGGCTTCGCCCATTGATTTTGCTAGCTGAGAATGTTACAAATGGTGGTCACGTGATCCCAGGACAGTGCAACTGTCATAAACACAGGCCAGTTACCAAGTGCCCCAAAATTGATCATGTGACTATGGGGTAAGTGTGAAAACCAGTCAAGTCATTTTTTTCATTGCCATTGTAACTCTGAATGGTCATTAAACGGAATGGTTGTAAGTCAGTGTCTCTACCTGTATAATGTCTTCAGTTAAGGTTAAGTTCAGTTTAGATTATAGTTGTAAAAAGAGAAAAGGGCTGAAACACCAATGTAAAACTTGGTCAGGTTAGTAAGGGTTTTCCTCACCCCCTTTTTAAATAGTAGCTATAGCTAATAAAGGCAACTAACTTTTGTAGTAGTATGTTAATATTACAGTTTCCTCCAAGAATGGTTTCAGGAGATTTGTTCTGCAGCTGTTACTTTCTGATTATTCATTTCTAAATTTTCATGTCATGGTGGTGCCCTAAAATAAGTAAGCTAGTACTTAGTGGTTAAAAGGTGTGAAATTGAATGCCAATAGTTGTGTATCTTATGGACGGTAATGTGTCTAGAAATTATTTACATGCCCTCTTATTTTTACTTTTCTCTCTGTTCAAAATGGCTGTCTTTTTTATTCTTGCTGACATTGTGATAGATTGACCAATTAATTTTACTCTTTTAAATTGTCTCTGCTCTAGTTCTAAATCCCCCTGTATTAGTTTTGGAACACTAGCATTTGCTAAATATTTAATTTTAAAAAAGCATTCATATTTCTGAAAGGACTCGTTGGTGTGATACATTCTCTCTTGAGCAATTAAGGCAGCCTTTGCCAATCTCAGTAAAACACAAACCTTTTTTAATACATAATGCCTATGCTCTGCTACTCTTCTTAATAATAAGCCACCCCCCCCCCCCCAAAAAAAATCTACTCAACGATGATGCAACAATGAAATTTAATTTAATTTTGAAACACTATTTTCTTAAATTTTTTGTCTAAAATGCTAATTCTGTCTTTCTGCAGTGCCAGTATACACTCCTCTGATACGTTTTATTGAGAAGAAATACTTCTTCCAACCTCCAGAATGGGCTAGGCGTTATTTTTGAAGCCAGATCCACATTGGACATGATCATTTCCTCTTTCAAAAGTCAGGGAGATGTGACTGTTAATCCAGTAACATCTCGGAAGTGGGTGGGGTTGAAGTTTTTAGCCACTTTGGAGGATATAACAGTTTACAGGATGAATTTTTGTTCTTAGGTAAAAAATGAGAATTACACAGCCAAAAATATAGGAGCTACAGAGATACTATTGTCTGGTCACATTGCCTTTAGAATATAAACTACAATTCTTGCTGAATATTCAAAATATTAACAGTGATTAAAGAAAGTACTTCCGGGTGCTTATTGAAGTAATGATTGAACTTTTTAATTCCCTGACAGATTGGTAAAATGAGATATGTCAATGTTCGGGACTTTAAAGGTAAAGTCCTAATTGATATTAGAGAATATTGGATGGATCAAGAAGGTGAAATGAAACCTGGCAGAAAAGGTAATTATATACTTGCATATGCTGTTTCAACATTTAGATGTTAATTTATTTATTTGCAATATTAAGCCCATGTGCCCCAGACCTAAATACAAGGCATTCTAGTTAACTTACAAGAGAAATTGTGGAAAAATCTTGTACAGAGTTCCAACAGGTATATCTTTTGACAGTGCAATACTGAGTGCAGTGCCGGACAGTTGTATAATAGGAAGGAGTTTGGTTGAGATAGAAACTTTTTCTTAAATGCTGTTGTTTTTTTTAAAAAAAAAACAAACTTAAAAACAAGTGAGTATTTACACATAGAGTAGCTTTCAGGTGTGTGTTTTGTCTGTTGACTGAAGTAATGCTGCTGATTTTTCTATCTCATTCTGTTTTTATCTGGCTAGCCATTATGAAAGGCGTCTAATAAAAAGCCGAATTTGGGCACATGAATTAGTGCCTTGTGTGAAGGATTCATATCAGTCATTTATATGAAGTAGCCAAATGAATACATGTAGGTGCTTCTGTTGCTTCCTTGAATGGTGTGTCTACCCTGAAGATTGTTCAGAAACGTTGGACATAGATTTATTGGAAGGTTGTCATTTCTCTGATATTGGCAATTTTAGGGCCTTTTTCTGGCTTATTACACTTGTTCAGAAATCAGAAGATGAATATATTCTCCAACTCTGTCCATCTGTCTTTAGCAGTACACAGGACTTGAGTTGTCAGTGTGTGTTGAATTTCATTTTAACTCATTTGGCAAGGCAATTCTAAAATTTAGCTCCATGTTTGGAAAAAAAGCCTATAATCTCGCATCACAATTCTCAAGCTGTAGGCCTGAACAAAGCACTTTATGCTTCTAGGTTTGCTATCCAAATGCAAAATGTATGAAATCGGATGCCAATTATTATAAAGTGCTATTAATAGATTTAATTGTTGACTGTCTTTCCATAATTCCCATTTATGTTCTGTACTCTGTGTGCAACTTTAATTGGAAGCATCAGAAGTTTTGTTTCAAAAA
The DNA here is from genome assembly GCF_049901735.1 of Notechis scutatus. Classification (NCBI taxonomy): domain Eukaryota; kingdom Metazoa; phylum Chordata; class Lepidosauria; order Squamata; family Elapidae; genus Notechis; species Notechis scutatus. Next base: position 249,693,467 of record NC_142010.1, on the reverse strand, counting down.
ATATCAGAGTTTTGTGGGTAGTTACAACAGTCTGAATTGATGCTTTCCTGATTTGACAGGAGGTATAAGTTGCTTTATTAACCTAGCTTTGGATGAAAACTGGCATAATTTCTGCATGAAGTAAGACTTCAGGGCTCCTTCCATTGTTAAATCTATTACAATTTAATTATATAATTGCTCTTACTTTCTGTGAAAGGCATGTCCAAATATTTTAAACAGGGCTGGAAAATAATGTGAGTGATTTCTCAAAACCCTGAAACAATGTGTTCTGCAAAGTGTAATGTTGCAAAATCTGCCCGTTTTTATAAATTGACTATTTTCCAAACAACTTGTTTTTGAAATCTTGTTTTTGACAACTCATGTGAATGCTTGGTTTGATGAAAATCAGATATGAATTAACACTTTTGTGTATATTCATTGTTTAAAGAAAGCTGTGGCATAGTGTCATGACTTTTGCTTTTAGAAAAGTCAGTGTTAAGGATGAAGGAGTATTCCTCAAGTTGTTCGTTACTGTTTCAACACCCTCTGTCCAGTTACACAATAGATTAATGCAAACATTACCCATTTTCTTCTCCTGGTAATTAATTCATTATCTTCTATTGCCAGGTACTGAGGGGTTCAGTTATGCAAGGCACCTAAATATCTGATTCAGCTAACCCCAACTTGCCTTTCATATTATGTATGTTTAAATTTGAATGTTCTTAACGTAGAGCTATGGGTTGTCAGGAACTGATCCTTAGAACCAGTGTAAATTCTGCAGTTGCAGAGTTAACGAAGGTTATAGTATGACTGTGAAACTATACTATTTTCCAAGGATGTATTTGGTTTATTTCAGGCATCTCTCTAAATCCAGAACAGTGGAGCCAGCTGAAGGAACAGATTTCTGATATTGATGATGCAGTAAGAAAACTGTAAAGAAGAGCCATACAGAAACTCTACTGTTATAGGTCTAAGTAGTCTTTTTACATTAGCATTCGTTTTTTCTAAACCTATTTGTTTTCCAAGCTATTGTATATTTGGATTGCAAACAATTTGTAAGATGGAATGCTTTTTTTATTGTGCATTAAAAAGTGTATTCTGAGTGAAGTTACAAATGTGTATACTTTTATTAAATAGGTGTTATGTTTTCACATCATGATGTAAAATAAAACACATTTAATTAATACACTTGAGTAAGAGTATAGTTGTCGGCGCCCTTCTTAACTAAAAAAAAATGACTTGAGAGAAGATCATACTTGCTTTTGTGACCATCTTTTGCAACTGTCTGACAAAGTCAATGGGGAATCCAGATTCACTTAACTGTTAACTAATTTAACAACTGCAGTGATTCACTTAACAAATGTGGCAAGAAAAGTAAAATGGGACAAAATTCCACTTAACTAATTTCTAACTTAACAAAATTGTGGGCTCAATTGTGGTGGTAAGTCAAGGACTACCTGTATACATTTTGTGATACTTTGCACATAGGCTATGATGTTTACTTACCAGTGGAATTCCAAGTGTAGAGATAGTCCTTGACTTACATTTAGTGACCCTTCAAAGTTACAATGGCACTGAAAAAAGTGACCTATGGCTGTTTTTAACAGTTACAACCTTTGCAGTATTCCCATAGTCGTGTTAACAAAATTCAGATGCTTGGCAATTGACTCATATTTATGACCGTTGCCATATGATAACCTTTTGTGACCTTCTGATAACAAAGTCAATCAGGAAGCCAGATTCACTTAACAACCAGGTTACTAACTTGTCAACTGCAATGATTCACTTAACAACTTTGTCCAGAAATGTCATAAAATGGGATAAAACTCAATAAATGTCTCACTTAACAACAGAAATTTTGGACTCAATTGTGGATGTAAGTCGAGGACTACCTGGATTCTAATGGGCACTAGGAATGAACTTGAGAAACAGGAGGAAGAGCCATAATTAAGACATATTAAAAAAATGAGTTGGGGCAGAAATGTAATTTGATAAAGAGGGTCAGACATAACCCTAGTCATGAAGGTAAAGGGGGAACATTCAGGTTTGCAAAATTCTGTTACTGTAACTTTGTAAGAAAGTAGTATTGTATTAGCATTCATAACTCTGGTGTCCTAGTTTGGAAGATTGACAACATCTATTGCATTTTGTAAACTTAGGTAGATCCTAATTCTAGACATGCTGAAGACTATAAGAAAAACTGCTGTTCCATCATATTCCATGGGTTCAAGAAACAGCAATATATAGAACTGTAAATGCTACAATAATCTTGAATTTTAATAGCAGAGATTAATAAATGTAGATTGAGCACCTGCACTTTTATCTGAGCATGTTCTGACCAAGGCTTCCTGAGACACCAACAAACACGTTAAATCCAAAACCCTTTTATTTTAGTTCAACGGCTGTGAATTATCGTCATTCACAGCCCGTAATGAGTCTCAACCAATTATAAATAGTCCCATGGAAGTCTGCCAAAGTTCTTTGGGAGAAGTCTGATAAGAACGCACCTTTATCTTATTTGAAGTGCTGCCAACGACTAAAGTGCTAATTAGTCTTTCAAAACCAAACAGAGCACAAATTCACCACGGAGCTTTCAGGTTCCAAACTGACCAGAGCGAACAACGTTGCTTCCTGCAAAGGTTCCTGTCCCTTTGCACTTCCTTTATACCTTATGGGAGGGGCAATCACCTCCAAGCCTACTCCTGAGTCGCCCCTTTTGTCTTAACTGCTCTTGCCTTCTGGCAGCTCTGCACACATGAACACTGGGAACAGGCTCCCCTTGTTCCTCTACCTCACTGCTGTCAGATTCTGGAGGCTCTGGAGTCGGCACATAACTCCCAGATGGCCCTGACCCCAACTCTGTATCGGATGCAGGACTCCCCGGACTCCCGGACTTGCCCCTGTTCTTCCCCACTGTCTGATTCTGCTGCTATCTCCGCAGGCTGACAGCAGACCACAAGAAGGCCTACAAACGGTGATCACATGACTCCCAAGACAATGTAACTCTCATAAATACATGCCAGTTGCCAATTGCCTGAATTTTCATAATGTGACTATGGGGCAGCTACAGTGGGTCATAGGTGTGAAAAGCAGTCATAAGTCACTTTTTTTAGTGCCGATCTAACTTTGAGTGGTCACAAGAGACAAATGGTTATAAGTCAAGGATTATCCGTATTTCTTTCTTCCAAAAATATGTCTTTGGAGATTCTCAATCATCCACGTCATGGTTGTCCCAAAGGTTCCTTTTCAAGAGGCAACTGGATTTCCTGGTTTTTCTTTGATGTCATTTGGCTTCTCACCCAAGCAGATCATTTAAAAAATAAAGCAACAGATGGTCTCACCCATCATCTGTTACCACACACAAACACTGCCACCTTTAAACGTAATGCAACAGCTTCTTAATTATTCTCCACAACTTTGTCTAATGCACAACTACGATAACGGTAGCTGTGAAAAACTCTCCAGGTATTGCTACGGCCACAGAGTGCTTTATTTCAAAACTAAAGCTAATGTCCCTACCCGAGACTGGCACTTCTGACAGGGACTGTCCTCTGGCTTAGTTTTATGACGATTGCAAGGTCATGTGATAAGACAGCAAAGCAAACAATTGTTTTCCAAGCTTGTTCAGTCAGAGCTAATACTCTGCAATTTTGCCACACCGTGCAAACACATTGCAGGGATGAGTGCACAAAGACAAAGACAAGATTAAGGACAGATTGTCGTGGAGAGAGAATCTATATGGTTGGTAAGAATTGACAAGAAGTTGATGGCCCTCATAGGTTAGAATGGCCCCAAGCCGGTTGGCTTTTCCTACAGCTTTAAAAACCTGACTGGATACATGGACCTGGGACTCGTAATGTGTTAAAGTCCCTGTTACCTTGGCTTTTGTATTAGCTGGTTTAACAATCTTGGCTGCTATATGTTTTTAATTTTTGGATGTTTTATTTTTTTTAAATTATTTTATAGCAGGTCCCCAACCCCTGGGCCAAGGTCCATTTGGAACCAGGTCGCCAAAGCGGTGGGTGAGCATGGTCACGCAGGAAGCTCCATTTGTGTGAGTGGTGGGCACGTATATGTATATGGAACTGTGCAAGCGCACACACCCGCTGCTTGCACAGAACCATCTCCTATCCTTCAGCCACCCCGTGGTCCACAAAACCAGAAAGGTTGGAGACCCCTGTTTGATAGTGTTAGAATTATAAGCCCAGAATCACTTGGCTGAGATTGGCGGCTATAGGACTTGAATAAATAAAAAATAATAACCAATGCAAGAAGAGAAGTCGTAGGGACAATAGCATTTCCAGGTAATGTTCCAATGAATTCCATTAGACCAGGGGTCCCCAACACCCCCGGGCTGCGGCCAGGGGTGGAATTCTACTGGTTCAGCCCAGTTTGGCCAAACCGGTAGCTCCCAAGATCATCTGGGAGTGAACTGGTTTGCTCCAAAGATCAGCTGCTGGGCCCACTCGGCCGCCCCGGCTCCATACTGACCTTTATTTCCGGATTTTGACGCTCAGCTGCATCGCACGGCACAGCGGATTGCCACGCGTCAGCTGTTGAAGAGACAGGGAGAGTGCAGGAGTCGGTCAGTAGGAAAGCCTCTGCATGCACGCAAAGCATGCCCACCAAGGCACGCCCCCCCCCCCTGAACCGGTGATAAACAAATTTGAATCCCAGCACTGGCTGTGGCCCACTACCGGGCTAAGGCCTATTTGGAACTGGGCCGCGTGAAAGGCAGGGCCGATGTGCATGCACACAGCTCAACTCACGTGAGCAGTGGGCCAGCATGCACATGCAAGTTGAGCTGCGCATACACATCGGCCTTCCGCTTGCACGGCCCAGTTTACCTCAAACCACCCCCGGCCAAGCCACAAAGATTGGGGATCGCTGCGTTAGACACAGCACATTTCCTAGCAGACGGACTGTAAGAGGACCTTGGAAATTTGAATTGCAGCTGCCTCTGTCTTGCCCTGATATTTCTGCTCCAGGAGGTTTTACATAGAGGTGCTTTGGTGCACTGCTGCTCAAGGACTGCTTTTGGCTCTTTTTTTAAAAAAAATGTTGTTTTTTTTTTGCAGCCAAACTCCCAACTTAGTTGGGCCAAGGTTGCAACGCAAAGGGACTTTCTAGCACACTGCAGCCCTGGCTTTTTATTATTTTAGCAACTGCTGCCTGGCCCGGCAGCAGACCAGGCACTCATTAGCAGTGGGAGCAAGGAGAAGGCAAGATCAGATGGGTTGACAGAACACAAGGTGGCAGGGTACCAAAAAGACATAGATCGAGGGGAGATAGATGGGTGAGGGGAGTTGCAGCATCTCTGGGGGTTTTAGTGCTGGCAGGCATCCAAGCACCCACATTTTGATCATGTGACTAGGGGAGTTGCTGCAATGGTTGTAACTTTGGGCACAGTCGTAAATCCATCTTTTTTTTTTTTTAGCACATTGGATAAGCTTGAAAGGTTGCTGAACGAATGGTCAGATGTTGAGGACTTGTATTTGAGCTGAATCAACATTACGTTGTGAGTCCTCAGAGCTGTCGCCTCATCACTTTGAGAAAAGCTTGGGAATCCAGCTGTGTATTCTTGTACCCTTTTTTTGTAAGTTGCTTTGTTCTGTCAGCACGCAAACCATTTCCTTCATTGCAAGGGAATGTTTAGAGCAGGGGTCTTCAAAGTTGGCAAGTTTAAGACTTGTGGACTTCAACTCCCAGAATTCCTCCTCCAGTCATGTTAGCTCAGGAATTGTGGGAGTTGAAGTCCACAAGTCTTAAACTTGCCAAGTTTGGGGACCCTTGGTTTGCAATCTTATTTGGAGTCTTGTAAATAACAACAACAAAAAATAGCCACTAGATGGCAGCACAGCTCTTTACCTTGCTTTTATAGTATGTATATAGTTTTTATTTAATGATCTGTAAGGGCTATAGAAGACTAAGATTTTATTGGTTATTCGGTCTCTGTGCCTTCAGCGTAGCCATGAAACACCTTCATTTTATGAGTCTAAAGCTTTTCTCTCTTCCATAGAAAATTCATGTACAATAGGATAAGAGTGGAATCTGGATACTCTGTTAGAAATTTTAGCTTTAAATGTAGGCATGAAGTTTCGATAGGAGAATGGAGGGGGAAGAGAAGTAAGAAAATATCTCAGGGCTAATTTTGTTCTTTTACATGAGCAGTGCTGGGCCCGGGATTGGAAGACAAGGCCCTTTCAATTTGCTTACTGATTCTGCAGGAGATAGGACATTGAAGTGGAGAATTCTTTCTATCTGACCCTTGCCCCTTTGAGGCCCTGATGCCATGAGAATAGGGGCATTGTTCACCCCATTTGCTGGCATGGGGCTGTCTGGCCTCTGGAAACTGCCCTAAGTAATAGGTCAACTCAGCCTGAAGCTTTGGTGTTTCTGACACTCAAAATACAGTATGGTCCACTATGTAGAGCTATTTTAATCTAGGGTGCTTGGACCATCTTGATAAGAGATGCATGAGGTTGAGGAGGCTTCCGAAGTTCACAGGGCGACCTAGAAAAACAAAGTGTTCATATACCTGTCCTGAAAGTGCTTTTTCAAGAGGCAACTGGACTTCCTTGTTTTTTCTTGGAAGACGTTTCGCTTCTCCAGCTCTGATTGGATGGTGGGGAATGGAAATGTTTATATCTGAGGACACAGATAAACCCCCAGGACAAGTGCCCCCCTAAAAAAATACAAGTGACCAGGTGTCTGCAAGGAATATAAATCCCTCCATTCCCCACCATCCAGTCAGAGCTGAAGAAGCTTCTGGGATGAGAAGCAAAACATCTTCAAAGAAAAACCAAAAAGTCCAGTTGCCTCTTGAAAAAGCACCTTTGGGACAACCATGACCTGGATGACTGAGAATCTCTATAGACATTTAATCCATATACCTATAGAAAGCAAACTATAGAAGTTATGTCTCGGCTTTGAAAGGAACAGTCCTACCCCAAATTTTGAGGGTTTACTTTTCTAGTGCCCTGCACTTTTTCCCTCACTAATTATTTTATGGCAATAGTTTCAGAGTAATCTGGAATGTTTAAAAACCCTTTATAACTGGGAAGTGTTCTTGCAACCTTGATGAAATTAAAATGAGCCTTAAATTTCAGTGGGATGATGCATTTAGTTAAAATTAACAGTCTGCTAAAAATAATAGAGAAAATTGTATAGATGGGAAACTGAATTAATTGCACTTCTGATTTAGGATGGTCCAATTTTCCAATTAATTGTATGAATTAAATTGTTTTTGCCATAATTCTTCCATAGCAACCTGGTCTCATATAATGACTCAATATAGGTACCTAGCTAACTCTTTTTCTTATCATGGCTGATCTGTTCAGATGCTTCTATTCTATAATGTATTAATTTTAAGTAGTTAGGATGGATTTATGCTAGCCCCAAGATCATAGTATCATCATTATTAGTTACCATCAACAACGTTTGTACCACTTTCAGTGCTTCATGATCAAGAAAGGTGAGGACAGACTGCAAGCATTAAGATACTAAGATATTAATGGATGAAACTTGCAATTTGTTTGGGAGTTTCAAGGTGCAACTCTCTAACTTTAACGATAAAAATAATTCCAGCTGCAAACTCAACCTAACTGCAAATAATAAGCTATTGTGACCAACAGTATTTGTCAACACTGGCAACTTTAAGATGTGTGAACTTCAGCTCCCAGAATTCCCCAGCCAGCATGGTTTGCTGGGAAATTCTGGGAACTGAAGTCCACACATATTAACAGGTGTTAACATTGAGAAATATCGGTGAATAGTATAGTGAATTACTTTCACAGCTTCACTTGCTATTGTTGGCTGCTGGTGCTAAGTCTCACCCTCCTTGACTGTAGCCTGCTTTTTTTCATCCGTCCTCAATTCTCAATTTTTTTCTCATTTGGGTCAGCAGCTACATTTCTCTTTTAACTTCTCTTTCTTGACTCTGCCGCTTTCCCAATGCTATTTTTTGTAACCAATGTTCCCCTAACCCTTTTCATTTAGCATCGTGTTACCCGCCCCCTCTATGAACGTTATTTTGCAACTCTTCAGTTTCATAGCACATACATCAGGGGCTCCTTGACTGATAAGTTACTGTAGAAAGTTGCTCTCCCAGACTAGAATGATTGTATTGGACTGGAGGTTTTCTAGGATCTTGGAAAAAAGGAAGGGTTTTTTCCCCCCCAATCACCTGTCATTGGATGCTTTTCAGCTAGAGTTTCCATGGAATTACCCTCATAGTCTTTGCTGTCATCTGTACTGGCATAACTTGGAATGGCTGTGATGGATCCATGCACATCCTACTATGCCTAAGTGTGATGACCCAGAGTGTAATACAAATGTAACAAAAACCAAAATGTAAATAAACTTCCTTTAATGCCTTCAACTTGGCTTCACTGTTCAATTGTTCACAGTTGGAGATTAAACTCTTTCCAAAATAACATTCCAAAAGAAAGAAATACAGTCCAAACTCAGAGAGCAGATTATGAAGCAACAAAAAAACCAAAAACAAACCGTACTGGAGAAAGTTCCATGACAGACCAGGATAATTAATTACAAACTTCAAGAAGATATCCAGGTACAGTCAGTTGGAAGAATGCCAACCAAGATAAACCTCATCCAGGAATAAAACACTCTTTGTTTCCAGCGTTTGCTAGCATGCAGGTCTGAACTCTTATGCAGTTCTCACCCCTGCATCCCATGAAGAGGATCAAGGCCCTCTCCTCCTGAGTAGACCACATCTTTCCCTTATCCTCTCCTCCCTGCGTGCCCTAGGATGGATAGGGGATGGGCCTGGGTCCTCCTCTGCCTGCTCAGCCGGCCTCTGCCCTTCCCCAGCCTCTTCCACAACCTCTGGAGCCACACTTCCACTCTCTGTTGGCTGTTCCTCCTCTACCTCAGAGTCAGTCTCCACCTAACCATGACACCTAAGTTTATTATACACTCTTGGTTTCTAGAATTAATCAAAATTGGGTTCACAGAGCACATCAAGTCAAAAACCATGGTGTATAACCCACAGTAGACTTACACAATACGCCGAGCCAAGCCAAACCACTTAATGGTTCAGTGCAATGCATGAACCAGGCTTAGGAGTACGGTATTTGGAAATGTAACCAAATAGATTCCAAGGAGAGCTAGAGACATCCTAGACACTGAAACCTATTTTCTTTGCAAATGGAGGAGGTTAATCCCAAGCAGCTGTTAAAGTAGGAACACCACAGAGGTCCCACTGGAAGAGCTCACCCCAACTATGTTCACTTGGTTGGGAAATACATTTTGTTCGTTAACAACTTCCAGGCTGTGAAAACCCAATGGCATCAGGACTGGTTTTGCTATCACAGGAGGAGAGAGTTTTCCAGACCTTGACCTCTAGTTGTTGCTTACACTATGTGCTCCATTTAAAAACAAAACCCCACAAACTCGTAAACACTTGGGACAGTTTTGATATTTTGAAAACATCCCGCTGTTTGGCCACTAGATTCGCTTCCAAAGGGAGGGGTTTTTTGAGATAATCATCGTGGAGCCAAAATATTTGTTTGTTCATCTTTTGGCAGCAGCAGGTGCTGTGCAGAACGCTTTAGAAACTACTGCAATTATGGACCACGGCTTATATAATATCAGATAAAACCCATATTGGTTCCAAAAAAGCAGGAATATTTGCCAGATGCTTTTTTTTTTAAAAAAGGAAGTTTAAACTGAAGGACATGAATCATGGCAGTGTGCTTTCTCAGTTGCATCACCATTTAATTATACATAATTTCCGTGAAATTGTTTTGGGAGGGCTTTCCGAAAGCCAAGAAAACTTTGAAGACTATTCAGTCATGGGTTCCGACTAAGATGGCTCTGCTGTGGATCCTCAATAAGTTACAGTATGGTTGGGAGCCCTTCAACCCTACACTTTTTTTTAAGGGACTCAGCAAGCTCTCCACCTGGTTGTGCTGTCTGTGGATCAAGTCCTATTTTTACTAATGTCAAAGAGAATTTCAGCTATGCCAAGAGCGGTGTTGACTTTGCTTTTCTCAGTGAGAAGGCAAGATTCTCACATCAGAAATCTCCCACCCAAAATTAATCTATCCAAACAAATCTTCAAAGACAGCAGAGACTCCTCGGGCCTGTAATTTCACCAAAGAAATATCTGTTTGTACTTTTCATTTACACTTTGTGTTTGCCTTGCCTGCCATCTCAGCTTGGAACATATGAGTGTCAATGATATGATATTGCTAGATCCTGGACTTAAAATCATATCTAGTAATGGTCTTATAACCTATCCTATTTTCTTCTCCTTCCTCCTTCTCCTTCTCCTTCTCCTCCTTCTCCTTCTCCTTCTCCTTCTCCTTCCCTCTCCTCCTTCTCCTTCCCTTCCCTCCTCCTCCTCCCTCCTCTCCTCCTCCTCCTCCTCCTCCTCCCCCCCTCCTCCCCCTTCCCCTCCTCCTCCTTCTCTTCTTCCTCCTCCTCCTCCTCCTCTGCAGCATGTTTCCAACTAATTGGGCTCACAATACTTGCTGATCTCGTCGATCCATCTTGTTTTAGGTCTCTTTCGTGGATGCTTTTTATCCAGTGGAATCCATTCTATGACTGCCTTGGTCCATTTGCCATCTGTTCTTCTTGCCGTGACAGCCTATATCCATTTCAATTCTTTTACTCTCTTGATGACATCATATACTTTTCGTTTGTTCTCTTAACCCATGTGCAGATCTTTCTGTCTTGTCTTGTACCCTACTTTAGAAGGCCGTATCTGTGACTTCAGTGATAAGGAAGGTAAGCCTCCCTTTTTCCTTAGGAAAACATAGGATGCCTTCCCTCAAAACTAATACAATGAGCCATCTGTAACCGTGTTCACATCCTTTTCCTGAGGACAAAGTGCTTTTAAAACTAAAGTGGAAGAATGCTATGTATTGTCTTTTCTGAAAGGATAACAAGGCTACGTGGCATAGTGCTACGGACAGTGCCTTCACCCTCTTCCACTTTCTGGAGGTCTGTTGGGATGGGGGAACAGGGCCATTGGGCCTGAAATTCAACCTTGAAATCCAACCTGCACTGCTGTACTGCCTCAAGTATTATGGTGCCTCTTTCATGGAAACCCAGATGCCTGTGCCAAAGCTTGGCTGATGGGGGATCAGGAATAAACTGATGGATTGCATCCTGGTGGTGAGAATGGAAACGTAGAGTGTGAAGGAAAGAGGAAAATCATCTGCTTTTCCAGTGATGTTTTGTATGAGTTACAATTCCAAGCAGACAAGCTCGTCATTTCTCACTCTGCATCTGTATCTTTAATCTTACCTTTGTTGTGGTTGTTTCTAATGGAGAGTGATTCCCCAGGTCCCTTAAGAGGGTTGTCTATCTTGGAGAATTCTCCAGGTGCATCTAGGCTTAGTGGAATAGGGCTTGGCTGTCTGAAGCTTTTTTTTTTTTTTCTCATGAAAGAGAGAAGACTCTGCCAAAAATACCATTATTACAATTTCAGAACATCTCATTTTTCCCCTTGTCCTTTTAAAATCTTTTTTTTTTATTTAAAAAAGAAAACACAGCAAAATTGCCAGTGAATGAAGAACATGTAATGTGTTTATGACTAGAGTGCAGAAGAGTCCAAACAGATGGAAAACTGATTCCTGGCTGTCGCAGGTGATGTGGCCTAGAAGAAACTTGTTGAAATATAGTTAGAGACAAAATTGCTGTGAATTGTTCCAATTTCACTTGTTCTGGCTCCTGAGCCCGTCTGTCTCTGCCTATGGAATCTTCTGCTCTGACTTTGTAGATGTTGGCTTAATTGTGTCTTATTTAATTTCTCAACAGCAGCACTTCATGGCAAAAGGTCCTTTCGTAGCAAACTGTGGCTCCTATTTTTATATTGTATATCTGGACAGCCATTTTCGGAACCCCAAAATATTGTAGGGTAGAGTATTATTCTACAGGATTTGGGTGAGGAAAAAAAAGTGGCAACAGCTGTCATAAAAACATGATTCTCACAACTCTTATCTAGGTCATTTGAAATGTGAAAAGAATTGGGGTCCAAATTGCCAAAAATGCTGTTCTGTTGCCCACAACAGTGGTGGTATACTACTGGTTTGGACCGGTTTGGCCGAACCGGTAGTAAAAAAAAAAAGGCTATCAGCTGAGAGGATAAAAGAAGAGAAAAGTGCATGGGTGGGTGGGAGGTTGCTCCTAGCTTTTCGTTCCTTCATCCTCTCAGCTGATTGGTGTGTTAGGGGCGCATGTGTGTGCATGTGTTAGGGGTGCACGTGCGCACGATCAATCAACCACCACACCGGTAGTGGCACAGGTAGGATCCCACTACTGTGCCACAAGGCTATAGAATTAAAGTTTAGTTTTGTCAGACTGTGCTCCATTCGAAATCCAAGAAAGAAATACTCAGACTCCAGTGGTTAGAGCAAAGTTTTTTCTTTTACTAAATTTCAAAGTGGAAGCTACAGAGAAGATTCTGAATCTAAAGGATTTGGCGCGCAGATCACATATACAAAGGGATGGAGTTGTTCCCACCCCCCAAAGTCCAGAAGACTCTTCCAATTAAAAGTTCTGAATATGATCATGTGGGCATCTTCAGGTGGTGATGAGGCCTCTGTCCGTTGACCTTGACATATTTTGATAAAACTTCGCAGCTGCGCAAAAGGGAAAGAAAGCTAGCAAGGAAATAGAAAGTTAAAGACAAGAATTTATATACCCCCTCCCCTTGCTTACCCACAGCAAAGGAATGTAGCACCTCTAGCTCTCTTCCCCTCCAAGTCTCCCCTCCCCCCCCTTGCTAATGACAGCCGAAAGAAAGAAAGCAGTGAACATATTAGCAGAGAAGATGCAGAAAAGATGCAGAAGATATCTTGAGGCTGACAAGTTTAGTTTAGTTTACTTTATTGTCATTGCACCTCATATAACGAAATCAAACACCATCTTCAGTGAACATCATGACCATGACCATGAAAATAAACACAAACACACATCCTTCACCCTTCATACATTGAACCGGAAACCCTCGACACCGCAACAACATTGCACTATACAGCAGAATTCAAAAAAGCTACTGCCCTGGGATAGAAGCTGTTTTTCAGCCTATTTGTCCTTTTTAAAAAAATTATTCTGTACCATCTGCCAGATGGTAATAGTTCAAAATAAGGGTGCCCAGGATGAGATGGATCCTTGAGAATTTTTTGAACTTTCTTAAGGCAGCAGGAGCTATAAAGCTCTGAGGGGAGAGGACAAACAATTATCTTCTGGGCAATGACATTAACCCTCTGGAGTGCTGTCCTATCTGCCACTGTGCAATTGGCAAACCATACAGAGGTGCAGTATGTTAAAATGCTCTCTATGGTGCAGCGGTAGAAGGTCACCAGCAGTTTCTCATTCAGTTGTTGTTTTCTGAGAAGCCTCAGGTAGTATAATCTCTGTTGGGCCCTTTTGACCAGGACTGCAAAGTGCCAGCAAAATGAAATCAAAGATAAAATGGAAAGAAGCTGCCTCTTTTGTAAAGCTAAGGGATGAGTTTGTGTGGTGCTATTGTCCCCCAGGTGTCATCTAAACTAGGAATGTCTGAATGGGACCATAAGATTCAGAGTGGCATTTAGATTAATCAGAAATAGGATTCTACTTTCAAGGACAAGTTAATGGTGGCTTGTATCCTGTAGGGGAGGACAATAAACAGCATCCTTGAGTTGGGACGGAGCATTAGAAGAAATTTCACTAGCTTATTTGGCTTAGATTTTTCCCCTAGGAGCTCAAGACCATACAGAATGCTCTGTATTCTCTTTTTCCCAACAATGATTTTGTAGTTTGGTTGGATTGAGAGCATGTGGCTGGGCCAAAAATCACCCAATGGCCAAGGACAGTCTTAAACCTGAGTCTCGCTCATCCTAATCTAATGTCTTAAGTTTTGGTTCAGAATCCTTGTTTTCTGGTAAAGAGTAGTGTAGCGTAGAGTAGAATAGGTAGGGTAGGATAGAGTGGGGTGGGGTAGAGATAATAACAGATAGGACAGGACAGAGTAGAATAGAAAACTGTATTGGTCTAGTGTGATTGAACACACCAGGAATTTGTCTCTGGTACATAAGCTCTCAGTGTACATACAAACAACAAAGTAACAGAATCATAATTATACAATACCGATAGGAGAAGGTCAGAAGTGGTATTCAGCAGGTTCTGACCAGTTCTGGAGAACTGGTAGCGGAAATGTTGAGAGGTTTGGAGAATCGGCAAATACCACCTCTGACTGGCCCCGCTCCCATCTATTCTCTGCCTCCCATGTCCCAGCTGATCGGCTGGGTCTTCTTTGGTTGCCCTGTACAGGAGAACGGAGCTGGAAAGCAGGTTAGTGGGGTGGGGAGGGAATGGAGATTTTGCAGTAACTTTCCCCCAGGAGTGGGGAGGGAATGGGGATTTTACAGTATCCTTCCCCTGCCATGCCCATCAAGCCACGCCCACCAAGCCACACCATACCCCCCCAAGCCACACCTTGGTAGTAAAATTTTTTGAATCCCACCACGGGAGAAGGTAGTAGAAAAGATGAGAAGGACAATAGCAATACTTCACCGGTAAATGTCTTTAGACATAAGACAGTACTGTGGTAATTAGGAATTCAGCGGAGTGATGGCACAAGAGAAAATACTGTCTTTCTGTCTACAATACTCTTCATAACAGCTATTTTCAGTCATTTTGAAGATTGACAACATGCTCTCAGCATTTCAAAGAGCTGCTCCAAAATTTTTCTCTACCGGCAGTCTTGGAGATTCAGAAATGAAGAAAGCCCAAGAGATACGCTAAGTGTGTGTGTGTGTGTGTGTGTGTGTGTGTTGATTAATATCACCTTGAGCTAAACATTTATATTGGATTTTCTGGACAAACCATACAATTGCATATCTCTAAGTTAGTAAGGCTCTGATGAAGAAGGAATGCAGAGCTAGGTATAATGATGCATCCTCTGCTTTCTGAGATGTACCATACCACTATAGGTAGAGTTGTGGGATTCCACAACTGAACACTTTTCCATCAGCAATGCCTCCGTAAGGAAAGGTTTCCTATCTTGAAGGATTCTTTCAGGCAAACCGAGTGCAATTTAACATATTGTTGAGCACTCTTAAGCTCTTGGACAACACATTCCATTGTGTTCAGTATTATTTACTGGCAGGTAAACCTAGACATTAGTCTTCCCCAGCCTGGTGCTTTCCAGAAAATAGGCTCCGCAGTTTCCAGAATTCTCAGCCAGGTTTGTAAAAACTAATACATAACTCTGGAGCCCCGCTGAATGCAAGATCCTCCTGCCAAGACATTCCAGGTGGCAGGAAAGCTGATGAAATCCTTGATCCGGCAGGACTGATGAAAATAATCTATTCTGGGGCATGGTTTCCTTTTTTTGATTTAGGATGCTGAGTTATAATGCTTTTTTATAATGCCACTCAAACCATGATTGACAATTCTACATACTGCCAACAAAGGAGAATTTTTCTAGCTCAAGGTTAAAATGAGGAGACTTCTCAACTGAATTGGACAACTTGCTATAGCCAATTCGCCACAGCCAACTCACCACAGGACAATTCACCGTGGGACAATTTAACAATTCTATTTAATTATTTCAAACATTTTAATTCATATTTCATTCTGCCTCTTATCTTTTCTTTAATGATTCTATTCCACCATTTCTTTGATATTACTGTAACTCTTGTCCCACAGTGAGTTGGCCATGGCAAATTGGCCATGGCAAATTGTCATAGACCCATCCTCAAGAACTCCTCAATTCTACATACTGTGTTTCCTCTGAAAGAGTATAACTCTGAATTTAAGACAATTTTCCAAAAAGATAGGGGGGAAAAAAGGCCCAGGATTATTTGCTTAGTTAACTAGGAGTTTCCAGATCCAACTGATTCCTTTCTGTAATAAATGTGTGCCATGTAATAAAATTGCAAACATGTATACAGCATTATCTATCTATCTATCTATCTATCTATCTATCTATCTATCTATCTATCTATCTATCTATCTATCTATCTATCTATCCAATATATCTATCTACAGTATCTCTCTCTCTCTATCTATCTATCCATCCATCCATCCATCCATCCATCCATCCATCCATCCATCCATCTATCTATCTAACCATCCATCCATTGTCTGTCTGTATGTCTGTCCATCCATCCGTCCATCCATCCATCCATGGAATTCTGGGAGCTGAAGTGCACATAGCTTAAAGTTGCCAAGGTTAAAAAACACTGCTGTAACCAAATCCACAGCTATCTGTCTCTTTCACTCATTGACCTGGTTTCAAAGCTACTTTTATTCTTTGCAGTGAAAGTCATATAACCCCCATTTGCAAATAATTATTTGAGGGAAAAAGTTGTGTCTATACTGAATTATGCAGGACATTCTTGATGGTTCATATTACGGATAGCTGTAAACTTACAACTAGTCGCTTAGCAACCATTTGAAGTTACAATGGGCTCCCCCACCCCCAAGCAACTTATGACCTGGTTCTGGAGTTCTAATGTGTCCCCCAGGGTCACATGACTACATTTTGGGGCTTGGCAACTGGCTCACCCTTATGGCTGAATTTAGCATTCCACAGACAGGTGACTGTGATTTATCATGGTTTTTTTGCTGGTTTCCAGTCCTTTTGGCTGGTTTCTGGCACACTTATAGGAATGCATTGATTTACTTAGCCAGAGCATTTGCTTAATGACCAATGAAAAATGTTCCAAATGCCATGAGAAGGACCATCATTAAAAAATAATAGAATTGGATTTGATCATTTAGGTATTTCAATTTATGACCATCATGACTTATGGTGGAAATTCATGAATCCGTTATGGTTGTAAGTTGAGGACTACCTGTGATGAAGAGGGATCCACTTGTTTCAAAATACAAAGTGCAGGTTAGATTCTCCCAGATTAGAATACATTTTATTTTAAATTTAGAAACAGCGTATGTCTTTCTCTTTGAGCCCTCTGTGTATCGGGACGGCGATCCTTGAGGAATATGGCTACCACAATCTCTTTTTTTTAAATTGGATTTAATCCTTCATTTTTTTCATTTAAAACAACACACAGTTTTGTGAGGCACAATTTTGTTTTATATATTTCTGTGCTCCCCATTCCAGATATGCTGTCCCCAGAATTCTGGAAGTTGAAATCAATGGTGGGATTCAGCCAGTTCGCACCAGTTCGGGAGAACCGGTTGTTAACTTTCTGAGCAGTTTGGTGAACTGGTTTTTGGAAGAAATCATTAGGGCAGAGAACCGGTTGTTAAATTATTTGAATGCCACCATTGGTTGAAATCCGCAACTCTTAAAAGTTGCCAACTTCAGAGACTGCCTTACAGGGGTGTGAAATTACTCTGACATTGCTAGCCAGTATTATAAATTTCATGCACGGTTGTCATGTGCTCTGTATCTAAGGCCATTACCTGAATTCCTTCCCTTTACCTAAGACCAACTGTTGTGCCTGTCGGAATCTGATTCAGAGGAGGAGCCTGAACAGCTGACAGGGAGTGGGAGTGTGGCTTGGTTGGCTGTGGAAGAAACTGGGGAAGGGTACAGTCCGGCTGGGCAGAGCAGGGGAGAGATAGAGCAAGGCAGAGGGAATTCAGAGGAAGACCCAGGCCCACCGCCTTTTCATCCTAGGGCATGAAGAGAGGAACGGAGAAGGGAGCAACGTGAGTTCTGTGGCTTATGGAGGAGGAAAGGGCCCTGATTTCCTTCATTAGCTGCAGCTGGGAACACAGTGTTTAAAAAGGGAAGTAAGTTGTTGGGAGCAAATCGTGAATTTATCTGGTATCGTCGTGGCTTATCTGTGTTCCTGGCGCCTTCCCAATTGTGTGAGTGTTGCCGTGCTTTCAAGTCTGAAAATCTTTCTCCTGCCCTGTCAAATTAATTACTGCAGCTTTGTTTGTTTGGATTTTTAGTTACAGTCTGTATGTACCTTGTTTTCAGACTGAATTTCCTCCACTTAAAGACTGTTCCTGGGAGAGTTTTTCTCCAGCTGAAGGTAACCTGGACATTGGGGGCAAAGTTGGAGATAATAAAGGGACTTTTCTTGCTTATTTGATTGTGTTGCCTTTGTGCTATGCCCCGGGTCATCACACCAACCTGCTTATACACAGATAAATGTCTTGGAAGTTTGTTGGACATCTCCTGCCATAATGGCTGGATGGAAGAAAAGGAAAGGGAACAAACATGAAGCTCTGATGACTCCAGAAAGCCATTTTTTACTTGTCATTTTTATTCCTAACTAATCCTTGCACATATTGAATTCAGCCTTGTCAACTTTGTCTAAAGGCACATAATATGAATACTTTTCTCTTGCACACTAACCTCTGGGAAAACATTTGGATGAACTTATTAATCCCTCTGGTGCCCAAAATGTCAAGGAGATGTCTTCAAAACAGCATGCAAATAGCCCTTGGAATGGAGAGAAGGAGATGATTTTGGTCCAAATAACAACGGAAACCGGACATGCACCTAAGTAAACAGGCAACCATGCCAATGAATATACTTATTTTATGGGGCAGGGAGGGGGGAGTTGAGGAAGAGGGGAGGTTAGCTCTATCAAGGCTTGGAGGATGCATTCTTTTTTGGGGCTCATGAACCAAAGGCTTAACTTTGCTGGATTCAGACATCAAACTTGGCCCCTTCTCTGTGTACCCATAAAAACAACTGCAACGGAATGGCTGCGATGACACAGATCAAATTGTTTCAGCCCATAGGGAG